>NW_028230437.1:21801508-22143383 GCF_043228905.1 Azolla caroliniana
TGGGTGTGGCCTGGCTACTTGCAAAGGTTTTGCCCAACCAAAACTGGACCGACAACGTAACTGACATCCGACAACAGAACCGGGATCCAGTGACCGAATGGTAATCGTCATCCAGCGACGGAATCGGGATCCGGCGACCGAACGGTAACCGACATCCGGCATCTGGCGACCGAAAGATAACCGGCATTCGGCAACCAATGACGGAACCAAAATTTGGCGACCGACGGTAATCGGCGGCGACCGGCATCTGGCGACCAAATAGATATATAAACAAATAAATAAATATATGTATACACATATACAAGGAAGGCAAGTGAAGATTCGAACCTTGCACCTCCTAATTAAAAGTCAGTAGGCTTACCACATTGAATTTATATTTCTATCATTGTACTTTTACATATAAATTCTCATACATGAGAGCTAAAATGAGTGACATGGTTATCATGCACCACATGTAATACATGAGCGTCAAATGGCAAACATGCATTTTATGCATGTCTTGTACCCTCACATGCATCATATGCATGAGAGCATCTATAAAAGAAGGGACGAAAAAGAAGAAGGGTTAGGCTCTTTTGGTTATGAAATTAAGAAGAAGAAAATTCGTTATCGAATTGATCGTGTAACTTGTTTCTTAAAACTAAAGATAAAAGTTCAACCAATCTCTCTCAATCTAAAGTCAAGCGTTTAATCTCAATTTCTCTCTTTCCCAATCTATCTTAAATACTTCCTCACTAAAGCTTGTACTGACTTCGAATCCTTCCGGTCCAGAACCCCGGCGGTTCCGCCTCACGATCCGCGCCTAGTGACGGATCTTCACGACATAATGAAGTGGTGAACCCGTGGTGAAAGAGGCGGTAGGAAGGATCAAGCGGATATTAATACTTGGAGATGGCATCCTCAAGCAACCAAGTGGGAGAGCTCGAAAGGATGATGCTAATCGTTGAACAAATGATGAGATCTCGAGACAACGATGCGAGCGTGGAGAAGGCTGTCGACCGTGTCGTAGAGCTCGAGGGTCAATTTGATGGAAGGAATGTTACGAAGTTCCTTGACACATATAGAAGGGAGATGAATCAAAGGGACGTGTCTAAAGCACGTCAAATCGCAAGCTTCAAGAGAGTTGTCACCAACAACGTCCAAAGACACGTCATCGAACCTCAAGAAGGTAAGGCAACATGGTCTGAGTTCGAGAAAACGATACTAGCAGAGTTCGCGACTGAAGACTCAACGAGGATGACTCGACATGCCCTGATGAAGTGGATAGAGAAGAAGTTTAAGAAGATATGTAGAATGAGGCTAAATCCAATTAATGTTGCATGGATTTTCACTTATTACCTAAGAATTGGGACTGACTGAATATAAGACTATTGGTTTTACTGTCATGAAATGTTACACTTAAGAAATCCATCATATTTTAAGAATAGATGTACACATGCGCATACCTTTCAGTAAAAGTCTGAGAAAATTATGCAATTCTTAATGACTCAATCGGATATGAAAAAGAGAAAACGACATATTACCTGTTTCAAGTGTCCCGGTGTTTGCAATGTTTTCCAGAGGATTCACAAACTTCTATCACAAGTTTATACAAGATTACTCGAAACTCATTTTGCTTCTAACACAACTCACAAAGAAGGATAAATAATTTGTTTGGATTGTTGATGCAGATAATGCTTTTTTGGATCTCAAGCAAGCATTTACATCCGTTCCTATTCTAGCTCATGTTGATCCGCAAAAACCATTTATTATTGAAGCGGATGCATTAAATTCTGCAATTGGTAGTTTTTTGTCACAACAAGGTGATGATGGGAAGTTACATCTAGTGGTTGTCATGCAAATTTGATACTACCAAGATAAACTATGAGGTATACAACAAGGAGTTATTAGCTATAGTTGATTCCTTTGCACAATGACGACATTTTTTGGAAGGCTCTCATCATCAAGTAGTTGTATTCAGTAACCACAAAAACCTCGCCTATTTCCACAGTGCTCGAGTGTAAACAAACGACAAGCTCGATGGGCCCAATTTCTTACTCATTTTGATTTCAAGATTACATTTCGTCCGAGCAAGCAACAAGGGAAAGTAGACGTATTATCACACGACGTTCGTATCTAGCACCTCGTACCGGTGATCCGACCTTCCATAATAAAAAAACAGAAAATCCTAGGTCCTGCACGGCTTCAAGCAACTACATTCTTTGATACTCCATTAGATTCAAGCATTGTTGATGCTATTTGTCATGATCTCAAGGCAAATGTCTTTGCGAAAGACATCTCAAAAGTCTAGTGGAGACCAAAGCATCCATACATTTTGCATGTAAGACGGTTTCGAAAGAACAACCCCTGAACTGAAGCATGCGGAGTTGGAGCAACAACAAAGAGATACTTTTCGGTAACCAACTCAAAAGTCTAGTGGAGGCCAAAGCATTTTTGACATTTTGCACGTAAGAAGGTTTCGAAAGAACAATCCCCGAAGCCCACAGAGGTTATTATAATAAAATTGGTAAGTGGATTTGCTGGAGCCCAACGAGACAGAGAACCCGAATCGGGTGCGAAATTGGACCTCGATTCTTCAGAATAAACCGTGTCATGGAGACAAAGAAAAAAAACAAACCCTCGAATCATTCGAGAGGTTTGTCGGGAAACATGAAATGAAAACCCTTTTGCTCGGAAAAGGAAAGATGTCCGGCCGGCCGCCCAAGTGTGAACGCAGTTTAGGTTTCGTTTTGATTTTGCAGGTGCTCTTCTCTTTCCCGCATTTCTGCTTCACTTCTTCTTTCTTGCCTTTTACTCCCCCCCCCCTCCATCTCCAGGAATTAGGGTTTCTTCTTTCCATTCCACAGTGCTCTGAACAGACGGAAGCAGCAGCGCCAGCAACATCAAGAAGCGGAAGAAAGACGCGGAACCAGCAGGAGATCAGGAAAGACAGACACAGGGAAGGAAAGGAAAGTAAAGAAGGCTAGGGAGCTATGGCCCTCCATGTTCTCAACCCGAATGCAGAGACTCTCAACCGAGCCGCTGCGCTGAATATGAACATCAATGCCGCCAAAGGATTGCAAGAAGTCCTCAAGACCAACCTCGGGCCCAAAGGAACCATCAAGATGTGAGTGGATTTGCCTTTATCCCTTCGATGATTCTTGTCTAATGATATTGGGACGTGTTATCGAAATCATGATCTGCATAGATCGACTCCAACACGAAATATCAAGCGCTATTTGTCGATCGCGTCTTTTGTTTGATGATGTCTGCATTTGTCGCCGTCAAAACGAACTGTAAAAATCTGTTTGTTTTCCACTCTCGTATATTTGTATTGCTAACGGTACATGCATTGATCGCAGTAAATACTTATATAGTATATAGTCAAGATTTACGTGGAGCACTTTTCCCTTATCTTTTGTGCAATCCTCTTTCTTTTCCCAATGTTTCTGTGAGGCGTTAATACAGTTAAAGATATTTATGCACATCTTGTGTAGTTAAAGGATCAAACATTCTTTGAGCATCTGATCATAAATAAAAGGAAATCAAACCTCTTGATGATACACAATTTCATTAAGTCTATTAAGGAGATGTTAGCCACCTATGATTGGCCATAGACAGTATGAAGTTGGAAGTGAATAATCAAACTGGAAATTTTCCTATTCCAATCTTGTCTCCTCATGGCTTTCTTTGGGCATGTAGTGTACTCTCTCACAATGAATGCAAACGGAGCTTCCTGAAAATTCTCAGATTTAAGAGTTTTCTTCATCAGTGCCTTATATTCTCAAATATGACACGAGGATGAAGCTGAGCTGGAAAATTTCCCATACTGATAAAATGAAAAGTTTTCCTTGCTGATATATTTATGTTCTCAGAGCATATGAGGTAGCATGATGAATGAAGACTCCTCAAAATTCAAGTTTTCAAGAGGTTCCTGTCATCAAGTGCTACCTTATGTGCTCAAAGACACATCATTATATTTAAACATTTTAGAAGATGGAAAGAGAAAAGTTTGCTATTCCGGTTCTCTGTCCCTTCTTTGAATATATAAAGTTGCATCATATGAGAATGAAGCTTATTGGAAGTTCTCAGATTTTAAGAGTTTTCTTCATCAGATGCCTTACATTCTCAAAGATGATACGAGGATGAAGCTAAGCTGGGAAATATTCCATACTGATAAAGTGAAAGGATTTCCTTGCTGATGTCTTCATGTTCTCTGAGTGCATAAGGCAGCATGATGAATGGAGACTCCTTAAAATTCAAGTTTTCAAGAGGGTCCTGTTATCAGGTCTACCTTACGTGCTCAAAGACACATCATGATGTTGAAACATTTTGGAAGATGGAAAGAAAAAGTTTGCTATTCTGATTGCTCTGTGCCTTCTTACATTCTGATGAATATTTATGTTGATTTTAATTTGTACCTCTTATCCCATTGTAATTTTATTTAAATTTGTTTCTATTATGCCTTTCCTCTTCTATAACGCACAGGTTTTGTTGGCTTTTCATTTCTTAGTAATTTGGATTTTCTGTGTTTAATGCTGACACTTTGGAAAAATGTATAAATAATTATCAGGTTAGTTGGAGGTTCGGGAGATATCAGACTGACCAAGGATGGCAATACTCTTCTAAAAGAAATGGTATTGTTAAAAGAACGAAAAATCTTCCATTTTCTGTCACATTATTGTCTCTTTCCCTGAAATGATTTACAATATATATGCAGCAAATACAAAATCCCACAGCAATAATGATTGCACGAACTGCAGTTGCTCAAGATGAAACTAGTGGGGATGGAACTACGTCAACTGTTCTCTTCATTGGTGAGCTGATGAAGCAAGCAGAACGTTACATATCAGATGGTATGAGTTTTCCTTTATATCCCCATTGTCCCTGGTCAATCTGTCACTAGGACCTGCTACTTTTGTTCTTCTGTAGGTGGGCATCATTAAGCTGCTACAAAAGAACAAAAGTAACACCTTGTGGTATGATGAACCCAAATTCTGGAAGTTATGATTGTCTGCATTGATTTGATGTTTTCATGTGTTATAACTTGCATGTAGTGTGCCATATACATTATCAGTATGTTTTTTTATTATTAAAGTTTGAGGCACTCTCGATTTGAGGTATGCACTCTCGATTTTCTTTGGGATTAATTTAATTGGCTCTCCTACCTTGGGTTATTAATTTAGAACCAACCATTGTTTCATTTGAGTATATGGTAACTAGCGTTTTCCATATGCTGGATGAAAGTTATTAAATAAAAGCTAGATTTGCTTTTGAAGCCTCATATTATTTTTTTATCTTATGGTGTTGAGCATCTCATTCTCAACTCAGGTTTCTATAACATATCTGTAACTTCAAAGGCAAAATCCAATTTCACAAAACTAGTATTGAAAATAAATTGATTTCAATAAATGCAAATTTTCATCAGAAATTAGATTCCAATACAGATTATGACTCTTGGTTCTATAATGTTCATATACACTTCTGACACAGACATCGATTACGATTATAAATTTATTGTCATTGTTATTATTTATCAGTAATGTTTCCAAAATGTCATTGGAATATGTTATTATATGTCCTGAGAAATGTAAGTGCGTTGTTAGATTGAAGGATTAGGAAGATGGATGGGTTATGCTGCAAAGCATTTATGTAACCTTCAAGTTCTGCATCTTCATGCATGTGATTCATACATACATATTATTCTCTTTATATTTGGCTCTTTATGTTAAATGTATTTTCAATTGAAATGAAGGTTTCAGTACATAGTCTATCATGTACTAGATATTCCTGTAATGTGGATTACAGTACATAGTCTATTATGTACTAGATATCCCTGTAATGTGGATTACAGTACATAGTCTATTATGTACTAGATATCCCTGTAATGTGGATTATCAAAATCGCTTTGTTGTTCGCAGGTATGCATCCACGTGTTTTAGTTGATGGATTTGAGATTGCAAAGAAGGCAACAATGGAATTTCTAGAAAAATTCAAGACTCCAGTGGTTATGGGTGACTATCCAGATAAGGAAATTTTGAAAATGGTTGCCAGAACTACCTTGCGAACCAAGGTAATATTCTCGTCAAATATGATTTAAAACTTTGCTTAAGGTGCCAATGTGATTTATCAAACATGTATTCAATTGAGTATTGTTCCTTCTTTAGCCTTACAAAATTGTTCTCTAATTAGGTATATGAAGCTCTTGCAGACCAATTGACAGACATTGTGGTGAATGCGGTATGCTTGAATCTAAGCTTTTGATGAAGGTGTTACTGAAGATTTAGGATTATGTTTGTTGATGCTATGATTTTTATTGAATACAACAGGTTCTTTGTATTCGCAAGCCACTTGAGCCACTAGACTTATTTATGGTTGAAATTATGCACATGAGGCATAGGTTTGATACTGACACAAGACTGGTATGTGAACTTGGCCATTCACTTTACTTGGTTGAAACACTATATTATCTCTTAATCTGGTTATTGCTATGTGTTTCTATCTGCTAGGATCATCCTAGTTTTTAATTCTTTACTTTATATAGACTTTGAGTTGGTTTACTATATCTTGTTGATTGTATGTGTGAAAATATTCTTTATGGGTATATATACTGGAGTTGGGTTATTACCACTGAAGCAAAAGTTTCTCTGAATACACCTGTCAGGACAAAAAGAAGCTAGAATATTCGTTCCTTTTTAATAGAGCATAGTATGAGGATGTGCATGTGGACGTTTAGGCGGAACTGGTATACAATTAGCATGGGGTTAAAACTCGCAGTGATGTAATATCAGAGGAATAATGAAAAGTAATAGTGTTGTTAGAACATTGTTAAGATAAAAAATACTGGTGGGTGTTTCTATTTGCCTGTGAATTGCTTCTTTGAAGTTCATCAAGACTTAGCTTAGAATTAATGTATTCACTTTATGAGGATAAACAAATATGAAAAAATGTGCATGTAGAAATTTGTTTTGTTGAAGTAGTGTAGGATCTACTTGCAACAAACTTTTAATGTTCAACTCTACTATGTTTGTTTGGTTGTGCTGTCTAGGTTGAAGGTCTTGTACTAGATCATGGAGCACGTCACCCTGACATGAAGAAAAGGGTTGAAAACTGTTACATACTTACTTGCAATGTCTCATTGGAGTATGAGAAAAGGTACATATTTCATGAAGCCAATATAATATTATAAACTGCCATATTTGATCTAAGATTGTTCTTCTGTGCATAGAAAATAAATAAAGCATTTTGATCAACTTAAGAATTCGTCTTCCAGTGCTCATTTTGATTGTTATGCGATAAAATCATGTTTCATCGCAGTGGTAAAATTTGTACGGATTAAGTGCTTGATGGACTATTTGTACGGTGTTTTTAAGATATATATATATATATATTTATATATTATATTGATTAATTCTGAAGTATGTATGTTTTTTGATTCTGGTTTTTTCTACTCTTTAAAAGTTCATGTATTTCTCTGTTGTGTACTTTGATGTTTTCTAGATATTTCTATGCACCATGAAAGCTAGCACATGCATTTTCCCAGGATAGATACTGTGTGAATATTTATAGATAACGAAGTATGTGAGGCAATTAAGCAATTCTAGCAGGGAATAATTGTGACTAAAGGGATCTCCCACTAGAGTTTGCTGTGCAGATTCTGTATTTCTTTTTTATCATTATTGTCTAACTATAATGAGAGAGCAATAACTTCCACGACCTTAATTTGTGTTAAGCAACCAAAGAAAGCATCATAACATTTATTCCTCAAATATGTGTTTTGAGGAACACTGAAAAACAGTCTGAAGTTGGAATTAGTTTAAGATTAGGAAATACAAACAAGTCGAGATAAATTTCTTTCAAACAAGTTATATATTATCATGTTAGGAAGAAAAAGGTTTTGGAAAGTCATGAGTTGTCCTGGTTGGAATTGTATATATGAGATAAATGTGTTCTATTCATTCCCCATAAAATCCACATATCTCAAGCTAAAAATTCACCCTGCATTTGAAATTATAGCAAAACTCTACTGACCATTATTCTATATCTCACTTAGTGAGGTAAATGCAGGGTTTTTTTACCACAATGCAGAACAGAGAGAGCAAATGGTTGCAGCGGAGCGGAGAAGTGTGGATGAGAGAGTCCAAAAAGTTATTGATCTAAAGAAAAAGGTTATTGGTTTCTTTTGGAATGCAGAGCTTCATAACTACATATGGTTTTAAGCTGACATGACTATATACTTCAAGTGTCTTAAACAATGTAATCAAGTTCTTATTTTTCATTCTCTAGGTGTGTGATGGAACCGACAAGAATTTTGTGGTGATTAACCAGAAAGGCATTGATCCAATTTCGCTTGATATGCTTGCAAGGGAGGGTGTAAGTTTCATCCAAATTCATATGAACTTTCTTGCTTACCTTACATTCATTAAATCTGCTCTCAAATGTTATACTGAGTATTCTTTCATGGACAGATTGTAGCCCTAAGAAGAGCTAAGCGCAGAAATATGGAGCGCTTAGTATTAGCATGTGGTGGAGAAGCTGTAAATTCTGTGGATGATCTTACATCTGATGTATTGGGATGGGCTGGTCTTGTCTATGAACATGTCTTGGGAGAGGAAAAGTACACTTTCGTTGAAGGAGTGAAAAACCCACACTCATGTACAATCTTGATAAAAGGTATTCATTCAAGTGATTTTGTAGGCCATTCCTGTTTGAATTAGGTGGCAATTACCACACAATTGACCTTCATAATGCATTACTATTTTGTTTAAGGTCCCAATGAACACACAATTGCCCAGATCAAGGATGCTATTCGAGATGGGTTAAGAGCAGTGAAGAACACACTTGAGGATGGAGCCGTTGTTTTGGTACTCTTCCAATCTCATTAAATTGTCTTAGTTATTAGTAATGGCATGGCATGAAAACACTTGTACTCAAGATTTCATTGTATTTTTCAGGGAGCTGGAGCTTTTGAAGTTGCTGCTAGGCAGTATTTAGTAAACGAGGTCAAGAAGACTGTGAAAGGAGTAAGTGGCATTTTTGTATTGTCTTCATACGCCATGTAACTAACAAGTAATGTGTCATTATTAGAGATTACAATTTAGTAAGCTCACATGAAATTCATAACTGAAAGTTTCTCCAAAGATTTACCATATCACATATTTGGGAAAGGCTACAAGAAGCTTGTGTTTCAAAAATCTTATCCCATTCTTTATTGGTGTATTTGTTACGAAGTTTTATGATATGGAACAAATATGAGCAGCAATATAGCCTTCACATGCATCAGTGTGTTTTCTTAACAAACGAACTTAAAAAACAAGCCATCTCTTCCATATTCACAAGCTATATCTTCTTTATGCATGAACAAACAAGTTTTAGTCTCATGATTATTTAAATATCACTTGAGAACAGCGTGTTGCATATTTGTTCGTACCTGTTACATTGAATTTCAAGTGACTTGTCATCATTTCTTACTTGCCCATTCTTCATCAAAGCCAATTGTCTTCTTTGAATTATGTAGCGAGCACAACTTGGTGTGGAAGCATTTGCTGATGCACTGTTGATCATTCCGAAAACTCTGGCAGAGAATTCAGGATTGGATACTCAGGATGTCATAATTGCATTGCAGGTATCTTTTTGTTTCTATTTAAACTGCCGTTTAAACTGTCTTGAGTGATTCAATTCTAATTTGAAAGAGACTAAAATGATTTGGTTGTTTATCTAAAGAGAGAGCATGATAATGGTGTAATTGCTGGCTTGAATCATCATACTGGTGAGCCAATGGATCCACAGATGGAGGGAATATTCGATAATTACAGCGTGAAGCGACAAATTGTAACCTCTGGGTAAGTAAACGGATTTCATGATCTTAGTCTTTTCGTCAGTTTTGTAGGAAGAGCTGTATGGATGGATTCTCATGATTTTTATATTTTGCATTTACAGGCCCATCATTGCATCACAGCTGCTCCTTGTAGATGAAGTCATTAGGGCTGGGAGAAACATGAGAAAGGGTTAAAAGTCTCGATCTGTAGATATTCTTGAACACAACTATTTTTTAGTGGTATATGGAGAAGCAAGGAATTATTATTGAGCAACAACATCCTTTTGTTGTAAGAATTAACAGTGGCTTTGGGCTTGATGGACAAGCTTTTGACAATGCCAAGTCGGTCTTTTCTGTCTATGTTCAAAGTAATTTGATCTCGTGATTTGTGTTTTTGATTAGAATATACATCTATGTATTGATGACTACCTTAGTGCTTTGCCCCAAAACTGAAAAAGAAAGTTGTTTCCACACTAGAGGCGTGACTTTAGCAAAGCATTTTTTGTAGTAATTAAAATTCTTGATCTGATGGTGAAATCAGTAATTTATATTCTCATTAAAAACCTTGGAATCTGCAGCGGGATGCATTAAAAAGACTCTGTAATTTATCATAATTTGTTTCTGGTGTGTATGACTTTGCTGCTGTCCCATACATGGCAGTGTTGATCGTCTGCATAAGAAATTCTGACGATTATAAATAGAAGAATGCAAGCTCTATTTACGTTCCCAATTGTAGTCTCGTGATACTTACTATAGAACAATCATTTATGATGTATGCAATTTTTTGTATTGAGTACCAAATATTTTATGGGTGCTAAGGTCAGCTGTTCTATATCAACCTTGGAGCAGGTGGTTTATGGTATTAGAGTTAAGTTGTTGACTAGAACGAATTTGGAAGATCCAGTTATCGCAAGGTGAGGTGGAATAATCATCCTACTGAGTGAGGATGACAGGTTTGTCCAGATTATAGTTTAATGTGATCGAGTCCATTGCATTGTTGTCATATGCAGCACAATACATACGAAAAGCTGTTATGGAAGACGAGGGTTGGAAGATTGAGAGGCCCAGATTGTTCTATGCAAGAATCATATTCCTGTCATTTTAGATTCAGAGCTGGTAATGGAATCTTGTTTTGATAGAGAACTACAAATGTGGATGATGAAAATGGATCCAAACTAGCTTGAGGGCTAATGAGTTTGTCAATGGGGGTCATGGGGAAGTGCAAGCATATGTAGTAAACATCAATGGATGGCACTATAGAATCTAACATGATTTTAATGAAACTTCAACACATTTCGCATAGTAAAAATGATGTTTTTAATTATCATTTTATAATATTACCTTTGAACACAAGAATTAATCCCTTTGATAGGCACAACCTAGAAAACACTGATGTAAAATGTCCACATGTGTGACGAATACAAAATACTAGCTAAAATGGTATTACAAATTTCGAATGTACATATATGAAGAAAAACACATAGAGTGCGTCGTTTTGTTCATTGTCTTGAATGGATGGAATAGAGATTTCTCAAGTTTTTACAAATTGAGGAACGGATTTGATTCCAATCATTATATTTGGCCTTTTTCCTATTTAAGGTATCAATGGTTGTTTTTATTAGTATGAGATGTTAAATCATTCTCCTTCTTCTCCTTCTTCTTCTTCTTCTTCTTCTGCCCGCGAAGATCATGTGTTTTCAAGATTCCTCGAGGGCATGGCCGGAGAAATAAAGGAAAAGTGAGACCCCCCCACCAGGGGTACAAACCTTAATTATGGTAAACCACTCTTCTTCTTGCTTCTTCTTCTTCTTCTTCTTCTGCCTCCCCTTCTCGTAAACAATATAATGAGGTCCGTGATTCCTCTGTTTCTGCGACGCCCACGGGCCATGTCTCCTCGCCACAACCAGGTTTGCAAAGCATTCATCCATTTCCTCTGATCAATCCTTGTCTTTCTCTGTTTAATTCTTATCTGTCTTACTTATGTGGTTCCCCTTCCTCTCCTCCTCCTCCTTATGCTCAGGCATGGTGGTGTTGCGGAGAATCTCTTCCCCCCATGATGACCACTGTGTCTGACACTTTCTTCAACCAAAACGTGGAGCTTCTCATGAATCCTCCTCTCAGAACGAAGAAGCCATTTCTTAAACCTACCTCAAATGGAAAGCAGAAGAAGAAGATGATGAAGAATGAAGGAGAAGAAAACAAAGCTCTTCCTTCTCCTGAGAATGGACTCTTAGTTCCACACCTCATTCCTGTTGCGCAAGATACCCTGAAAGCTTGGAAAAACCTTGTCGATGGCGCAAACAAGATCTTGACAAAGTTTCCTGTCAAAGTCTGCCGGTAAATTTGGTTTCTTCTGCTTTTTCATTCGGATATGTATTTATATCCGGCACTATGAACTGAGAAGACATACTGAGTTGGGAAGTGATTCAACAGATACTGCCCTGCAGTCCATGTTGGACCAGTTGGTCATCAAATTGCTAGTTGTGAAGGCCCTCATAATGGCATCCGGCGAGGCCGACATGATTGGATCAACGGCAATATTGACCATGTCCTTCCGCGCAACAACGTCTTCCATCTCACAGATAGGCTTGGGAGAACGATCAATCATGACGACAGGCACAAGATCAAGAAAGTTCCTGCCATTGTGGAGCTCTGTATCCAGGCAGGCGTGGATGTCTCAGGTTACCCTGCCAAAAGAAGGATCAATCCAGTCATAATGATTGATAAGAAAATCATAGATATCGATGATTGGGAGAACACAAGCAACAATTCAAGTGAGAAAATGTCGCCGGTAGAATTCGATTTGAGAACTTCCCGATGCGGTATAGAAATCTCTCCACTAACTGATGAAGCACTTCGCGCTTTGGCAGTACAAACAATGCAAGCATGGTTTGCAGTGCGTAGGGGAGCCAAGAAATTGATGTCGAAGTATTATGTGCAAGTTTGTGGGTACTGCCCCCAGCTACATGTGGGGCCAAAAGGCACCAAGACATGTGATTGTTTTGCTTACAAGCATCAAATGAGATCGGGTCACCATCACTGGCAAGAGGCATCCATAGATGATCTAATGCCACCCATTTATGTATGGCATTTACGAGATCGGTGTGGCCCTCCTTTACTAACTGAGCTAAGGGTGTTTTATGGGGCAGCTCCTGCAATTGTTGAGCTTTGTATACAGGCGGGAGCACCCATACCCGAACAATGCAAACCTATGATGCGGCTAGATGTTGTCATACCAGAAGCCGATGAGATCGAAAAGGTTGTGTAACTCATCAACGGGATAGTGAAGCATGATACAAAGGGCTCCTATGAGTAATAAGTGATTCCAAGGGATTGTCGATATTGCCCCTCATAATACGAGGGGTTGTCATTTCTCGAAATTTCCCTGGTTCTGTTTTTGTCACGCTTTATAAAGGTTGCCAATCACCAAAGAGATGCACCGCACCCTTGAGACATAGTTGCTTCAGAAGATAAGTCTCATCGTGAATAGAAGTCTCCCCAAAAGAGGAATAGAATAGAGTTTTTCTCCCCCTTGAGTGAATCATATGGAGGACACTTGTATGTTTTGAGATGATCAATGCATTGTCATACTCGTGAATATATGATCTTGAATCTCAACGAGAAAGTTAATCTTCCTTGTGTATCAACGAGTGGAAACTAGTGAGATATTAGCATCTAACTAAAGTGTGGATTTTGGATATGGGTCAAATAACAAATATTCTTTTCCGGGTGGTCTGAGAGCAGCTGCTCAATCAATCAGTTATGATATCCCTTTCGCGTTATGCGTTTTGTCGATATCCCTACGTGCGATTCGTTGAACAAAACGAAGATGAAAAAACTTCTTAGGCTTAGGAAATTAATGTCTCGTTTCTTCATAAACTAAATAGTCATTTGGGTGAGATCGAACAGCATATCGCAGTTACTAGATCAAGCCCCATTCACCGTGTGCAGGTGTAAAGTATATCCGAGCGGCAGGCACCGCTTAAATCCAGATTTAGGCAAATCCACCAACACCTGTAGCGGATACTAAGAATCCTAATAAAATAGGACTTATTAGGATTAAACGAAAGTAGATGGTAAGGAACACTAATATACACGAGATTCGTAGTTTGTCAAGATTCCTGTTGTGTTAACATTTTCATCTCCAGTTGAAGATATTTTTGTAAAGAATGATATCCAATAAATATGGCATCATTTTGGCGTGGCAACAGTGGATGATTAAGGGAATCTAATAATCAAGTATGTTAAAACAACTATTTGTGTGTGAGTTGTGTATGTATGTATGTATGTTTAGCAATAACGAATTAAATGAATACTGAATAGACGAATCAATAATAAATAATTGTAATCATAATAAAAGACTCATGATAATAGTAATATAATAATGTCAAAAAAAGGGAAAATTTCTGAAAACAAGAAGTGCAAAACCTAATAGAGAATGGGCTCCTTAATGTCATTGCAATAAATTAATGTAAAAAAAGGTAAAAATAATTTAAAACAACATTTGCAAAACCTAATAGAGAATGGGCTCCTTAATGTTGTGATGTGGCATGTTCATAGGGAGAAAAGCATAGAGAAGCCAAGTGTCTTTCACAGTGGTCACCAAAAGGATGAAGAAAATTAAGATAACAACAAAGTGTAGTTCAAGAGAAAAACAATGGAACAACGAAGTCGAGGGTTCATTACTCACCAACGTCTATAGAGAGGAAAAGATGAGCTACAATAATACATAAATAACAACAAGGAAGCACGTGATTATTATGCTACAAACACAAATATCAATAAGGAAGCATTTGGTGATTATGAATAGGTTGAGGATAAAGGAAAGCTCTTGAAATTTATATAATGAGTTAGTTTTCATGTTCACAAGTTTTGGGATTTGAAGGCCCAAGCTTTGACAACAAACAAAATATCATGAGATGACGAGTCACAATGGGTGTGCAAAGATCTACAAAGTTGAAAGTTAAAAGTTCAATTTTAGTTGGACTTGATGCCCCTAAAAACTACTATTGGGGGAATTATAAAACCTTACGAATTATAAAGGCTCAAGGGAGTTGAAGTTGTGGCATTGCAGTCAATTGTCAATGTAGCAATAGCAAAGGAAATGTGGCATGGATTTTATGCATTGTTTGCCCTCTCTTTCCTCTTCCCTTGCTACTCGCCGACAAGTATTAAGGCACCTACTTGTTTCCCTCAAGACCTTTGAGTAATTGAAGTGCTCAAAGATTTTTCTTCCATTCAGAAATTTTGGCAAAATTTCATTTTCTACCCGCTGACAAAATTTTGATCACTAAGACATAAATAAGCATTGCCCAATAAATAAATCAGGTGTTGGATTTTTTTTTCTATTTATTACAATCAACTTTCAAAGGATTAGGTTTAAGACACAGCCAAAAATTCTTCTACAATGTTCAACCCTATTACATAAGATGCGAGAGATTAAGAAGATGAAAGATATAAAATCAAAAGAGTGTTGGGAGGAGGTCCTTGAGTTTCGAGGTGGAAACTCTACAATTGGCAACCATGTTGTCTTCTGTCATCATATGCCTCGTATGCACCCTCATGATCATTATCCTATGGTAATCCGTTTGTTGACAAAGTGTGCCCGCTACTTCTCAAAATTTTGATCCTCGGACGATATCCGACCTAATAAGTTAGCAACATTCTTAGTTATTGTATGTCACTTTTCCCCTCTATCGACTCTAATAAGATTGAACCTTTCACCTTACTATTTAACTTATCAACTCTTCCAACTTGAGCTATGCTTAATTCTCTCTCTTTTTTCACATGTTCAATTGTAACCTTAATTTATTACAAAACTTAACATTCAAATGTTTGTCACTCTTCACACACACCACATCACAACATAAAACAATGGATACATCTCAAAATCCACTTTCACTCCTCTCATTTGCTTCATACCCTTTGTGCCATAATCCATTCACAAAATGGAATCTTCAATTGGTGCACTTGTTCAACGTTTATTCAAAACATTAGTTCTTACGACGCCTTAACATGGTTATTTATCTTTATTCTAAGTTTTTTATGCAAGGAGTTTTATTTTTAATTTCTTGAATTAACCTTCATGTGCTTATTACTTCTTTTGGGGATCATTCGTTCTTGTTAATATTCATTTATTTGGGAGCTTCTCGGCTCCCCTGTAATTTTTTGTGACAACTTGGAATTCTTCTACCTCTATAACTATTTATCTTTTCTTAATAGATACATTGGTATACAAATTTCCTCACATCACCTTATTCCTTATTACATATTTGATTGCTCTCAATACCTCTTATCACATTCCCATCACACAACAATAATGGGATTTTTAATTGTCACCAGCTTCTTGAAGTAGGTTCACCCAACTTGGTCTAGGAGCCTAGGTTCAAGAGCATGGAAATTCACATATACTCATGAACAACATTTTTACTGAAATTTCTACCTAAGGTCAACTTCCTTGAGTGTGGTCCGTCCAACAATGTTTGAGATTCTTTCAAAATGTAGGAACATCTTGTTTGGGGTCCTCAATGTCATCGGGTAGCACATGATTATTATTTCTAGCCCTAAGATTTTTTTATTTTTTTCCAAAAAAACATTTTTACTTCCATTAGTTAAGAAAAAGTACATCGGATAATATACAACTCATATGTTACAAGCCACTTTGCATGTCTACAAGAAAACAACATGTATAAATGAAGCAACAAAGCCTCAACACAAAAATACTCAACAGAAACCCCACAACATGAGCCTCACACAACCCACATTCAACAAAGACACCCTCCAATCTCTTCACAATTCAGCACCCACCTCTATGTTTGGTACCCTTGGAGGAAACAGCCACCGGGGTGGCTGATAAATCCACTTTGCATTGCCATCCACCATCTGTGACATTGGAGAACCTCTCCATTTAAGAAGGAAGTGGTATCTAGCTTCTTCATTCGCATCAGAGGGCCCCTGAAGGTTGTCAAACTTTCCTTGGAGCGTAGAAATAAGATTAAACCAAATCATCATTAAACTCTCAGCCAATGGGGTTCACTTCCCGATAAATGACTCCTTGCACCTAGATACCCACGCTTGCCAAACAGTAAGGCCAGCCACTAAAAACCAAATTCTACATACCGTTCCTGTATGTAGAATGAACCTCCTTGAGCTGCAGGTTGTATAGTTCCATTCACCACCTTTAAAGAAGGACTATTTCCATTCCACCCATGAAACCATGTAGCCAATTCAGTAGCTAACCAAACAACTGCGGCACTTGATACCTAAACTTCAACCCCGCATCGAGCCAGAATTCTTAAGCTCCTCGTCCAAACTTCTTGGGCTCCCGAGCATCTCCACAAACAATGTGTGATGTCCTCCAAACTCGCTCCACAAGCCTTGCAATTACTCATGCCACCCCTTTTCCCCAACCACTCTCTGGTTGGAACAGCCCGATGGGTGATTAACTAAAAAAACACCTTGACCCTCTCGGGGAGGGGTGAGTTCCATATCCTACTCCTGGTTTTATCCACGAAGACCGAGTCGATAGCTACATGGGTCCATTTGTTGACACACTTCTCACGATGCAAGCATAAATGTCTCCCCAAGCGAGTTGAGTAGTCAAAGCAACCACGTGATTTACCTGGTTCATCCCTCCACGTATATTCTACAGGATCCCATTCTAAACACTCGAGTGGCTTGCCTTCAACTAAATACAAGATCCAATCCTCCTCAACCTCATCGACTGATGGAATCACCTTCCATTTCTTACTGTCTCGTGCTACAATTCTAATCGGGGACCAACGAGCACCTGCAAATACTGATCCCAACTGGATGATCTTCCCATTCTTTCCTAGACCCTTGGCATTGATAAGTTTTCCGGCATCATCACATTGTCCGAACCATTCACCCTCTTCCCCATTACTAATAAGAACAGAGTAAACAACTTTATCGACTAGGTCAAGCATCTTCCTGCCATTTCTGAACTTTCTCGCGCCTTCATATAATTTATCCCGATTACTAGGGGACAACTGCACCCAATTTTCTCTTGATTGAATCCCAACACCATGCAATATAGCCCACGACATACCCTTGCTATGGCCAAGCATCTTCCCCTCAGTCGACTTTAAGGTCTCATTCCACAATAGGGGTTGGTGCATCTATTTAGCATTAGTACTTGGACCTATACTGCTAAGATGCACACGGAGCATACCCCACACCTTCATCACTGACATACACGTGCGATCAGCCATACAAAATAGTAATGATTTATGTGGCTTCCAATGCCCACCAAGTCGTGGACTCCAAAGGATGCTCCTATTAAAAATCAACGTTTTCCATAACTCATTTCCGGACAGCAAGCTCCTTACCAATACCTTACATAACAGTGATTGACTTTGTACTCCAAGGTCGATCAATCCTAAACCCCCCTTATTTTTCGGAAGAATCAACGTAGACCATGATACTTTAGCTATTGCGTTGTCTTTCCTATTCTCAGCCCATAGAAAGCCCCTGATACACGCTTTAACAATATGAATAACATGCATGTCAACATCCACACTGAGACCGCATGCCACAATGTAAACAAGAGCACACGGTTAGCTACTATGATCCTGCCAGCTAATGATAAATTCATCCCTGACCAAATGCGGATTTTGTTGCAACTGTATTCTTTTGTCGATAATATCTACACCAATCCACATTCCTAGATATTTGGTGCCTTCCCCTTTTGCAATCCATCTGAATTCAACATTTGGTTTCCATATCGGCTCTGCCTCCGAGCTAATCCAAAAACCCTTGAACTTATTCCAATTGATGGCAGCTCCCGATGCTTTGCAAAAGAGATTGATAGCAATCTGTGCCCTCCCCATATTCGCTTCATTACCTTGGAGGTATAGCATCGTATCGTCTGCGAACTCTGAGTCGAGCAAGAACTTCCTTGTGTTATGGATTGAAAGACCATGTAAACTAACATTGTATCCATAACTCTTATCACAACATTTACTTTCCTCATAGCATTTATTAATGCATTCTCTTATTTATTTTCCTTATCCTTGTTTATGAGACTTGGATTGGACTGTTAAGTTTTTTCCTAACCTTCTTCTTAGTGACCTATATTTGCTTCGACCCAGTTCTTGGGCTTGACTTGGCAGGTAATGGTATGCTTTTTTGAAGTGGTGGGGCGGTGGTTTTGGTGGAGGGTTTTTCTTGTGATTTGCTCTAATTTGGTGGAGGGTTTATCCATGTCAATCCTCATGAGGAATGTTGCTTCATATATGTTCTTCATTGTGCAATGTCCTTTTCACTATTTGCAAAAACATATTGCCCATTTCATGATTAGAGAAAAACCCTTGCTTTATCTCATGTTATATATTACAACTACATTAGTTCATACATGAACTATGTGGCTACCTTGTGTTTACTATTATTGGCGACTCATGTTCTAAGCCTCCCTTTTCACATAGCTCTCGTTGTTGTTTGAGATTTTACTTAGCATCTTTGAGCTTGTGAACATCTCAAGTTTTCTTGTGGTTTTTGCATCCTTAATTTTTTATTCTTCCCATATGAGTGCTTCTAACTTCCCTAATTTCCCTTTGTCTTGTCATTGTGCAATGTTGCTTGACTTACATTGTTTACTATTCCAAAAGTGTCTTGTTTCTATTCCTTTTTACATTCTTTATTGTTCCAATTTTCTAGGAACTTCCTACGTCCTATATATATCCTTCTTTATTCACTTTTAGCCCTCATTGTCTTCCATCACAAAGAGAGAGAGAGGGAGAGAGAGTTCAGTTGGTAAGGTTGCCCACTGGAGACCAGGAGATCATGGGTTCAACCCCTACATTCCACAATGGCATCTAGTGAATTAAGAGATATGTATGAAGTATATAATAGAGAGGTGAGGAAATTGGGTTCCGAACCCAACACGTAGTGTTTGCAGTGTAACAACTGACCATTAAGGTAAGCTAATTACAATAAGAGAGTGAGCGAGTTTGGAATTCTACATAAGAAATTGGCAACAATTTGGTTTCAGCTTAACCAGTTTGGCCTTGTCCGAAATCAAACTAGTTAAGCCTTAAACCGGTTTGGCGACCTCGAGCCTAAATGCAACTAAACCAAACCACTTGCCAAACCGTCTAAAAACAAATTTAATGGCTTGGTTAGGCTTGAATTGAGCCATTGTCGACTCCTAATTCTACACAAAGCTTGCTCCTAGTGGGTTAACCAAACTTGGTCTACATATTCTTTAGGATGTCACCCAACTTGGTTTGGGGCGTTGGGCGTATGCAAGCAACACAATTTCATTAAGGAACCTCATAGATGTCCTTATCTTTGAGTCCCAATGTCGTGTTTGACTTCCATTTACTCTACCCCAGGCTATAATTTTGCATACATGCTTGGGGGGTGTGCATGTCCTTTATCGAGAGAGATTCCTTCCACCCTCTACCCCTCTGAAGCCCTTGTAATCCATAGAAGTGTATGTATATGAGCAATGGGGGCGGCAATTCCGTTACGCACATACAAGTCCAAGGAAACAGTGAACATATGGATTGCTTCCGCTTTTTGTTTCCTGATGGTTCGGGGTAAGAAAAACACGAGAATCCCGAAAAGAGTGTTTCCTGTCCTGGGGCTCATGGTCACGTGGGGAATGCGACAAATAGAGGTGAACACGACGGGCCGAGAGTATGTGCATTCGTGTGAGTGAGTGAGTGAGTGAGTGAGTGAGTGAGTGTGTGTGTGTGTGTGTGTGTGTGTGAGTGTGAGTGTCCATATAAAGTCCATGAAACCATAAAGCAAAATATGTTGGAGAAGAAGAAGAAGAAGAAGAAGAAAGAAGAAGAAAGAAGAAGAAGAAGAAGAAAGAAGAAGAAGGCAGCAGCAGAAGAAGAAAGAAGGAAGAGGAGGAGGAGGAGGAGGAGGAGGAGGAGGAGGAAGCAGACATTAGGCAGAAGCGATCTCCTAGTCTCTCTCTTTTCCTGCCTGTGTTCTTCTCGCAGATTTGCTTCCTCTTGTCTCGCCATGAACGCTGGGCCTTCTGGTTTCCGTAAGTTCTGTTTTCCCTTTACTTCTCTTATTTTTGTTTCTTCCCTGTTTACGCCTTCGAACTTAATAGAGACCTATGGCTTTTTTTTCTTTTCTTTTTTTCTCGATTTGATTGTTGATTTATCCTTAGATCCACTTAGGGTTTTGTGGGTCTATCTCAACTTATTTGCTGTTGAGTCGAAACACGAGAAAATAACTATTTTCCTTGATAAGGAAGAAACTAGCAAGTAGATGGCAATGATGATTACATCATTCTACTATCCGTATTGAATATACAGCAAGAAAAGGAAATTTCGAAACAGGAATGATAGAGTTGTGATGTCTCATGGAAATTTTCGAATGTGGAACTGATGGCCAGGATAATGTCTGGGCTGATGGGCAGGTTGATGAAAATTTCAAAGCATTGATAGATTTTAATTCTCGAAATGCAATATGGAGATATGTCATCATTTGAAAGCGCTGATTTCTACAAGTTTTAAAGTGATGTAGAGTGTATAAAATTTTATTCACCCCGAGTCTTGAACTCAATGAAAATTCTCTAGATCCAAAATCCCTTCTACAATTCTGGAGATGGCTATGAAATATGAAGCAAACACCTCGAGTCACTTTTCAACATTGAGATATTTTACAAGAATTTGATTTACTGAATGTAACTACAAGAAAGCCGAAATGTTTGAAATTGGCAGATTTTTCTGTGTGTCCTTGGTTATGGCAGTTAAAGAATAATGACAGGATGTAAAGTTGTGTCAAGTAAAAAATTTATGAATATGTCAGTATAACACAAGCTGAAGATATCTGTTTTTTGTGCATATGACATCATGCTGTTTCTATATCAAACAGAGAGGAAAATAGAGGGATTAAGATTTTCATACACCGCTGTAAACTGAGAAATATACCAATGTTCAGTGGCTTGATTACACATCATGTTTGGTTAACACGGGGCTTGGTTCAATGCATTGTTGGTTTTCTATTAATGTGCTACATAAGAGGAAAGCATGAATAAACAGGGATATATAGAGGAAAGAGTACTTAGAAAGATTGACTTTGTCAACAATGTATAAGTCCAAAGTGGGGATATATAGACGAAAGACTACTCAGAAAGATTGACTATGTCAACAAATCTCTAAGGCCAAAGTGGACTGCGAGACCCAAAGAGTCATAATTCAGAAAAACAAAGCCCATCCAGCTGACCTTGTAATAAGATATTGGCTATGTCTGCTTAACTCAGAGAATAGTTGGCTATGTAACATTTGCCTCTACTTCTTGATTCAAAACCTATGTGATCATAAGTAGATGCTACTTTTCCACTTGATGGATTGGAGGAGGCTTGTTCTCAATATTTTCTGCTGTTCTAGTAGTAGTCACGTTAACCTGAGGAAGCTCTTTGCTTTTTCTGTTGTTGACTGTGCTTCAGATGGATCACTTGATTGTTATGAGGCAGAATAACTGTTATTGACGTTTTACGTTCTAGGCAGATATAGGCAGTTATTCAATCTATTCATCCAAATCTTGTAAGTTATCCTCTGTGCATTTATTGCTTTCTGCTCATTGTGTGATGGTTAACCAGGTTTTACTCACCCTTGCTGTATGTGAATTAGAGGCAGTACCTTGCTTATTCGCTGATTAGTACAGAATTATATTTGGTTTTTAGTCTCAGATGGTTCCGCAGACTCTTGGGTTCTTGTGTCCTTGGTGTTTAAGCTCCAAAGATGTGCAGTATTGCACTCTCTTTCCAAGCTCCGCAACCCTGTTTTCTTCCTGGGAAAAGTGGCCTTCGAGACTTTTCCATCATGCTCTGTATGTTGTTGTCTCTGTTGTCAGCAAGGATCATATACATGTTCCTTCAGGTTTCCCTTAACTGTAAATGCTAAGTTTCAGCACGAAAGAAAAAAACAGTGCCATTGCGAATTTGCAATGAAATATATATCCTTCTAGAATTCAGACCACCAGGATTAACTTATGGTGAAGTCTGGATTTGTCTAGGATCTAAATATTGAGAACTCACTCGCAACCTATACATCAATCGATTCACATGACGAACATGATGACTTATCACTTTACCATAATTGTTGTTCATGTGATGGATTCCTCTACTTTTCCAACAATAATCGAAGTTCGTCCTCATATCCTGTATTACCTTTCATGCCCTCCTTTTTACAAACTTGTATTTTCTGCATGCAGACTTACCTGTGGGTACCTGGGCATAATTCCACTTTTTGCATGTATGAGGATTTTGTGCCAGAATTTCCGGTTCATGGCTTACGACTCTGTTCACATTCTCATGAAGTGTGGTCTGCTGCTAGTCTATTGCTTTTGTTATTCTGGCCAGCACACTAGTATGTCTGTCAAGGAGCACCTATTTAGTTCCAGCATAATTGGGTGTGTGGATTTCACTATGAAGGAGTTTCTTCAGACGTGGTCTTTGTTGTCACCACTACCTGATACACTAGAGGCACCGTGGCTATGTTGCCTTCTGAACAGTAATCGTTCTAATAGAAATTTTTAACCCTGCAGCTATTAGTATTACTTTCTGGTATATTTGAAAGAGTTGTTGCATTCACTTTCTTGTGGTGAGACTCTAGTCAATGTTGGTGAGCTCTACTGGATCATCAAGGGCAGGATTCAATTATATGCTTCTACTGGATCATCAAGGGCAGCAGATGAAAGAAGCCAAGCTTTCCTGTTTGTGTATTATCTAATTTGGCATTTGAATTTCTAGATATATGAGTAAATGAAGTTTGTGTAAAACATGAGATTCCTTTATCCTCTTAGCATGAAGATAGATCTCTGATTGTCTGCCGACAGACAATACCCCCGTTTACCATATCTTCAAGGGTAGAATAGAGACGAAGTCAGGCTTTCCTTGCATGATTTGGCTTGATTGGGAATCAAATTTAGCATTTATATTTTTACATATATGATTAAATGTACATTGTGTCAATTTTATGAATCCATTGCCCCCTTAGTATAGTATTAAGAAATATTTTCGGTTTTATGCTGACAGACAATGCCCCCGTGTCAAAGGTGGCAGTCGTAGCATGTGGCATTGCCTCAGTATTAGTGGGCACACAAAGAGGGGCAAAGGCTTGTTGTCTTTCTTACCAGGTCAGTATTCTCTCTCAAACAAATATTTTCAGATATATACAAAATGGCAAGGGTTCCTTATTTATAAGAAGCTAGAAACTCATCATTTTGTTCTGGATGAATCCCAGGATATAGTCAAGAAATATCAGTTTTGGCGGGTATTGACAGCACCTTGCATTTTCTCATCGACACCTGAGCTTATTTTTGGTCTATATCTTATATACTACTTCCGGATATTTGAGAGGCAAATTGGCTCGAATAAATATACGGTTTAAGTTTCTCATTGATTTTGATTTACATTAAACATTATATTTTGAAACTAGCAACTGATTCTTGTTACTCCTCTTTCTAGGTATTTTTGGCATTCACCACGATACTGTCTACACTGTTAAATTTAGTGTCTATTTATATTCTGAAAGGTACCTGCTCTCGCCTTGCTAGACATGTATATCTTCGTTACTATTCAAATTATTGTAGGAATGCAAAATGCAAGAAACAATGCAAGAAACAATATGCCAGAATTTTATGGCAAGAAACAATATGCAACGATTTCTAGATTATGCAACGATTTCTAGAAACAATATGAAACAATTTCTAGATTATGCAAAATGCAAGAAACAATATGCCAGAATTTTATGGCACTTTCATCTTTTTTAAATATAACTATGAAATCAATTTTATGTACACATTTCTAGAAATATGTTGTCATTAAAGATTTTTATGCTTTAGATCCTTCTCCTTTGGGATTGTCCCCGGGGCCATATGGGCTCATATTTGCATCCTTTATCCCATTCTATTGTGATATTCCCACAACAACGCGACTCCGAATGTTTGGAGTCAGTTTTTCTGACAAGTCGTTTGTCTACATTGCTGGCTTGCAGGTATTAATTGATATATGTATGATTGGTATAGAACTTTGTCTAACTCCGTGTTTATCTCTACAAATATATGATTGCCACTTCCTTTCAGCTTTTGTTTTCCTCATGGAAACGGTCATTGATTCCTGGCATTTGTGGGTTGCTGGCTGGGGCCATTTATCGTGCAAATGTGTTTGGGATTCGGCGTATCAAAGTAAGAAAGTAGTTATGATATTTTTTGTTCATCTACATATAAATAAATGGTTTTTATTCCAAACCAGCAGTTCCCTGAAGTACTGGCTTTGGCAATTGGCCGCATTTTCCGGCCATTGTTTCCGAGAGTAAGCTCTCCAACGTCACGGGCGAGTGCCAGGAGACCTCAAACCATTGGTGGATCTCAGGTTTGTTATTCACAAATATTCTATAGGGAAGTTTACCAAAAGTGAAGAGTCTTTTTGGCTATTTTCCATATCTATCCTGCCTCTGATTCTTAATGCCTTGTTTGCTGAGCCTTCTTTGATATGATTTGTGTTAGGGGCGTTTTCCACCATTGGCCCCCTCTGCACCAGTTTTGCTTCCACCTCCAGAAGAATCTGTGGCCATGTTGGTATCCATGGGGTTTGATAGGAACCGCGCTCTACAAGCCCTCTCACAAGCCAGAAATGATGTGGCTCGGGCGACAAATCTTCTACTCGAGGGTCAATCGTGATTTCTGTCTCTCAAGAACTTTACTCATGGAGCAATGTTTTGTATTTTTAGCATTGAAAACGTGAAATGCATTACCCTGTTTGGAGAAATGCTTTGCTAGTGCTAGGCATCAATCAACGTGCTGCGGTTGCTATTTGGCTCTGGATCTTGGAGCCAAAAGGATTTCTTGACATTGAAACATGAGATGAGATGGAAAAAGGAGATGTGAAGGGAAGACAGATGGCCCTTATTGCATTAAAAGTTAATGGGCTTTATCCTTGCACAATTGGATGTCATTGATGTGAAATAAATAAAAGCTTTAAAGTCGAGGATGATAAATAGGATTGAGTAATAATTAGATTCCGATCAATGTTTTTTGTTAGCTACGTCGAATAGATTTTAAAGAATGTGATGCATTTTAACCTCACTTATTGTCATGTTGTTTCTGTAAAAGATGATCAGAGAACATCATACAAGGACAATTGCATTGAGAAGGTGAATGCTCATATTTTCTGATAGAGAGCAAATCCCAAAGGTTTTCATTGCATATATTCATATTTGGGGGTTGATGCCATGATGCTACCCCAACACCTAATTTGCCTGAGCAAGTTTGAAGAAGTGGGAGAAGTGAAATGCAATTGGATACATTTTACCTTGTATTGGGACTTGCTTGGCATTTTCAATGTAATATTTCAAATTTTGGCATTTAGCATCTTGCCACTTCATCTTCAATGCCTCCAGTAATTTGTCCTCAATTCCTCAATGATCACATGATTCATAGCATTACTTAAGAACTCCATTGCTCTGCATCTCTTAAACCATTTCATAATGCAAAGCACCCAACTAAATGGGAGGATTTTTTTGTATTCATGTCCTAAGTTTGTTCATGCAAGTGTATTCTTGACTTGTGATATACTAGTGTATTTTTTGCATGGCTAGTATCTGTATTGGCAGAGCATGTGTTTCAAATAGCATTAAGCATGTTTCAATGTTGCATATAGATTTTCATGTACCACATCCCTAGGGTCATTTACAAAAACCTTTTGCTCAAAATCTTTTGCTTGATGAAGACTTGAAGGGTTTGATGGATTTACAACCCATCCTAGTGAACTAAATTGAAATGGAAAGGGTAATCCCTTGTCTTTGCATTGCCAAGGAGCTCTTCGAGGTACTTCCCTTATTCTTGTACTACCTTGCCGGGTAGTATCATGAGTAGTGGGCAAACTAATACATTACATATTCATTGATTTCCCCTTAGCTTGCCCTTTGCATGATGCCAATATTCATGAACAACATTTAGATTAGGCCTATCAAATGGTTTTTCTCCTTATTTGTAAGGTCATGCTCAAGTTGTGCAGTCACATGCGCTTACACAATGTCACAAGGATAATGATATGGATTTGTGTGCTTTAAGTTGCGATATCAATTAGGGATTTTGTGGCAATGAGTATGATATTAAAAAATAAGTAGAGATTGATGATGATGTGCTTTATAATAGGATATCTTGGGATAAGGATGTACGGTGTGATGCCAATATGTTCAAAAATGTTGTGGCTACTATAGATAAGGAAAATATTGATTTTGATATTATTGTCTATAATGACAACCACAATGATGATGAACAAGATTAGTCTTGGATGCAAAAACAGTAGAGTTTGATTTCCCTTATTCTTAGGCCCAAAATTTTGAAGTGGGCCTATTTGTCACCTACTTGAGACAATGTTTCTTCATCCATAATAACAATAATATCTGATATACCAACATCTCTCCTAACTCCTTTATCATTCCCTTCATCGAGAGCCTCCATAGCCGAAGGATAATGACATGGAAACCCGTCATAAAGTAGCCCCATTCACCACATCCAAAGTAATGATGTGCAAATGTCTCCCATTTCAATTTAAAACAAAGTCATTTCAGACCAATTGTGTTCATACATGATGAGGAAAGATAGAAAAATGATAGAGAAGGGAAGAGGAAGAGAAAAGAATACTTAAATATACTATTAAGAAAACAATACAATCTTCTTGGACTCTAAAAAGAACTACGTCAATCTCAATGACACTAGTCAATAATAGTCTTTCATTCTTCTCTCTTTCTTCTACTAAGACTCCTTTCACTTCTTCTAGCCTTCTTATTCTTCCTCCACTCTAATTGCTAAGAATACCCTCCTATTTATAGGGTTTTAGTTGCGTTAATCTTGCTTTTTTCTTTTCTTTTTACATATCCTTGAGTTTATGTGAGGTATTTTTTATATCACTATTTCTATTTTGGCATCCCAAATTTGTCATACAAGAAAGCTCTCTTCGTCAACTTTCTTACGAATCTTTTCTTTTGAAATTTGGATATGAGATGAAGAAATTATGAGCTTTTTTCTTTACCTTGGTTTTTCTACATTTTTCTGCGCCTTTTTTTCTTTCTCTTTTTTCCTGGTTTTTCTACTTTTGAAAAACACCTCTAACTTTATATCCCCCCAACTTAATGAGTGCACAATATCATTTCAAAATCCCATTGGTGGGTGGAAGGTCAAAGGTTAACACATGTCCTTAGGCCAACTACCTAACAACGAGTTGTTCATTTATTGAGGTTGAAGAAGAGATCCCAAGTCATATTGTTGTAGCAATGAAACTTGTCACGTCAAAGGGAGGTGACTACTATGTACATAACTATAATTGATCATGAGATAGTTTTTCCGTAGTCCTAGTTTCCTCATGAAGTGCAAGTTTAATATTTCTGTGAAAGGAACAAGGGTATGAATTGTAATATTTAATTCTACGATATGGGATATATTGAATGTGTTATTATTTGACCACTTCACATACAGTGGTCTAGTGTGAACACACTTGGGCCTAAGGTTTCTGACGAAAAGAAGGCTAGCTACCTTCTTATCATGGGAGGCTTACTTTAATGTTGAGACTATGGGAGTATGGTTATTGCTCTTGTTAGCTAAGCATGTCTGATCCTCGTGGAACCCAAGCTACAACGCGCATCAACCCTTGATAGTATGGGACAATAATATTGTTGATTAAATGAAAGTGATAACATGGAATGTGAGAGGGCCATGTTTCCCAAATAAGAAATTATGAGAAACGTTGTTAAGTAGAAAATGGCATACACTTATTATGTGCAATAGAGTGTAAGTGTCCATAATTCATCTACATGGATATTTATCATTCTATGCAAGAGATTTTATGGATTTTGGTGTGGAGGTAATTGTGGAGGATAAGTATTATCCTCGATTTGTGCACAATGATTCCTATGGTTGGTTTTTGTTATAAAAACCCCTTATTTTGGTCTAGTTGTATGGTTGATGGAGATTTATGCCCCTAACCAAGCCACTCAAAATATTGCATTATGGAGCTCACTCCTTCCAATTAGGATTTTACCCACAATTGTATGTTTTGGATTTTCTCTGTTTCATTCCATGCACAAGTGTCACAATGCCACCCCACACTTTCACCCATAAAGCAACACTTGGGCTACTATAGCATTGAATAGCATGAATCTAAGTTCTCATAGCATACATTCCACATATTTGTCAATGGGACATTAATACCAACATACTTGAAGCTTTGCATCACTTGTATTGGTTCTCCCTTGTATGTAAAAGTGGGGTAGTGTCATTGTTGTATTGCTTTTATTGCCATCATTTTATGAGATAGGGAAAGACAACCAATGCCCAAATCTCAACCTTTTATATATCAAGTGAGATTTTTAATTGATGGTGGATATGTATAAATATAATATGAAATGATTATCCAATGGCTTGTATGCAAGGGTCCACATTTTGAAATTGTGTGCAAGATTGAAATTTTCATGCTGTATTGTACTGGAGAACAATTGCTAATTTTATTGCAAAGATAGCTTTTCTGTTTTCATTTTACTGTCACCTTTGCTCAAAGACAAAATCTCATTGCAGGCAAACAATTGATAGGTTCAGTGTATAGACACACCCCACCGTAGGCAATGTATAAAAACAATCATCACAAGTGAATGAATTATACTAATCCTACAGTGGTGGCAAATCAGGTTCATTAAAGAGGCATCCCAAAGTCTGCAAGGAGTTTCTTGTATCAAGACAGTGGTTACAGGGTTGCCACTGGTTTGACAAAATGAAATGAAATCTATGGAATGGGTTTCACAAACTGTCACACACATGATACTTTACTTAACAAACATGTTCCAGTTGCAATGCATGAAGGATTTGAGCAGCCATTCACAATGGTAAATAAAGTAAATAAAGTATCCTATTACCACATCCATCATGTAAAACACCAAGTAAATCAATTGATAGAAACTATCCAGATCCATTACCAAAGAGAGAGTTTATCTGAAAACGTTTATGAAGCAAATAGAAGAGCAAGCCATTATTGGAAGACCCATGTTTAGATACAATAAAGTTAGCCTAATCATTTATTTGAACCTACTGAAGAACAAAAGATACAAGGCATGTGGAACACAAGTAGTGTTGGGTCTTTAGGATGTCCAAAATAACAAATCCACCCGCATTTCTTGTTGAATTCCATGGCTCTTTTGCCTTAATCTCATTGTTACAGAGAAAGACATTGCCATTCATAGATATGCAAACATAAAACTGGCATACGGTAGTAAAACCAATTTTTACATTGATGGTCACGGCTTTGTGTGACGTAGGGGTGAGGGCAATGCAAAATCAATACAAGCAAAATTACTATTGTTTCTACATGTCCTTTGGACTATGGTACCACCATAAAATGTCTGGAATAAATTGCAGCAAGTCCACCATTGTTTTGGAAGAATTGCCTTTGCCTAAATAAAACTAAATAGTCACAAAAGTTTTCGAGGATGTCCCTCTTACAAGATTCCAATGAAGAGCTTAAGCTATCTGCTCTAAATTGACACTATCCAACTATTTTTCACATGAGGAACAAACCTTGACACAAGAGAAGTTCGCCATTTTCTACTCTACATCTGAATCTGATTCTCTCTAGTAACGAGGTGTCTCCATCAATGAGAGGGTAATTTTCTTCAGCAACATGATCATCTACTGTGAAAAGTGATATGCTTGATGATTTTCCAGTTTGATGGCACATACTTGATGATTTGTTTCCTGTCTGCATATTGACCGGTTTGTACTCAGTAAATAGTGGCTCCACATGTGACTCTGTCAGTAAAGATTCACTCAAATTCCTACTAGCGCCAGACTTTCTTGAAACATTTGGCCTTAGATTAGTGTTTCTCCCAAACTGATTATTGGCACCTGGACTAAGCCTGTCAAAAACATTACCGTTGATGCTTTTTCCAAGATGTTTTTTGAGCCCCTGCAAGACATTAATGAATCTCTTTTTTCCCTTTTTCCTCCATAAACCTCTATCATCCTCCCTCTCTTTATCATATTGTGCCTATCCCTAATTGATAAATAGTATTTTGGCTACAATACCATGTTTCATAAAACCAATAAACCTGGATCAAAGACCTTGAAGACTGAAAGGGTTAATCCATGACCATCTGGTCTTCACCCATTATGGGATAACCTTAACTTTCTCTAGGGAGATAAGGTATCATCATCCTCACCTCTCTTTAGACAATAGAACATTGTGTCAATCACAGAAAGATCTGCAGTGATCTTAGCTGAGATTGTACAGACACCTATGAATTTGTGACAAAACATCCGAAGGGTTTTTGATGTTCGGAAAGGGGTTTGGGTCACTACATAAAATCTGAAAGCAGCAAAACAGAGCCACCTCCATAACACAAATGGGCTTCGCTCATATCAATTCTATATGCAATAACCCACACCTCTACGTGGGATCACTTACAAGCAAAGGTCATTGAAAACCTTGAGAAGGAGAAACATATGGCCATTCAGAAGGATGGAAGTGTACTTGGAGAGTGGACAACTGAAATATTCAAGATCATCACGCATATCTAAATCCCTGACATAGCAAGACAACACATGTCCAATACATAAAGAAGCTACATGAGGAAACAGCACAGATACAACATGAAGTGTCTCTCTAATAAGGGAAGCAAACTGACTATGTGAATTGAAAGCAAGAATACGAGACAAAGAGGATGAAACCCTCAATCTAGTTCAAGTAAAGGATAAAATCTCAGGACAGGACCTATCTAAAAGAGAAAATAGAGAAATGTAAGTTTCCAGGAAAAAACAGATGCCAAAAAGCAAGAAAATCCTTTCAAATTAAGGTGAAAAATGATGGAGACGATGTCCCTTAAAACGAGAGAGCTCACAAAATATTCACTTCAAAGAGAATATTACCTGACTTGGACTACTGTCATTGCCACCAGCTGCTTCAGCTTCCCACTGTAACCATGGAAGAACAACTCCATCACTTCCAATCAGGAAATCTTTTTTGGATGGTCCTCCTTTTGCATCAGCCTGAGATAATCCCGATTTCGCAGTTGACTCTGGATCACCTGATCTTCCTTTCCTATACCTGGTTTTATTCTCTTTCTCACGCATTGAATCATCAGAGTCTGCTGGACAATCCAATGACGAGATAGAAACACATTCATCAAAATACTTCTGTGCTTCATCATCTAGACTCTTCAGAACATGTTGCTTCTCAGAACTATTCTGCAATAAATAAAAATTTAGCATGTTAACTATTACCACAACTCATGTATGATTAAATTTTAAGGTTCAGTGTACCATGCATACAAACTTAACCTTTCTCCTTAAGGGTCTCCTCCTATTGGAGGAGGTATGAGATGCAGAAGTCATCGTTGGAGGTGGTGGGGTTGGGAGAAGTTCCTTCACAATCTTAGAAAGCTCTAAGCAACGCCTTTCTTCTACTGCTATCTGTGACCATAGTTCTTGAACCCTTTTCTCAGACTGCAAAGCCAAACAGACATCATACAGACATCCAATCAATAAGTTATAAATTTATATGGAAGACTTGAGAAATGCATAACGCGAACTTTGAACATATTTCAAAACATCAAAGATGGTTAGAACACATTGCGTGAAATTAAAACATGCCACATTAATACAGTGGAACAACGATTGGTCACAAAAATTGGATGATCCATAAGTACCTTCTTTGTTTCATATAGTAAAAATTCATTATCAGACCAGCTCTAAAAACCAGTTTCTAACAAATTCAGCTTGACGTACACAAAATTACAAGTGCGTTCAATAGTTTTCTTGGCTCATATGGTAAAACTCCAAATTCCAGAAACCATACATACAACAAATTACTAATTTTTGTACACATTAAAAACATTAATTTCTTGTAAACATCCAGTGACAATCCAAGCAAACAAAGAGTGTTGTCACCTGCTCAAAACATTAGGCAATTGACAAGCATAATCATTGGTCCTGATTGAAACCACAGCTGGAATTCGTCTTTCAACTCCCTGCTCTGTTTTCATAAATTCTAAAACTACTTTTAAGTTTGCTTTTACAAAAAGCGTTTTCTGCTTTTCTGTTACATCTTCTGCTTTTGACTCTTTCTGAGAAGGTGCATAAACACACTTATTCTCTGCATGATTTACATTGTGACACCTATAATCTCTCCCAACATGTAACATTTGCATGCTTTTCAAACCTATGTTTACAATCTAATACTACGATATGATGCTAAATTGATTCACCCCATACATATACAAATTCTTCAATGGAAAACCTTACTAATGCATCAAATAGGGCAATGAGTAGTTCTCAAAAACAATTATACATGCTCACTCATAATCGTGTACAATATGACCACTCATCAAAACATTATGTTGTACAACAATGGCAACCAATCATTCCTTCAGCCCCATTCCTAGCCTTCAAGCTCACTCATAATCGTACAACAATGCAACCAATCATTCCTTCAGTCCCATTCCTAGCCTTCAAGATGGGTCCATGGCTATGCTAGAGTGCTATACCTGAGCTTGAGGTGATTGAGAGTTTAAAGTGTCAGTAACCATATCATGCTGTAAACGTATGCCAATGCATTCAATCTTCATCTTGGTTTCTGTAAGGAAAATCACGGTTCTGCTGAAACCAAAGTGCACAATTGTGGAGGTGTATCTCCTCAAGAAAGTTGACTGTGTAATGCAGATTACCTTCAACCTAATTCATGAAGTGATTTCTTGTGCATGTAATTTATAGATCATATCACATACTATATCCTCTAACCAGGAATCACACAGCATGAGCGAAAGAAAGAGGAAGGAATCAGGAACAATATTGTGCAGTAATATATCAAGAAAATAGTTCAAATGTAAATCCTCATCTTAAGAATCACAAGACCCTGTGCTCGGATTTCAAATCTCCTAGTAAAAATACTAGGTAGACTGGTCGTCATACTTTACCAAAGGATTTAAATTAAATTTCGTTACAGTATGCCACAAATAATTGTATTGATCATGATAAATTACATAATACCAGTTACCTTTTCATTTTGCTCCTTAATACACCATCTCTCATAAAAAAAACCATGAGCATTGATGGAAGTAAAGCCAGGTAAAGCTCAATCGAGGGTTGAACCAACTCTCAACTACAGACAAGGAAACCTAAAAGAAGGAATCAATTTAAATTAAGGAATTCTTTAACAGTTCGCTAAAGACGTCTACATACCAGGGAAAGCATTCACAAACTATGAAAACAAGAATCATAAATAGAAAGTAAAATAAACCAAACCTTCAATAGACATGCACATAAAAGTCTAATCTATCAGAGACTTTAAGATGATACAAATTCATGAGCTATAAATCAAATGACAACTTTTATAATTGAGCTCTCAAGAAGACAATGAGATTTTGAGATGAATCATGCTACCTCTTCAAGTTTTGTGGAGTACTCCTTGCGTATCTCAGCAACAGCCAGAGTAACATCTGTCCCTTGAGACTCTGATCCATTTTCTTCTCCAAAAGTAGATGCCAAGTTGCTGTTTTTTCGCATGGACTGCTCCAAATAAATAAAAGAATTTTATTCATAAACAGTGAACTAGAACAGCAATATCGAATTGCCATGATTAAACCCTCATAAAAATTGGAGATTGCACTATTTTTTATCAATAATAAAATAAATAATCTCTGTAAAATTTCTGGTGCTTCACGCATTCTAATGATTACATCACACGTTCTATTCCTTTCTCTTTTTCTTTTAAAGATTATCTGTACAAACAATCTTCAAATTTGCCATTCATCCTAAATCTGAGGGAAGGGAAGAACAAAGCATAAAATATACAATAACAGTAGACAGGAAACTTAGCTATATCACTGATACCATGCAAAATAAACCACAGCAAGCAGCAGTTGAAGCTCAGGCAGCTTTGTAGGAAATATTGGTGGTTGTAAAAATCTTATCATGCAAAGACATTTCATCTATGACTTAGACACAATACATTATTGCCTACAGTGACTCAAAAGATCATCCATTTCTAGATACAAACTAAATAAAATTGAAGAGTTAATACCATCTGAACCGAAACTCCTAGGTGCATTCAAATTAACTAGTTGAAATGTTGATTAATATACTGCTCATAATCATATACCTCCTCTAACTCCATCCTGATATCTGCTACAGCACGTTTGACCTCCGATCTCATGGCATCAAGGAAACCATTCATACCAACATCCCCAACAGGTGGATCAGACTGTAATGACTGTGGCATTCAATCATCAACTTATTTACTACACTTCAAGTCGAGCAATTCCAACCAGCTGATTCAACAACTTATAAGTAAATGTACCTTCATTTGTGCAAAAACAGCTCTAATCGTTTTCTCCTCGGCCAAGTCTTCTGCATCATCCTGCTCATCTTTTTTGATAGACACAACAGTGGTATGCCTCTGAACAAAAGAGAACACATAAAGCAAATGTACGGGATCAGACTCAATACATACACAATTTTTCTTATGCTTTATGAAGAGAGAATACCTACGTTTGTGGACAGAAGACTCGAGAGGACAAATAGAATAAATATAGGCCACTTCTCAACTTCATAAAAACAGATATATGGTTCCCTAAAGCTATGAATGTGCACGCAAGATTATTCAAAAGGCTAAGTTACAACTAAATAAGGCATCACATGGTGAAATGATGAAACTACACAATCAAGTTCTTTATACAGTTAAGAAAGCAAAGAAAAACACGTAATAAGATATTCATGTAAGAATTTCACTAGAGAGAGTAACAGGTAGTGACAATGTAAGTAGCAGAATAAATATATGCAACTTTTGAACTTCCTTAGAGACAGAAATATGGTTTCCAAGAGCTAACAATGTGTGCACAAGATTATTTAAAAGACTAAGTTGCAACAAGAAAATGATTGCATGGTGATAGCCATGAAATTATGGTATCCAGCTCTTTCTACAGCTAAAAAGCCAGAAATAAGACATTGAAGTAAGAATTTCACTCGAGAGAGTAACAGGTAGAGACAATGTAACTAGCAGAACAAATATAGGCAACTTATACACTTCCCTGAAGACAGAAATATGGTTTCCAAGAGCTACCAACGTGTGCACAAGATTATTCAAAAGGCTAAGTTATAGCAAAGTAAGACATTACACAGTCAGATGATAACCATGAATTTATGCAATCCAGCTCTCTATACAGCTAAGAAAGCAAAGAAAAACCAATAATAAGATGTTAAACCAAGAATTCCACTCAAAAAAGCAACAGGTAGAGATTACTCAACAGCAGAGGTTACAACAAAATAAAGCATCACATGGTCAGATGATAACCATGAAATTATGCAATCCAGCTCTTTACAAGGGTAAGAAATCAAAGAGAACTAAGAAATAAGATATTAAAGTAAGAATTTTACTCAAGAGTCAAACAGGCAGAGACAATGTAATATAATAAATATAGGCACAACTTCTGAACTTTGGTGGAGACAAGCATACAGTTTCTAAGAGCTGCCAATGTGTGCATAAGATTATTCAATAGGCTACGTTACAACAAAATAAGGCACTGCATGTTGATAGCCATGAAATTATGCTCTGCAGCTCTTTAGAGTTAAGAAACTAAAGAAAAACCAGAAATAAGACATTGAAGTAAAATTTCCACTCGAGAGAGTAACAGGTAGAAATAATATTAGTGATGAAACGAAACAAATAAATATATGCAATGTTTCAAGGACACAGAAATTTTGTTTTCATTGGCTACCAATGTGTGTGTAACGTTGTTCAACAGGCACGGTTACAATAAAAGAAGGCATCCCATGGTGAGATGATAACCACCACTTTGTACAGTAAAGAAGCAAAGTAAACAAAGGGATAAGATGTTAAAGTAAGAATTTCACACAACCACTATATATTCCACATAAATGTGATTACATGATTGTCAATGAATTCAGGGGACGAAATTTTAGCTCTGTACAACTAATATCCTATTTACATTGCAAACATGCAAATGATAGACAGGTCATAAAAAGAACATCCCTCACTATGTACTAATCAATTGCATATCAATAATTTATAGGGGAGGTAAGCCAAATTCATATGGTACTACAAGTAAAAAACTTCCTTCAAATTTAATGGTGAAAAAACTCACTTGCTACATCTAAATGAAAGATGCTTCAAACCAGAGAATCAAATGCTTGCTTGTTCCATCAAAGTGGAAACAGTGAGAATCTGATGCTGACCTGCTTATTGTTGTACTGTGAAAAGTCATTGCTGCTTGAGGCTCTTCGCATGCCTTTGCTTTGGCAGTCCACCACATTTATGGTTGAAAAGGGAGGGCGTACATTTCTTTCATCCTCGGATTCTGCACCCCATCTTCGACGTGGCTGTCTCTCATCTTCAGATTCAGCACCAAACTTCCGTAATGGTCGATGTGCTGACAAGCATTCCATGTCACTCTGTTGATCAACCATTATACAAACAAATGGCAAATTGATGAGAATCCAATTTGTTAGAACTCAGCGTGAAATATATGCTTTTGTTAGAATTAGAAGTACCCAAGCTCAATAATAAATTAACACAAACCAATAGAAACATTAAGTTAAAACAATAGAAAATGAGCCTGATGAAATGAGAGAAGACTAGCTAATGATAAAGATAGAAGATAGTTACACAAAGAAACTAATCGAAGGTCAGGAACATAGGAATTAAGAGGAGGACATCCAATATTATCGTAGGTAAGTTAAGATGATTCATTTGTTTGAACTGCAAATAAAGTTGCACAGAGAAATAAGAGACATACAGAGCTGGGCATGTTAAATTAGGAAACCACCTTTTATAATACCAGATTCCTCCACAGAATAGCACATGTGAATGTTAAGACACAGGATGCTTAAAATTAGATGCTGAAAACACATCAGAAATGCTTCCACATTCACCAGATCTAATATTCTCATAAAATTTTACATATTTACCCAATGGCATCTCTCAGAGATTATGCCACTGGGTAAACATGTAGAAATTCAAACTATCATTTTGAACATGCAGAAATTTACAATGCATTTTCCTTAGCTTTCAAGATTTTTATTTCCTAGCACTAGTCTTATAGAGATGCCATTGATAAACAGTACGTCTTTTGAGCGTGGACATGCTTTAGCATTTCAGCATCTCTTTTATGTACTAATAGCACTAGAAAATACAAGTCTTGAGGCACAAAGTAGCAAACAAAATAGACCCTGGAAACACATAAGAGCACTTGTTTTCCTCAAGAATTTCTCAAAAATTAACGTTTTCTCTCTCTCAAGTTCACAAGTATTATATGATTTTCAAAAACTGTTTGCATGCAAATTACACTTTGCTCAGATTTTTCTAAACACCACCAACAAGATCTTCTATAAGACTATCTTTTGGCAACTGTGAGTCACACGATACATTAAACAGCCGCTGAAAACACGTCAGGAATGCCTTCTCATTCAAAAAGATCTATGAATTCACCTGAAATAGAACTAAGCTAAATGAGAATCTTGAGACACAATGTAGTACATAGATGCCAAAATTGTTTGAGAAATGTATTCATATTCAAACAGTTCTACAGTAATTGGCTTGAAATTAGATATTTTTACCCCGGTTGGCATCTTGCAAAGACTAGTGCTGCTAACAATTGTGAGCCGAGAGACACATTGTAAAGGATATAAAGGAGATACTCAAAGCACATCCCATGTGTCTTCATATTCAAAAAAAACTCAAATTTCTATATGCACGGCAAACAATATCTCATGTAATACTAGTAATATCAAAATCTTTCTTTTCTCAATTTGCTTCTTTTAAACTTCACTCATCCACTTACGTACATATACATATACACTATATACACACACATACACCAACATGACGAATGAAATAGAAAGGGAAATGGAAGTACCTCAGAATCACTAGGACAGACTGAGCGTGTCCCGCCTTTTATCCCTGATGAATTTCTGTAGTTGCGGGAAGTTGAAGCCGAGCGGAAGGCTGTGGTGGAAGAGCAGTCGGAGAGGTATTTGGCAGTGGAGAAATCAGACATACTGGTGGATCTTCGATGGAAGGAATTGGAGGAGGCGGAAGGCTTTCCCCCATAATGACCTCTGTTGATGCTAGGGCTTGGTGATGGATCTCTCCTGGACCTCCTCCCATCGCCATGAGTTGGAGTTGAAGGGACAACAAGAAGGCCTCCGCCGCTCACTTCAGCTTTGCCGGCGCAATCGCTCCTGCGTGTGGTTGAGCGAAAGGCAGAGGTAGCCATGGATACTAGAAACAACAAAAACCAAACGAAGGAGAAGGGTAAAGCAGGTCGCCTCTCTTTTCCTTACCCTACCCTTCTTTCACCTTTTCCTTTTCCTTTTTCACCTTTTCATTCTCCTGCAAGCAGGACAGATGAAGGAAAAGGAGAAGTGCAGAAGATTTCCTTGAGGAAGAGAGAGGTTAAAGAAGAAATGAAGGCGACAACAGGAAGGAAGGGAAAAAAGGAGCAGACCCTAATTAGGGTTTATTTGTGGTCTGCTGTTGTTCCTTGAATCTGACGAAGAAGAAGAAGAAGAAGAAGAAGAAGGAAGGAGGAGAAGAGAGATCAACAATTTAAATTTTGTCTTCTTCTTTGTTTCTTTTTCTTTTTCTTTTTTCTTTTTTTATGTATTTGTTTTAAAAAAGAAAAAAAGAGAAATAATTTATGTTTGCTTTCCTTTACATATTAATCTATAAGTATTTTAATTTGGGGGGGTAAAAAAACTTATAAGATAAAAATGGGTCGAATCGAGAGATGCCACCATTCTCCGGCTTCGATCCATGATACCGACACACTCTAAACCCACATGTACAACCAGGGCAGGGCAATGCAGGGCAGGGCAGGGCAGGGCATGGCAGGGTAGGGAAGGCAGGATAGGGCAAGGCAAGGCATGGCAGGGCAAGGCAGGGTTGGGTGGGCCCGCCCACTTGCTTCTTAATGCCGGAGAAGATAGCCCCAAGGCATCCACCATCGACCGATCCATACAACTCTTGGTCGGCTCTAATGGGCTTGTGTGACCCCCGACTCTTGTTGCAAGTTGACGGATCAGACAATCGATCAATCCGAAGAAAGAAAGCAAAGAAGGCTAAATCCATAAAAGAAAAGAAAATAACAAGAGCGTAAATGTACCCCCCCCCCCCCCCCCCCCCCCACACACACACACACACATTTATCGACACTCAATGTGAGTCTAGCTCTCGAAATCTATACCGCGAGTGGTCTTGTCCATCCTAGTTTGATTATAATGTGGTGTACAACTCCCTTCTCTCATAGCTTTACCCGAATGGGTTAGCCCTTTTTACCCGACTTAGAAAGTTTGATTGTAATCGGTCTCCCATGGATCTTAAAAGGATATCACTCTACCTATCTAGCACATTCATCCACACTACAATATTATTGATATACGAGGCAATGTACATTACACAATGTTATGCACATATAATGTCGTGCAATCATAGAAGGGATAATAAGATCTTTAGCTATCTACCTCATCCATTCACTCGCTTATAACACTATACTTTGAGACATGAGGCAATGTGTGTCATGTTGTGTTTATGAATGTGTAATGTCATGTGAGTATAAAAGAGATTGCTACACTGCAAGACACTTCTTCTCCTTGTTATTTTGCATCTCACTCCTAGCCTTTTTAACTCTACAAGCATTTTGATATGTCTTGCAATAGGTATGGGACATAAAGGGAATTCTCATAAAATGCCTTCGTTTTGAGTGGATATAGTCCACATTTCTAGTGCACGTTAATTGATACATGTTCCTCATACAATTACCTTTATATTTGTAGAGATGTCCCTTGTACTAGCTAGGGTTGTTTACAATTTCTTAAATAAAAAAAATTCACCTCTTCCAACAATATGAATTATTTGTTTTTCTGGATTTTAATATACTAGAGTTACTTGCCATTGAATCCTTCGTCTTATCTATACTTGCATGGTGGATATGGAGTTTATAAGAAAAATACATCCACAAGTGGAATATTTATACGTAAAAAGAATATTACGAATGTTTGTGTAATATCGCTTTACAAATATGTAAATTCCTTTCTACCTCAAAACTATTCTTCCTATGTTCCACCAAAGCGTGATGATTGAGATGTTCTAAGGGAAGCTAATAAAATATTTGATCTTTTGGTTGGGAATAGCTTGGTCAACATAAATACTTCCAACTACTAATTGAGTTCATTTTCCATTAGCACGATGTGGTTGGGGGCCGGGGGAAATGGAAATATAGAATTTGTGAAGTGTCTAAAAGTTTTTGTTTTTTTTTAGTCATAAACACGTGAAGGCAACAAACAGTTTCCACTGTTGGAGAAGGAGCAAGACAAATACACATGTCATGGTAAAATCATGACCGAGTGTATACAGAAATATTGTACATTGGTCCATGTGCCGAATATTAAATTCTCTTTCATGTAGCACTTGCTTCTTACACTCTTCTCGCGTTTAAACAAGATTGGATGTGGTCACTTTGCACTATGTGCCCTTGCTATGAGTGTATTATAATATATAGCTCATGAAGTCGATTATGGTTGTATATACTTCCATTCTCTTTTGGGCAGGCATTCAACTATCCACAATCTCTCCATGTGTGATTTGTACTCATACCTAGGGTTTATTGGTATATTGGTGTTACTTACCTTTGTTGTTTTGCATTCCTACCCTCAAAACTCATCACCAAAATTCCAAGGTATGAGTATGTTGACCTCTCTCTTGGTATGGGATGTATGGGGGCTTTCGTCAACTACAACAAGCCTCAACTTGGGGAATAAAAATTGTGTTGCCTTTTGTTCTCCCTTATTAATTGCTTATTAGTTAGTTAACTATCCTTGTACCATTACTCTCTCTATTTGTGGTATGGTACCCTTTGACATGCCTCTTTGGGCACTGCTACAACTAGCTTTTATTATATCGCGGATGTATGTCAATATATCTTTGCATAGGTACGCCATTAGCATTGGATATTTCTATAGGCTAAGCATATTACAAAAGTTCTAGTAATGGTGATGGAACTAACTTTCTCTCAACATGGCTTAAAATACAGTTACCATGCTCCCAAAAAGTGATAATTGATTTGTTTTAAAGGAAGTTATAAAATAAATTTACCATGTTCCCAAAAAGTGATAATTGATTTGTTTTAAAGGAAGTTATAAAATGCATCGATATTCTAGGTTGGTGAAACTAATAAACCAACACTTATAGTTCCTATGTAAGTTGCTTTCTAGTACGATTGGGTGTAGGTGTGGATGTGAGTGTTTCTGTTATAGAAATGGATGTCAAATGAATGTTTGTTTGCATGCTCTTTCAGCCTTCTCCAACATTTGGTTTTAAGTTCTTCATGTGTCCATTCTTAGGGCCATATAGTAACAAACCATCTGTGACATTCTTAGGCTTTATGTCATCTATATGTGACACTTTACTACATTACATTCTCTATGTTTCTCAATTGCCCTACTTCTATAAGGAGTCTTTCATGTATCCATGGATCATAACATCGAAGTTGAGATGTCAGGCAAATACTTAACGAAGGATCACGATGTCTTGTGACGTTGATAGAAATCATACAATGTATGTATATTTGTTGTCCACGCAAAAAAAAGTGCATACACAATGCACACACGTATATTAGCATACAATTTTGGAGTATTATGTATTTATTTATAAGTACAGGTAATAAACAATAAACATTCTACAGTTTGGCAAAGCCATGATGCGTATTTTGGACATATCAATAATAAATGTATATGTTGTCGATCACTCCTCATAATCGGGTGGCTCAACCAATTTTTGCGGGCTTATAAATCCAATGAATCTCTTATCCACCGAACAAGACGTCCCTTTTCTTTGAGTCTCCCATGTTTGTAGGTTTGGAAATTGATGTCATGTTTTCTAATAACTCTATTTCCACCAAATATGGCATCCCCTTTATTCTTCCTTCCAATTATTAGCGCCTAAAAAGCAAATATCTCCAATTTTTCATTGATTAAAATATAATGTTAATGAATCCAAGATAAATCGGAGAATGATGTCTAAGTGACAAAGTTCACATTTTACAAATTCTATTTGATTATCTAAAGAAGAATGAAATAACGATTACCTAAGATTATGTTCCTCATTCGCAATACCTCACCTAAACACAACATTTACACCCAAACATGACAAATAGTTGAATTCGCAATGGTTAAATTGGCTTGACTTGAATTTAGCCAAATTTGTTTGTATTATTAAGTTTTCAAAAAAAATAAAATTATTATGGATCCATTCCATTAAATTTCATAAGGTAAATTCATAAGTTTTTTATTTCAAATATAAGCAATACTAAATAGCCTCTATGTGAGTCAAGCTTACCATACACACAATTGTCTAAAGAGATGGAATGTGGAAATAATACTTGAGCTACCCACCAATGATATATGCTTAAGATAAACATTGTACAGTGATTGACATGTGCGCCACCAACTTAATGTAAGACAACGACGATCTAAAGTTACAATGCATAATCATGATAACTTGTCTATGATACGTTTCAAGGAAAGCTTGGTCAAAAAAATCATCAGAGTGCGAATATCATTTTCAGCAAATGTCAAAAGTGGATCAGCTTAAGCAATTACACTCGGTATATGGTGCAAAGACAATGACAATCGATATTTCAGCGGCTTTCTCTCGTGCCTCAATGCAACTTCAAGCAACGCAAGAGCATATTTGGTTTGCCTTACAAATGGCATGATGCTTTTTGTTAAAGGAATTTCTGCAAACAGATGTATTTTTTATTTTCATATTCAAGAAGACAATAAATTGTAGCCTTATATACCCTCAGATAATTCACTACAGAACTTGTCCGCTATTCCAATTAGGGTGATGGCCAAATCTGGTAAGAAATGGCTACTGGAATCACAACCGTCAGTAGCTCATTTGTGGGATATGCTCTAGTTATATGCACGACAATCAATTGGTAGGCTAATGCGGGATCCAGGGGGATGATTATGAACCAATCCCAAGATGGATCCATTACATAAAGTTCCATTCTTTCAGTACACTGTGAAATTTGGCAGAACATTGCTTATGTCTAGGAATACTCCATCTCCTACAACTCGAAAGCATTGGAATAAGTGGGGTGTTTCAAACTTGCATTTGAAGGCTTATTGGAGATGGACTTGGTCTTTTCGGGTACCAACTAAATATACTCTCTTCAGATGGCTTTTACTACATGCAATACTACCAATAGGTTAGTCACTAAAAGGAGATGTGGCAACAATTCCTAGACAATGTTGTGATTGCGGCGGACATGCAAGAAACTACCAAGCATGCTCTCTAGTATTTCTCACTAGCCCATCAAGTACGGAATAATGTTCTTTTTTTTATTCCTGACAATTAATGCATGTTGGCTATTCTCACGAGGATTAGCGGTATGGGGGGTTCTCAATCCCAATCTCTTGTTGTATGAGGTAGATGATGCTCCAAAGGCTATGACAGTCATCACAGGCATCTAATTTTTGTCTCCCCCTTTCAACAACCTCGCAAGCAAGTACGTGCAAGCCATGTATGGAAAACAATATCAACGGTCACATTATGGATCTTATGGAAGTATTGTCGTAAAATACGATATGATTACATAACTCCTCTTCTCTCAGATATACTGTCGGAACATGGGAGAGCTTATTGGCGATGGTGCATGGGCAATATGACACTAAGGCTCTTCGGAGGTTGTTCTTAAGAAAAGGCAAAAATTACTACATCAAGGACCGATCTGGAAATACCATCACCCTTGGTCCTTGCCCTGGCCATCTCTTTTGTACATAGCATTTTCTGATTGTACATTTTGTAGCCTTCCAATGCTTTTCTTAATACTAATGAAGGACACCTTTGGGAGAAAAAAAACATCAGAGTGCGTAATATCTAACCAATAATGTAATAGTGCAACCTAACCAAGACATGGACTTATCATGCTATATAAGATTGCAATTGAGGAGGTGGATCTTAATTTAGTCTTTGGGTGATCTAACTAACTTTAAATATCAAAATGGGACCAATTCTAAGGTTTTATTCTTACACCCTAATCTTATTCTTAATGATCAGGCACAAACCTTATGTACCTCTAAAACCCTTGAAATTGAATATTAGTTAAGGTTATAGGGCCAATTATTCCTCTTCGACTAATTGGTAACTTTCTTACATTCTCAATGAGATAACATCACAAAGACTGATAAAGATGTTGGCATGACAAAGACCATATAGGTTCATTTAAGAATATGTTAAACCATGTATTGCTCAATCTTGCGTGGAGTGTTTGATGTAACTCCAAAAGAATTATAAGAGCAAATTTTTGTCATATGGTTGGATGGTTGCTATGGAAAAATGATTCGAAGGGCAAGGTATGGAAGACTTCTTTGAGCTTTAAAGTGATGTTATGCAATATGTTGTCGTTGATGATGGAAGACTAATAGAAAGTAGAAGGATGAGATGTCAATATGCTAAAAAGTCCAAATTGGAATCCTACATTGTAAACATAAACCTCGTAATAATGTAAGAATGTGTATTGATCGTATTTAGGCATATCTTATGACCAAAACGAATCTTAACTCTTGTAGAGTTCTTGCACTACTTCACACTTGATCCCACAATGTTATGGGCATGACCATATAATATCATGTGGTAAGATTGTACCGTAGTATTCTATACACTGGATAAAGTGTGAGGGTTAAACGAGAGTGTAAAGAAGGGAAGGATTACTTTTAATCCTTGGAATTGAGACAACCCATTAAGGCCAAATATGAACTTGCCTAGGGGCCTTAGGTCTGGCTATAAATATGAGGCGTAGCTACCCTCATTTGGCACATTATCGACTACGTTGAGACTCTGTCCTTGTGGTGGATTAACTCTCGTAGCGAGTGTGCCAATACCAGGTACGACTCAACGCCACGACGGTGGTATGGGATGTCGATTGAGGCTCGAGTCCGTCTTGATCCCTTCGCTCGGGGTGGTCAAGTGGATCAACACCCTTCTTTCTCTCTCTCCTTTCTTTTATATCTAGTATATATCTGTATTATCCTTATCATATGCTTACATTAGTAGCTAGCTCTAACACACAAACTCAATATCAAAGTCATATTATGGCATCAAAATACATCAAGTATAATGCCATAGAAGGAATGTAATGACTTAGTTGATGACGAATATCACTAGCTTTATACACGTTCTAATGTGATTTAGAAGACATTTGATAACATATTAACAAATGGATTTAGGTGCCATAAAACTTCTAGAAGTTTGAGGTTGTATGTTAGTAAACTATTTTAGTCATATACACTTATTGCTCCAATGCATGAACAACACTTATTCGAAAGGAGACACACATCAAGAAAACTCATCTATTGATATCCCACGGGTCAAGATTGGCCTCTTTGTGGATGTTGAAATTTTCTATTTCTCTTCCTCCTCTCCAACCCCTTATTCACCTTCGAACCAACACTCGTACTCCTAAAATATTTATAGAACATGTTTCTATGCTCCCAAGTGTTTTGGGAGCATTGTTGTCTACAACTAATATTGTGGGATTGACCACATATCTATATTTATCTATTGCATAACTCAATCATATACATATAAATATTATCATTTACCACTAGGGGTATGTATATTCCATGTCTTCCAAAATTATGCATACCAATTTCATTTGTTTAGGCTTCATGGTTACAATGGTTAGTTGATTTTAGGGAGAGAATAGTTTCAATGTGCCTTAAGTTTAACGTGGATCTTGAATAATTTTTTTGGTATGGGTATATATGTAAGGGAATTGTCTTTTTGTGATATCAATCTTGCTTCGTCGAAAGATGATCCATTATTGTTGTCATTGTTTATCACTTGGTCTTGGAGAACAATCCCCCTAGGCAAGGTAGCTATGAAAATTTTCGTACACAAGCATTACCGTTGCAGATAAATTGCTCTTATGTTGACGATGAAGGTAACCACCAGCTATGACATTTTCCAATTTTCATGCATTGACGAGAGTTGAGATTTTAATATCTGGTGATCCAGTATGTTTCTATCATACATTGCGTTATTCTTTATGTGTTTTCTATATGAGACATACATACACACATATAATATGTTTACATAATCTCTCTCTCTCTCACACACACACACACATGCGCACACATGTGTGTGTATGTTACTTATGTACCATAAGGAGGTTGAAAATTGAGGCCCCTCTTAAAATTAAAGAAAAAGAAAAGAGAATTTCGTCATGGTTTTATTGACCTTGGAATGTGCGACGTAATTCATCTAATGAATTGTGCAAAGACAAACATATATTGGACAAGTTTTAACATGTGATATTCCTCTTTTTCTTTCACAATATGAATTCAAAAACTTGAAGCTACCATAGTGCTGAAGTATACATTAAAATGTGTGATGCCTATAAACCATCGTTGATTAATTAATTAATGTTGAACAACTAAGCATGCACACAATGAGTGTGAGAGAACTTCATGCAAGGATTGGGTTTGGTCGAAGATGTGTGGAATGCATAATCGACCGTGATCAAAGGCGGCGAGGATTGTATGAAGGTATGAAAAACACAAGGGTGTACACTAGTCTCCTACATTGTGCCGCAATGTCATACCCCACACCGAAGGGAGTGTGAATTAAGTCAAGTCGTGTGGAATCAAGAATGTCTCGAATGGCAAACGATGAAGAATCGTTGCATGTAATCAACATCTAAAAGAGATTGTTTCGAGAGAAAGAAAGAAAGAAATATTAACGTCTTCTAAGATCAAAATTAGCCTAGGAGACATGTGAGAATAACAAAAACTCAAAATTAGCCTAGGGGCATTTCGGGGAATAAAGGAAAACCCTACTGCTCTCTGTATATTTTTGTATGTCTCTGTCATCTCATACATTGTGCTACAATGCCCCGTCTCACACATCAATGGGAGTGTGAACTAAGTAAAATCGCGTGAAAGCAAGAATGGTTCAGATGGCAGATGGACGAAGAATGGCTGCCCGTAACGTCTAAAAGAGCTCTAAGTGTTTTGAGAGATTCTTTTGGGAAAGAAAAGAAAGACATATTAACATATTTTAAGAGGCCAAAAATGGCATATAAGACCAAAGTTCCATAGTATGAACCATACGTACCATACATGCATTTGCGTAAGAAAAACACCCTCAAAGAATGATAAATACCATACTTTTGGATTAACTATTTATTATGAGGTAAATAAGCCTAAAAAATGGAAAAAAAAACATTAAAAAAAGGGAAAAAACAAAAAAAAAACACAAGAATGTTTGAATAACATTCGCATTCGTTTTCCAACGTAGGAAAACGAATGTTATGGTAGGCAAACGCGAATGTTACGTACTATGGACCAAACAACAGAATATGTCTTAAGAGAGAAAGAAAGAAAGAAATGTATTAACGTCTTCTAAGACCAAATTTAACCCACGAGACATGTAAGAGGGAATTGAATAACAAAAACTCAGAATCGGGGGCAGGGGCATCTCAAGGAATAAAGGAAAACCCAACTTGCTCTCTCTCGAGTCTCTATGTATCTCTCGAGAAATTGAACAGAAATTCAGAATTGGGGGGCAGGGGCATCTGGAAGAATAAAGGAAAACTCGACTGTTCTCTCTGTCTCTGTCTGTCTCTGTAACTCTGTCTCTGTAGTGCCCCCTCCTTCCCTGCACCCACAGACAGGTTCGGGATCTCAGGTACAGATTCACAGGGAAGGAGCTCTAAGGTCCCTCCATGGTCTCCCGTTCCACCAGGTATGGTTCCCCACCAATCCCTTCCTCCTCCTGCTCCTCAGAACCCCCCCCCATCCCTTCGCCATGATCGAAGCGTGCTTCTCAATCTCATTAAGTCTCGCGGCAACGAGAAGAACATATGCCATGTGAGACACCTTCACTCCGATGACCTGAAGATGAATAATCTTACTTCACAGGACGCGTATGTCGCCTCCGCCCTCATTTCGGCTTATGCCAAGTGTGGTGCCCTGCAAGAAGCACGAGGGATGCTGCAGAATCTTCCGGTGCGTGATGTTGTGTCGTGGAGTGCATTGATAGCTGGATATGCCCGCTATGGGCTCGGTCATGCCGCCTTGAAATGCTTCAGGGAGATGCTAGATGCGGGAATCTCTCCAGATGCAGTTACTTATATGTGCGTTTTGAAAGCTTGTGGTGCTGTGAGGTCTTTAGAGATGGGGGAAGATATAGATACTGAGATCAGAAAGCGAGGGCTTTTACAGAGTAATGTCGCACTTGGGAGTGCATTGGTGGACATGTATGCGAAGTGCGGTGAACTTGAGAAAGCTAGAGAAGTGTTTGAGTGTCTTCCAGAGAGGAATGTAGTGTCTTGGAGTGCCCTGATTGCTGGCTATGTTCAACAACGGCTTGGTGACGAAGCGTTGGATTGCTTCAGACGGATGCAAGAAGATGCAGGGGTTTGTCCCGATGCGGTGACTTATCTGTGTGTTTTGAAAGCTTCTGGCATCACAGGGTCTCTTGAGATTGGGGAATACATAAATAGAAAGGTCCGAAAGCAAGGGTTATTCCCAAAAAATGTCAATCTTGGCACTGCATTGGTCGACATGTATGCAAAATGTGGTGCTGTGGACAAAGCTCGGGAAGTGTTCGAGCAGCTTCAGGTGCGGGATGTTGTTTCTTGGAGTGCCATGATTGCTGGATATGCCCAAAATGGTCTCAATCATGAAGCACTGAACTGCTTCAGAGAAATGCGGGATGCTGGAGTTCGTCCAAATGGAGTAACTTACATCTGCATTTTGAAAGCTTGTGGAATTTTGGGATCTCTAGAGATTGGGGAAGATATATGGGCTGATGTTAGAGAGCGAGGGCTATTGCAGAAAGATGCTGCTCTTGGAAATGCATTGGTGGACATGTTTTCCAAGTGTGGTGCACTAGAGAAAGCACAAGATGTGTTCGAGAAGCTTCCAGAGCGGAATGTGGTGTCGTGGGGTGCGCTGATTGCTGGTTATGCACAACAAGGGCTTGGCGACAAAGCATTAGAATGCTTTAGACAGATGGAAAATGCGGGAGTCTATCCAGATCCAGTAACCTATATATGCGTTCTGAAAGCTTGTGGCATTGTGGGGTCTCAAGAGATTGGCGAAAATATATATGCTGAGATTAGAAAGCAGGGATTACTTAAAAAAGATGCTGTACTTGGCACTGCTTTGATAGACATGTATTCCAAGTTTGGTGTACTAGAGAGAGCATGGGAGGTCTTTGAGCAGCTTCCGGAGCGGAGTGTTGTGTCCTGGAGCTCCTTGATCTCTGGATATGCCCAATCGGGACAAGCTGATGTAGTGTTGAACCTATATCAAAGAATGAAGGCAGAAGGTTTTATGCCAGATTCGGTCACCTTCATTATTTTGCTGAATGCATGTAGTCACGCGGGTCTAATGGAGGAGGGAGAAAAACTGTTTCATGAAATGTTTGCAGTTTATACTCTCATGCCAACACTCGAACACTACACGTGTATGATCGATCTCTTCGGTCGTGCTGGCCACTTTGATAAGGCAAAAGCATTGCTTGACAAGGTGCCACATTCTTGCCATCTTCCACTTTTCTTGAGTATATTGGGTGCATGTAGAAAGTGGAGGAATGTTATGTTCGGGCAATGGGCATTCGAGCGAGCAGTGGAGTTGGATGGGAAGTGTGCTGCTGCGTATGTGTGCATGGGGAATACGTATGCGGTCGCTGGGATGCAAACTGAGGCCGATAGAATTGAGGTGTTGAGGGTGAAGAATAAAGCATGGAAGATACCAGGACAATTTTTGGGGGCAGAAGCTTTAATTTAGATAAAGGTTGATTTGCTGTGCCTGATAGCGGGATAATTTTAAGGGATGGATGATGATATGTTGATGATGAAGCCTTATTTGCCATGACGGATATGTGACGTGTGGCACCATTTGCACTATTCCTTTATGGTTTCTTGTGCTTGAAATGCTCTGCCACTTTTTTATCCTTCCGTTGACGCTCACGATTCTTGACAAGTCAGAAGAGAAGAGTGAAAATGGGACAAACGAAGTGAGGAAGCTGCAATTGAGGATGAGAGTTAAGTGAGTGTTCCGAAAGAGCACAAAGCCGAGAGTGACAACTGGTGGAGGTGTAAATAATCATAAGAGAAGAATCACTGAGAGTTTCCAAGTGATGTTTTGTGAGTGAAAACTTGCATAGGCCACATGTAGATGCAACCTAAATACTAAATAGAATTCTACAAAAACGAAATGAAAGAGAAGGGGCATTATATATACAAAAAGTGTATCTATAAACATTCAACTCTTAAATAAGCGAAGCATAGATCACCTCGGTCATATGGCAATATCCATATCCATTATCTGAATGTATTTGTGCTCCAGTGATTGTCATTTGGTGGTTGCATGGAAGATGGCCTGTGTTGTTTACCTTGTGGATTGTGTTTATTGATGATTATATACTTTTAAATATAGCTAGGAAAGATTATCACTTGGGATATCAAGCACTACAAACCATTCATTACCCAAATCTTTAATGAACTTGTTAACTTACAAGATAATGAGTTCATACTATCTTTTAATGCATAGCGTATAACTATGTAATCAATGAACAACAAAATACTTTGTGAATGGTTTATTTCTTTTAAAAACTATTAAATGTATTTTGAGCAAAGAACTAAGAAGTATTGGAGGTTCAATTGAAAAACTATTAAATGTATTGTGAGCAGCAAATGAAGAAATATTAGTGGTTCAATTGAAAAATTATTAAATGTTTTGTGAGGAAAGAACTAAGAACTATTTTAGTTCTTGTAGACAACATTTAAGTGCAGACAATAGTTAAACTTGGTGTTTTCAGTAGTAGTTTTGAGCATTCAGCACATTAATCAAAGTGGGGTGAAAATAACTCAAATGGTCAAATTGTAGTTTGGTGAAAAGAAGGTGAAGTTGTGATTGGTATGAGATGAGCACTTGTGTACCACTTTGTACTTTTTAAGCGTGTGCCCCTTCCCTCCTCACATTTTTTTGACTCACAAGGTAGCTAAGGTGTGTGTCCCTTCCCACTCACCCAAAATAATATGGTGTTGTTGCCAATGTCGGCAAAATGCTTGGTGAACCTAGCCTGGCTTAAGTGAGTGCAAATAGGCATGTATGATGTAGGGGTGGAGTCTCTAGAGGTGTGGTGAGCTTAACTAAGCCAAAGGTGAAAACATGTTGATGCACGACAATACTACAATTGGATCGATGGGTGTGTCAAGACTTGAGCCTGTCCTAGGTCATATGAAAAAGTAAAGCTCCAAGTTGGAATTGGCAACAATATGATTTTGGCTTAACTGGTTTGGCCTTGTCCAAACTTGAATTGAACCGGTTCCTAAACCGATTAAGGCTAACCGATTTGGCCAAATTGGTTAAGCCTAAACCAATTTGGCCAAATTGGTTAAGCCTAAACCAATTTGGCCCAAATCGGTTTAGGCTCAGCTCGAGCCATCCCAAACTAAGCTCAAGCCTAAACCGAACCGAACCTCCAAACCGTTTTAAAACGGTTTAACGGTTGGGTTCAGGCTTGAGCCGAGCCATTGCCGATTCCTAGGCCCAAGGAAGGAACAGGAACAATCTTAGCTTAGCTCAAGCAAGAAGCACCACCAAATAGAGGAAGATGCTGATGATGGCGATGGCTATGGCTATGGCGATGATGAAGAAGAATGGATGGATATGGCCAAATCTAGAAGCACAGGAATGAGTTCATCTATGTCCTCCAAGCTCTTAGGGGAGGAGTTGTACAGAGATTCTCCTATTCTTGTAGCCTACCCACACTCCAATAAGGTATAGTATGAAGCATCATTTCATCTCTTTGTATAGTCCTGTCATTGTTTTCCCTAAATTTTTTTCGTTGTAAAAATTACACAACAGAAAATCCGTGAATCCTGCAACCCACCTTGCACAGAAGGCATCAAGGTAAAAGGTGTCAAATTCATTGGTTCTGCAAGTAGGGTGCTCTACAATGATGATGGAGATGACTGCCAGAATCGAAATGCGCTTCTGAATCTGATAAAGGTGTGCCGGAAAGAGAAGAATGTATGGAAGACCAGAAGGTTACATGCCAACGCTCTCAAGCAGAGGCTGATTTATAAGGATGTTTATATCTCCACTGCCCTCATCACGACATATGCAAAGTGTGGTGTGATGGGGGATGCACGAGAAGTATTTGAGCAGGTTCCAGAGCCAAATGTTGTGACCTGGAGTGCTTTGATTTCGGGATATGCACAGAATGGGCTTGGCAATGAAGCATTACATTGCTTCAGGCAGATGCAAGATGTAGGCGTTTGTCCTGATTCTGTCACCTATATCTGTGTTTTGAAAGCATGTGGCATTATGAGGTCTCTAGAGGTCGGGCAAGATATAGATGCGCAGCTCAGACGCAAAGGATTGTTAGAGAAAGATATTGTACTTGGAACTGCATTGGTGGACATGTATGCCAAGTGTGGCACACTTGATAAAGCTCGGGAAGTATTTGAGCAACTTCCAGAACGGAATGTGGTGTCTTGGAATGCCCTGATCGCCGGATATGTCCAACATGGACTCGGGGAAAAATCTTTGAAATGCTTGAGACAGATGCAAGATGCAGGAGTCTGTCCAGATGCTGTAACCTATGTCTCTGTTTTAAAAGCTTGTAGCATGGTGAGGTCTCTAGACATTGGGGAAGATATAGATGCTGAAATCAGAAAGCAAGGGCTATTGCAGAAGAATATCATTTTGGGCACAGCATTGGTGGACATGTATATGAAGTGTGGTGCGTTGGAGAAAGCACAAGAACTATTTGAGCAGCTTCCACAGCAGAATGTTGCATCATGGAATGCCCTGATAGGTGGATATGCCCAACATGGGCTCAGTGAGCAAGCATTGAAACACTTCAAAGAGATGCAAGATGTGGGGATTGTTCCGGATGCGGTAACTTATATGTGTGCATTAAAGGCTTGTGGCCTTGTCGGGTCTCTAGAGGTCGGGGAACATATAGATGCCAAGGTCACAAAGCAAGGGTTATTGAAAAACAATGTCATGCTTGGCACTGCATTGCTCGACATGTATTCAAAGTGTGGTGCCATGCAGAAAGCATATGAAGTGTTTGAGAAGCTTCCAGAACGGAATGTTGTGACTTGGGGTGCTCTGATTGCTGGATATGTGCAACATGGCCTTTATCATGAAGCATTGAAATTCTTTAGACAGATGCAAGCTGCTGAAGTCTGTCCAGATGCACTAACTTATGTTGGCATCTTAAAAGCTTGTGGCATTTTGGGCTTTCTAGAGATAGGTGAAGAGATAGATGGTGAAATCAGAAAGGAAGGATTATTGCATAAATATATTGTTCTAGGTTCTGCGTTGGTGGATATGTATTCCAAGTGTGGTGCACTAGAGAAAGCACGAAAGGCATTTGAAGATCTCCCAGAGCAGAATGTTGTGACTTGGAGTGCCCTGATTGATGGATATGCCCAACACCAGCTCTGTGATGAAGTGCTGAAGTGCTTCAGACAGATGCAAGATGCAGGAATCTGTCCAAATGCAGTAACTTATGTTTCTATTCTGAAAGTATGTGGAATTGTGGGGTCCCTAGATATTGGAGAAGATGTAGATGCTGAGGTCAGACGGCAGGGGTTGTTGAACAAAAATGTTGTGCTTGGGACTGCGTTAGTGGACATGTATTTCAAGTGTGGTGCATTGGAGAAAGCACACGAACTCTTTGAGGAGCTCCAAGAACGGAATGTCGTGACGTGGAATGCAATGATAGATGGATATGCTCGCCATGGTCGTGGTGATGAAGCATTGAAATTCTTCAGGCGGATGCAAGATGAAAGAATATGTCCAAATGTTTTTACTTATGTATGTGTTGTAAAAGCTTGTGGCATTCTGGGGTGTCGAAATAGTGCCGAAGACATAGATGCGGAGGTTAGAAAGGAAGGGTCATTATTGTGGAACAATGTTGTGCTTGGTGGTGCATTGGTGGACATGTATGCCAAGTGTGGTGCATTGGAGAAAGCACAGGAAGTATTTGAGCAGCTTCCAGTGCGGAATGTTGTGGCATGGAGTGCTCTGATCACTGGATATGCCCAATTAGGTGAAGCTCATGTAGTTTTGGAACTATACAGAGGAATGAAGTCGGAAGGTATCACGCCAGATTCAATTACCTTCATTGTTTTGCTGACTGCATGCAGTCATACAGGAATGGTGGAGGAAGGAGAGAAGTTATTTGATGAAATGCATGCCGTGTATCGCATCACGCCAACACTGGAACATTACACGTGTATGATTGATCTATTTGGACGTGCAGGGCATTTTGACAAGGCGAAAGCGATGCTTGATGAGGTGCAATATTCAGGACATCTGCCACTATTACTAAGTATATTGGGTGCTTGCAGAAAGTGGAGGAATGTGAAGCTCGGGAGATGGGCATTTGAACGATCAATACAATTAGATGAACACTGTGCTGCAGCGTATGTGTGCATGTGGAATATATATGCTGCAGCTGGAATGCAAATAGAGGCTGATAGGATTGAGGCGTTGAGAGTGAGGAACAAAGCATGGATGATACAAGGACAGAAAGTGTGTGATTGATTTCATACATTTGCTGAAATGCTTTTAGTTAACATTAATACTAGCAATGAATCATACATTTGCTGAAATGCTTTTAGTTAACATTAATACTAGCGATGAATCGGAAAAATGAATGCAAGGCAAGTCAGAAAGTGAATGAAACTGAAGAGAAGCAAGCAGCAAATGTGGATCGAAATGATGGGATGATCTGAAACTATTCAAAATTTCAAGGAGCTCCTGAAGGAATCCAAAAAAATAGTTTGGAAGCTTTAGTCGTGATATTTGGCCTTTAAAATTGCGGCAAGAAATTTAATGTTCCCATGTGCCATGAGGATGATGCTGTGACATGTGGGTTTCATGCTGCAGACTTGATGCAATGTTGCACGAGTGCATATCAGGTTCGTCCTCATCACTCACGCAATAGATCCCCATCATTGTGATCTATGATCTGCCCCCCTCCCTCCCCCCTAAAAAACAAAAAATAAAACACATATACCTGTGCAAGTTTATCCCTTTGGCATAAATGTAACATAATGTTGAGCACCCAATTTGTTGCAAATTAGAAGTGAGTTTAATTTCTCTTAGCAATCGGCAACGTTTCTGTTTGAATTGAACCGCCCGAACCTAACCAGGAAAATGTGGCTTAACGATCTAAATGGTTCGGTCCAAAGTCAAGTTTTTGTAAATGGTTCAATTTGGGGGTCAATGGTTTGGTTTGAGCCTTATTGGTTTAACAGTTTAGGTTTGACACTTGATTACTTTCTTGACTATTTTTTTGAACAACCTTTTTAATTTTTAAGCCATATTCTAATATCTAAGGAAAAATCTTTCCAATTTTGAAATTTGAAAAATTTAAAATTTGAAAAATTGAATTTAAAGCTTGTATTTTCACCAAACTTGGAAACAGAAACCGAAGCACAAGACCATTGTTTTAACATTTTAACAATTTGAAAATCTTTAAAATCGTTTTGCTGGAGCTTGGATTTTTTTATAATGGTTTGGTTGTTTGGTTCAATTTAAGTTTCAAAATTTTTAAATGGTTAAATTTTAAACAATTTGAATTTGACACTCTTGAACCAAACTGAACTTTTATTGATTGCTAATTTCTCTCCTCTGTCTCTCTCTCTCTACACATGCTAGAGTCCTTCACCTTGTCCACCTTCCAACATTCTCTTTGATGTGGGGGAGAGTGTTGGGCACCAAGAAGATACCCACTATCAACAAATTCCCAAATGCTTCACTTTTTGCTACATTTGAGCTTGCTTTTCCCACCTTTTCAATGCCCACATATCTTTACAAACTTCTCTCTCACCCACAATGTGCCCTCTCAATTGTAATGTTCATTAGCAAAATCCTTGAGCATTTTAAGTTACTTAATAACTTGGTGCACATTCTTTAAAGGAAACAACACTTTTGTCATGCCTATGTCATAATACAATTGCATGTGGTAAATTTTGGAGAAATCTTAAGGGGAAACATGCTAGAGTTATGGAAACTTAACTCTTATGAACTTATGCATGCATGGTAAGAAAGCTTAAGTGGACCCAGTTAGAAAGAATTTGAAAATGTCCAAAGGTGTAGCTTATCTCCCTCTCCCTCACAACATATCGAAGATGTCATGAAATTGAAGACAAAGCCTTGTTGGCCCATTGCATCAATGGCAAAAAATATAATACCATAGGTTCCATATTATATTGTACAACTTTAAGCAGATCCTTGACATTTTTTCTTTTCATGAGCAACATGCTCGTATTAAGCATACCTTATTGTAATGATCAAAGGTCACCTAGAAATACCTCAATGATGTGTCTGCAAACATTAGGTCTAAACATTACAATCCCACAATGAGCTTGCTTTTAGTGCCATATCCAAGTAGGTTTTCTTTTTCATATAATTGTTTTTATTTGGAGATAATTGCTTGGGTTTGTGTGATCAAATCCATGCTTAATTCATTAACCTTCTTCATGCTCGTTTTTTTGTACAAGTACTCGAAGGCATTGTGCTACCTTGGCACACACATCATCCATTTCGAACCGTAAATATTGGTTTTGGTTGTCTAACATCAACATAGCCTCTTCTTAGGTCATATTGGAATGGCCATGGCTAATGCTCGCAGTTTCTATAATCATTGTCGTTTCTTGAGCTATGGCAATAGAAACTAGGATATTTTGGTTGTGAACAACTAAATATGTACCATAAAGCATTGTGATCCCATCATTGAACGATAACACACCACAATCGTTTAAGTTTGTTTCCAATGTGACTTCCATTTACGTCATTACTCTTGAATCCACAAAATCTCGTTGTTGCATGTGAAACATTGTTTCCTCCTCCAATGATGGTCAAGCTCGTTTGTCAACATGGCTAGAAGACATTTTCATTAGAAAAGGCCGCGGTAATCCGAGCATTAGTTCGAGCAAACACGAAAGCCTTTCAATGATGGAGTTGTCATAGGTAACAACCGGGCTCCGATGCTTCGGGAAAGATCTATCACGATACCAAAGAGGGGTTCTTGTTGGTAGCAAGTCGGAAGTCGGTGGTGATCAAGCCTCGAGTCATGCGTTGTCGCAACCAATGATGTGCTTGATACTGAGGCACGATGATTTCGCTTGACCGTCCATGTCCATCCATCGGTAACATAGTGGTAGCAGTGGCTACAATACATACATATGTATGTATATGATTGGGTTATTTGGGGGGCAGAGGATCAATCAAGCTCTTCTCCTCCTCCTTATTCATCTATCTATCTATGTATCTATGTCCTCCACAGACACCAAGGTCTTGCTGGACGAGTTCTTCAGAGATCCCTCTAAGTTCTTCCACTACAACAATAACTACCACCACCATCACCATAACCAAAATCCACAGAATAACAAGGTAAGCCGTACCCTCTCTATTCACACATTCATCACTCTCTGGTACTGTCTTTGTTATTGTTCTTGTTGTTGTTGCATATACAACATATTTTATGTTGTTAATTCCATCATAGCATCAGCACCAGCAAAAGAGCACGGTAATCACAGCGTTAGGTGACCCCAAGGACCCAAAAAGTCCCCGATTGCTGACTCCCACAGGTAAAGCAGATGCCCCCGGTCGAGCCAATACCAATCGTTTTGCAGTTCTGAATCTCATCAAGTTGTGCCGCGAAGAAAATAACATAGGGAAGGTGCGGAAGATACATGAGGATGTTGTGCTCAAGGATACCTCGATTGCCAAGGATGTCCGCATTGCGACTGCCCTCATTACGACATATGCTAAGTGTGGGGCTCTCAAAGAAGCACGAGAAGTGTTTGAGCAACTCCCGGTGCGTGATGTCGTGTCATGGAGTGCCCTCATTTCTGCATATGCCCGAAATGGGTGCGGTGATGAAGCCTTGGAATGTTTCCAGCAGATGCGAGATGCAGGTATCTCACCTGATCGAGTAACTTATATTTGCATTTTGAAAGCTTGTGGCCTTGTGAGGTCTTTAGAGATTGGACAAGAGATAGATGCCGACATTAGAAATCAAGGACTGTTGCAGAAAGATGTAGTGCTTGGCAATGCATTGGTGCATATGTATTGCAAGTGTGGGTCACTAGAGAAAGCACGAGAAGTGTTCGAACAGCTTCCACACCAGAATGTTGTGACATGGAGTGCTATGATCACTGGCTATTGCCAGCATGGGCTTGGAGATCAAGCATTAGAATGTTTCAGAGAGATGCAAAATGCAGGAATCCGTCCTGATGCAATAACCTATGTTTGCATCCTGAAAGCTTGTGGCATTCTGGGGTCTCTAGAGGTTGGGGAGGATATCAACGTTGAGGTCAGAAAGCAAGGATTGTTGCAGAAAAATGTTGTGCTTGGTACAGCGTTGGTAGACATGTATGCCAAGTGTGGTGCGCTAGAGAAAGCACAAGAAGTGTTTGAGCAGCTTCCAGAGCGCAACCTTGTGTCTTGGAATGCGCTGATTTCTGGGTATGCGCAAAATGGACTTGGTGATGAAGCATTGAAATGCTTCAAACAGATGCAAGATGCAAGAATATGTCCTGATGCTGTAACTTACGTGTGCATTTTGAAAGCTTGTGCCATTGTGGGGTCTTTAGAAATTGGAAAAGATATAGATGTGGAGGTCAGGAAGCGAGGTTTATTAAGGAAAAATATTGTGCTCGGAACTGCATTGGTGGACATGTATTCCAAATGTGGTGAATTGGAGAAAGCACATGAAGTATTTGAAAAGCTTCCAGAGAAGAATGTTGTTTCCTGGAATACCTTGATCAATGGATATGCCCAAAATGGGCTTGGTGAGGAAGCACTGAAATGCTTTGGGCAGATGCAAGATGCAAGAATTCGTCCAGATGTGGTAACTTATGTAGGTGTTTTAAAAGCTTGTGGAATAGTGGGCTCTCTAGATATTGGAGGAGACATAGATGCTGAGGTCAGAAAGCAAGGGCTATTTCAAGATAATCTTGTGCTCGGCACTGCGGTAGTGGACATGTATACCAAGTGTGGTGCATTAGAGGAAGCACGAGAAGTATTTGAGGAGGTGTCAGAGAGAAATGCAGTGGTGTGGAATGCTTTGATTGCGGGATATGCCCAGTTAGGCCAAGTTAATGCTGTTTTGGAACTGTATAGACGCATGAGAGAAGAAGATGTTGCGCCAGATTTAGTTACCTTCCTTGTTCTGCTCACTGCATGTAGTCATGCAGGTCTAGTGAAGGAGGGAGAGAAGTGGTTTGACGAGATGTGCTATGTCTATTGTCTTGATCCAACACTCAAACACTACACATGTATGATTGATCTATTTGGCCGTGCAGGACATTTTGACAAGGCGAAAGCTGTGCTTGAGAAAGTGCCACATGCTGCATTATTTCTGAGTTTGTTAAATGCCTGTAAAAAGTGGAGGAATGTGAATCTTGGGAGATGGGCTTTTGAGCAATTGGTTCAGTTGGATCAAAACTGTGCTACTGCGTATGTGTGCATGGGGAATATATATGCTGCAGCTGGAATGCAAACAGAGGCCTTGAGAGTGAGGAGCAAAGCGTGGAAGACAGGTAGACAATGTTGGTGGATCGATTCCAACGGCAAGGTGCACCCATTTGTTGTGGCTGATAAGAACCATCCTCAAAGTATACAAATATATGCAAAGCTGCGAGAGATCCATCAGAAACTATCAGAACATGGCTACAGTGAAAGTTTGCATTGGGTGTCTCAAGTGACTTTGGATGATAAAAAGGAGAATGTGTCGTGTGGCCATACAGAGGGTCTGGCCATTGCTTGTGCCTTGATTAACACACGTGAAGGTGTGCCTATACACGTTACAAAGAACACACGGATTTGTGCGGACTGCCATTCCGCCACAGGTTTTGTATCACTGATAGAGAAGCGCATTATTCAAGTCAATGATGCAAATTGTGTTCATAGTTTTGTGAATGGCAGATGTGTATGCGAGGATTTCCAGCGATGAACATTAAGAGTTGATGGTTTGATAGTTAAAGGAAAGTGTGATACATGGAGAACCTTTCAACCAATTTGCAACTGGTTTATTGGGGTATATCTGCATGTGTTGCTATTGATTTATGGATGTTAGATGTGTTTGAAACATCATTAATTGAACCCTTGCCGACATGGAGACAATGAAATCTTACATATTGCCGCACTATTCCAAAAACTCAATTATCTAGAGATTTCAAGATGTGAAATCTGTAAACGTTACATGTAAGTCACAAAATATAATATAGTTTCAACAAAGCTCGTAGAAATCATCATGCACACGATTGCTTTTATCTAAATCGAGTTGATCCAATCCCAGACTCTTAGGGGGAGATCAGGTTGCTAATCCAGCATGTTTAGACAGCAATGAACAATCAGAAGAAAAAAATCTTCCATACATATTTGGAACGAAAAGCATCTGCCAGGTCTCTCTCTCAAAGATATATAACATCGTTGAGTACACAATATTAGGAAGCTCAAAATGCATGAGATTGATGCATTAGTGTGGCAACCCACACTAAATTACATTGATTGCCCTCTTTAGGCAGGTCCTCACTGATGTAAATGCAAGACAATTATAGTCCTTTCCATATTTTGGGGTTTCGTAATTTATCGTCTCTTTAGATGATAGAATTAGACTGAATCATAAGAATTTTTAAAGGTATTTTTCTATTTTTTGACACTATGTAAGATCTTTGAAGGTGTTATTTCGGCATTACACTCTCTACCCATCGGAAGGAGACATGACGATAATATGAAACTGATACAAGATCCATTGTCTTTAAAACGACCCAAACAGAGTATAGAAACTTATCAAGGACAATGCATGGAGATAAAGGAATGTTTCTTCTCAGCTAAATTATTGAAATATGTGGAACAATTATACATGAAAGAAATGAAAACAATATGAAACTGATAAAGCGATACCATATACATCAAAGCATGGAAACCTATCAAAGGACAATGCATGGAAATAAAAGAATGTTTCTTCTCAACTGAAATATTGAGATATGTGGAACAATTATACATGAAAGACAAAATATGTGTTTCTCACCTAATGCACGTGGGCACCTTTTGGTTATCAAAAGCGTGAAAAATCCTTAAAATGGAAAGGGTGCAAATACACTTCTACTATACTTAGAAGATGGACTGGCTAGTGGGTAAAGAATGAAGACACGTATTACTAAATTAGGCAATAACGCAAGCTTTTGCTTTAGATTAGTAGCATATTGTACAAAGGACAAACGGCACAAACTATTACACTACTTTGGTGAACTTTGCAAAGCTACACAACCAAACTTGTAAGTAATACTATTGCGTATCAACTCAAAAGACTGAGTTGAAAAACATTGGAAGAGGCTTATGGGAGAAATACATTGAAAGAGGCTTGTGGGACATAAAGGTTGTTATACCAAGCAATAAGATGCATTTAAAGGCAAACAAAGGCTTTTCTAGAGAGCGTATGAGCACCATGGAAACAAGGATGTCACCACCGAATGATATATCACCTTTTCCTTTTTTGGTCCAATGCATTTGTTGATGGAATGCGAGAGTGTAATATCCAAATACAAGGGCTAATTGTCTGAGTTAGAGTACAGGTGACCAATTTTAAATCCATTCACCAAAGATATATCACATTCCTTCATTAGCATGCACTTATCTTTGATCCCATTATACATCCAAATAGTTTTGCGATTAGTGAGCCAACATGATGGTTTAATAGTTGTTTACATTATTTACATCTCCACCGTTGTGTAAAGGTTTGATACCATTTGTAGTCTAATTGTAGGGCATATCATGTTGCAATGCATGATTAAACATATCACTGATCCATGCATGTGCTTCCTTTCTCATCCATTTGAGCATTTCAACCTTTATATATTGAGATCTCTTGCCTTTTGAGAGGCCAAATTCTTAAGTCCTATGTATATAATTTCAATCGTAAAGAAATGAGACATGTGTGAAAGAGAACCATGATACATCATATTTCTGGCCTTTGATAGCTCATATAAACTCTTATAATGCATACACAAGTCAAGAAGAGTTTAGTCACCATAACTCTCAATATTTTTCCCCTTTTGATTTCCCCAAAATTTAGCACATGCATCTGCTTTTTCTTGTGTTTGGAGAAATTGTTGAGTAACTTCCCATATTCTTCTTTTTCTTTGAGTAAATTGTTTGTAGTCACACAAATCCTTTACATCATTATCTTTATCCTTAAATGTATCCAAAAGGCACTTTCGAGGTTCAAGTCATTCTTTATCAAACCACTTTTTCTTTGAACTACATTTATTGATACATTTCCAAGATGTAGGCTTGTTGAAAAGCGTTTGTTTGTGCGTGAGAACCTGATTTTCTTAAAAGCTTCTCGTTTGCATTCTAGTGTGGCACCATGTTGTATCTTTGTCATTTGTAATATATCCTCAACCATCTTGGAATGCATGGTTCATGCTTAAGTGTGGTTCTTTATAATCTTCAACGACCATCTCACAACCAAACCTAGTCATACATTTGAGGTCACTACATATAAAGTCCTATTATTGGATTTGGGTGTCCATTCACCAAGTGAGAATTTGTGTATGTGATCCAAAATGTCATGATATGGCATGGTATGACTCCAAAAGGATTTAAACTCATGACCTTGTGTTACATGGGTTGAAGCCATACCATTAAGCTATACATTTTAATATAAAAGATATTATTTTCATTTATTATTTCACTATAGAAAATTCATGTATATTTTATATTACTATAGAACATTCTAGAAACTTCAGGAGTACTCCTGACAATACTATAAATAGAGGCACATGGCATTATTCAGAACCAATTCGGTTCAACGCTAGTCATTAAGCCTCTTAGTTATCCTTGTACTCTCTTCATATAATATACTCTCTGTTATCATACGTCTCTCTTTCACACACACACACACACACACTCTCTCTCTCTCTCACTCACTCACTCACTCTCTATCTCTCTCTCTCTAGTACTAATCCTCTCATTCTCTAGTACTACTCCTGATAGTTTGAACCGAATTCCCCATCTTCTTATCCCTCCTTCCCTTCATACTAATCCTCTTATCATTCCTTCCTCCAATACTAAATGGCAACTGTTAGTGCTCAAGAATACCAATCCGTTTTCTCAGAGCTTTAGTGCTTGAAAGAAAAGTTTGTAGCACTAGAACAAGAAAATCAATGTTTGTTAGGGAATCTTCAACAAATATCTCTAGAAAAACAACAACAACACGGGAAGTTGACGTTACGCATGCAACAACTTGAAGCAACTATTGTGTCATTGCAACAAGAAGGACCAAGAACTCAAGGGATTCCCAAAGAACCCAAGATTGGTCTTCCTATGAAGTTCGATGGGACATGATCATAGTTTAGAGGTTTTCTTAATCAGGTACATTGTCATGTTATTCTACACGCGCAGGAGAAGCCAAGGCGGGACCGCGGGGGTCCTGAACCAAGGAATAGCCGAACAGTGGGAGGAGCACCACGAAACCACGGCCGAGCAGCGCACACAGATACACAAAGAATTCACAATTAAGATCGAACAACGAATAAGGCAAATATATATATGTATGTGATCAAGATTACAACCAGCTATCTGGTAAGTGCCAACTCGTTGACACCAACTCACATAACGCACACAACAACAAGAGATGGAGCCTCTACCGGAAGCACTCGGGCTTTCCACGAAGCAGGGGCGGCCTCCCAAAACCTGCAGAGAACGATGAAAGTCAGAGGAGAAGAGCTTGGTTCCAGTCCGACAACACTTAGTCCTCGACAATGCGATACCCCACTCGGTCCCCTTTCCTCTCCCTTTATAGCCCAAGGAAAGAGACGTTATAGTCCGTTCCATCACTTTTATTCTCTGTCCTTTTGTATAGAGATCCTCCTTGATTCCCTACCTAATGCACACGCGCTACCTAGGATATTCACATCGCCAACCTGTACCTAACTATGTACGATACATCAAAACATGTGCCCGTGTGTAAGGGCCGGTTCACGCACACTATTCACCGATTCCTCCTAGGGACAGTTTTCTCCACGACAACGTTTGGTTATTCAAATGCATCCTTCTCGATATCCCACTGATGCATCACGACTGGGACTAGTAGACACGCTACTTAGTGGCATAGCTTTGGCATGGTTCACCCCTTTGTTAGAAAAAAAATCTCCTTTGCTAAATAAGTTTGAAGAGTTTATTATCGAGTTTAAAACATGTTTTGGAGATATCAATAGTGTTGGGACGACAATCAATAAAATCTGAAGACAGTGTCAAGGTGATCGTCCAGCCTCAGCTTATGCTATTAATTTCCGTCTACTCACCACCGATATCCCTGGGATGACTAAGTGTTGATGGAGCAGTTTCGTTATGGCCAACGTAATGATGTCAAGGATTTACTCCTGACTTTCCCCGAAGAACCAAACTCGCTCACAAAAGCAATCAGTTGAGCGGTACGATGTGATAACCGACTTTTTGAATGACGTTCGGAACGTCAGTTACAAATGTCAAGGACAAGATTAGAGCCCACATACACCTCAGTTGTAGCAAAACCTTTTTCAAGGGAGTCATATAAGGCGTCTCCGGCAAATACTCCAACACCAATGGAAATCAACACCACACGTCGTCGTGGTCCATTATCGGAAGAGGAAAAGCAGTGACGCCGAACAAATCGACTATGTCTATACTGCAGTGAACTAGGGCATATTGTAGTAAATTGTCCCCGTAGGGCAAGAAGACATGTAAATCAAGTAGTCGTTAGTATTAAACCTGAGTTTATTTCATTAGGAGTGTTTGATAATCCTAGTAATCCAAGTTTATCCAACAAATTTGAAGTCCTTAGTCAACTAGAAGAAGAGTTAAACTATTAAGTCCGGCCAAAATAGGAGCTGTTTGGTTGGACAACCCTGGATTTGTGCAGCCCATTAGTGGTTCCATTCCCTCGAAACAAGTTAGCAAGGTGTTCTTAGCTCAAGTAGCAGTTAGTACTACAAGTAATCCTCCATTACATGTCTTAGCACTCTTAGATTCTAGAGCCAATTCTTGCTTCATGGATAGGAATTTTGTTCAAGTTCATTAGATATCCCTAAGAAAGCTTCCTTGCCCAACATCTTTAGTAGTCATTGATGGTCACCCCATTGCTTCCGGAAATATAGTAGAAGATTCAAAGCCAGTTCATGTTGTCCTAGATATTTTGGCGTGTGAAATATCATTTAATATAATTAATAGTCCAGAGCATCCAATTATCTTGGGGTTACCATGGTTTGAATTACACAACCCTGAAATCGATTGGAGAACAAGAAAAATCAGGTATCGTCAACCTCGAGGATCTACTCATAGAATTTCAACCATTTCGTTGTGTCAATTGCGTGAGGAAGGACGTAAGGAACTAGACTTGTTTGTATTCGCAGTATTCTGTGAAACATTCCAGTATCACTAAGGAGTCAACAATTCAACTTCCGAAGAAGTATCACCATTAAGCCAACGTTTTTGACTAGGTAAAAGCTAGTACTCGTCCTCAACATCGACCGTATGATTGTCCCATTGATTTACAACCAGGAAAAGAGCCATCGTGGGAACCGATCTACAACTTGTCACCAATTGAGCTTGAAGTTCTTCGAGCGTACATAGAGGAAAATTTGGCAAATAGGTTCATTCGACATTCGAAATCTCTAGTCAGTGCACCTATTTTCTTTGTAAAGAAAAAGGATGGATCACTTCGCCTAGTCGTGGATTACCGTGGCTTGAATAAGGTCACCATTAGGAATAGGTATGCACTTCCTATGATCTCGAGTCTTCTAGAAAGGATTAACGGTGCAAAGTTTTTAACAAAGATCGACTGATCCGACCGGGAGACAAATAGAAGACAACTTTTTGCACCCGATATGGGCACTTTGAGTATATGGTTATTCCATTTGACCTCACCAATGCACCAACAGTCTTCTAGCACGTGGCAAATGATATATTCGAAGATCTTTTGAACATCTATTTGATCATCTATTTGGATGATCTACTAGTTTATTCAAAGACACAAGAGGTGCATGATTCTCATGTACTATTAGTACTAAAACGACATCGAGAACGTGGTCTTTATGCACAACTAGAAAAGTGTAGTTTTGATTGTAAACATGTGGAATTTCAAGGCTATGTCATCTTCTCAGAAGGAATCTCTATGGATCCAGCTAAGGCCCAAACTATGTGAGAGTGGCAGACTCCACGTTTGTTGTGAGATGTGTAATGTTGGAAGCGAGCACGGCTTTTGTGGATCTCAAGAAAGCATTTACACCGGCGCATATTGTAACTCATGTTGATCCGCAAAAACAATTTATCATTGAGATAGACGCGTCAGATTTCGCCCTCGGTAGTATTTTGTCACAGCAAGGTGACAATGAAAAGCTACATCCCGTACCTTTCCACTCGCGCAAATTTGACACTACTGAAATCAACTACGAGATACATAACAAGGAGTTATTAGCAATTGTGGACTCTTTTGCACAATGGAGGAATTTCTTAAAAGGATCTCCTCATCAAGTCATTGTATTCAGTGATCACAAGAATCTTGCCTACTTCCAGAATGCTCATGTATTAAATAGACGACAAGCTCGGTGGGCCCAGTTCCTCACTCGTTTCGACTTCAAGATTACATACCGTCCGGGCAAGCAACAAGGGAAGGCAGATGCATTATCACGACGCTCGTATCTAGCACCTCGTCCTGGTGATCCGACCTTCGATAATCAAAAGCAAGTAATCCTAGGTCCAACACGATTGCAAGCAATGTTGGTTTTTGACACTCCATTGGATTCCCGCCTTATTGATACCATACGTGAAGACTTGAAGACAGATGTAACTTTCGCTCAAGCTATTCTAGATCAAATTGATTCCTCTCAGGCATCCTGTTGACAATCACAACAACTAGGTACGGATTATCGACAATTCAAATGTTATGATGGATTACTCTTCTTTAAGAAACTTTTGTATATTCCCAATGGTCCATGTCGCCTTTGAGTAGTTCAAAATTGTCATGACACATACACAGCCGGACATTTTGGTAGTACTAAAATGTTGAATTTAGTACAAAGATCATTTAGGTGGCCGCATATGTGAAGATTTGTCAAAGACTATGTTCGGGCATGTGATACATGTTGCAGAGCGAAGATGTCTAGACATCATCCATATGGTTTATTGGAGCCATTACCGATCCCTAGCAAGACGTGGCAATCTATTTCTCTAGATTTTATCACATATCTTTTGGATTCGAAGGGCTTCAACGTGATCTTAATAGTGGTTGATCAATATACTAAGATGGCACATTTCTTGCTCTGTACTAAAGAAATCACATGAATTGTTATGCGTGAAGTATTTCGGCATCATGATCTTCCCGATAGTATCATTTGTGATCATGAACTTCAATTCGTCTCTAAATTTTGGAAGCATCTCTTCAAAATGCTCAATGTCACTTGCAACCTCTCCTCCAGTTATCATCCACAAACATATGGACTATCAAAACGAACAAATCAAATGCTCAAAAAATATCTTCGGTGTTTTCTAAGCTATCAACAAGATGATTGGGCAAATATTCTACACTTTGCTGAATTTGCTTCCACTCCTCTACTAGGGTTACACCATTCTATGCTTATACAGGCCATCATCCTCACTAGTGTGTATTAGAAACTCCTAAGTTACCCACAAATCCTAGTGTAGAGAATCATTTGGAACAATTACGAAAGATTCTAGCAAAACTATCTACCCACCTACATTAAGCCCAACAAACACAGAAGGATTATGCGGATCGTCATCGGATTCCATCTTGTTTTGATATTGGAGATCGCATATGGCAATTACAATGGCACATAAAGACTACTCGACCATGTGACAAATTGGATTATCGACGGTTAGGCCCTTTCTGTATTAACGAAAAAATTAATGATGTCACTTTTCGTCGTGATCTACCTCCGCAATTACAAATACATTTGGTATTTCATAGTTCTCTTCTAGAACCCTATCAGGACAACACTATTCCCAATTGTATTACACCACCTCTACCCTCGATTGAACTTGAAAATGGACCTGAGTACGAGGTTGCCGCCATCCTCGATTCCAAGATTGTTCGCAACAACCTCTACTATTTGGTCGATTCACTAGGATATAGTCCAAGTGAGCATACTTGGGAACCAGTAGAGAATATGGCAAATGCTCAAGCTCTTCTTGAGGAATTCCATCGTCAATATCCAAACGAATCAAGTCCTCAATCAATGACGACTCGTAACACTCATCTTTTAAAAGGGGGGTGGTAGTGTCATGATATGGCATGGTATGGCTCCAAAAGGATTTGGACCCATGACCTTGTGTTACATGGGTTAAAGCCACACCATTAAACTATACATTGTAATGTGAAAACCATTATTTTCATTTATTATTTCACTAGAAGAAATTCATGTATATTCTAGATTACTCTTGAACATTCTAGAAACTTTAGGAGTACTCCTGACAACACTATAAATAGAGGTGATTACAAGGAAAAAAAGAGAGAGAGAATCAATTGGATGCTCACAAGAAGGAAGCCCTCAAACACACATTTCGAACCACACCACTCTTCATGAAATAACAAAGGATAAATATTGATGCACAAATTTCACCTAGTACAAGTGTAACACCTTACACCACTTTCCTTCCAACACCTAGCATTTAAACCCAAGAGATTACAAGAGAGATGAAGATGTGTCATATTTGGCTTTTTGTTATTAGTCTACTAGTTTGCCATTAATGTAAGTTTATTACAAGAAAGAAAAAAGAGAGAATCAGTAGGATACTCACAAGAATAGAGCCCATAAACACACATCTCAAGCCATATGTCATTACCTAACAAAGGGACAGAGATTGGTGCATGAATTTCACATAGCACCGTTAAATGTGTAGCCCTATGCTTTTGAGTCCATTTGTTGGAGACATTAGTACTCTTTCCTCACAACATCTGGCCTTGTTAGACTAGGACACATATTTTCTTTTGAATTGGTCTTTCTCATGTGACAACAAATCGTACGACAAAAACATACATATTGAGGATGTGTACTCGTGTTGTTAGGTCCATGATCATAACGTATATATTATTGAATCATTGACGAATGTTTGATGAGTAGTCATTTAATTAATACATTTTCCTTGTGTATGATGTAGGCATGGTTTTTCTTTCCTTATTGGACATGAAATCCTTCCCACGAAAGTGAATTACCACATCTCACTTACTTATGTCTCCTATGCATGAACTTCAAATAATGTTTTTTCCCTTTTTCTTTATTGTGTTTGTTTAGAAGATAAATTAAACCACCCTTAAGTAGTACACAATAATATAATAAAGTGATGATTTGGCCATTCCAATTCTAACGTATGGTGTTTCAACTTCAAAGAGAGAGTGAGCGTGAGAGAGAGAAAGAAAGATATACGAACGTCTTCTAAGACCAAAATTGGTCCATGGGAAAGAGAGAGAGAGAGAGAGAGTGTGTGTGTGTGTATGCCTGACCTAGAATTTCCCGACAACACTTCAAATTAACATATGTTGTGTTCATTGCACGATGAAAAGAAAAATGAATTTGAAGCCCGACAAATTGGGATTTTAGTTGTTTTATTATTGCATACACACACAACTTACTTATAACCTTGTATTTTAATCTATTTATCTTATAAGTTATTAGATCATGCATGCACGAATACAACTCATTTATCATCATGCTTTTTAATATTAGTATGTTGGTCAAGTTTATGGTCTAGCGAGGTATAGAGTACAAATAATGTCAATGAGGTTTTTCTTTAAGATGCAATATTATGTCATTTTCCGATTTCTTTGAAAGTAGTTGAGGGTTGGAATTGAAGAGACGCCATTGAAATTTTGAACTTGGACATTAGGCATAAGCCCATCTTTGAAAAGACGAACAAGTTAGGAAATGAAGTTGTCATGTGCTCAAACAGTATATAGTGCATCGAGGGTACAAAATAGGTGGCTCTAAAACCAATTCATTGTGTTAAAAAAATAAACATGGGAACTACTAGGGTAGATTCATTCACATAGGGAGAGAGAATAGAATAGATACATTTTTATCATCCACGGAGAGGCCAAATTAGATCATGACTCATGAGACAAAATCAACACATCGTATGTCTCCTTCCTAAGACAAGGCTTTATTATTTTGTAGTAAAAACTTTCTATGTGAAAATAATGCACATGCCCACCTTTCTTGGTGGAGATTTGAATATGACATTTAAATTTTCATGCTTGTCTAACAAGTAATCATACTTCTTGCAAATTACCTTATATGTTTAACATGCAAAAATTAAGAGGTACTCCTCCAATAGTTTCACATTGCATACCTTGCATGTACTTAGTTTTTTTCCTAGAAATAAATGGAATCACCCCAAGACAAGGTCGAACCTTCAACCTTTTGCATTCAAACCCTATATACATATACATACATACTACACACATATAATTGGTCTTCCTACAAACTTTGTGTTGGATCCAAATAAAACCATGCACACTCTTGAAGGAATTTAGAAGCAACAAATAGTGGTGAAAAATGACAATCTTTAACATTGCCAATCTCTATTTTATTTAGTCTATATAAGTTGGATGATCAACCAAAACACAAGTTTTAATAACAAATGATTAGGTGATTGATGAGTTCATTCCAACAAGGGGTATACTGTATAACCACTACTTTAGCATTCATGGAACATCCAAAATTATTAGATACAAAATGCCTACCAACCTTAAGTTATTGGAAAAATATGACCATCATTTCTTTATTTTACAAAGCAAACCCCAACTATGGTGATAGATAGATAGATTATATTATCATCTTTGGAGGTCAAATATGACCTATGAGACCAAAAATATTACATTTCACGTGATACGTGTGAACGTGAGTAGTGACTCTTGATGTTCAAGAACTTTACCAAAGAATGTTGCAATCGAGAGTGCACATTGTGGTTGTGAGAGGAATTCATGCAAGGAGAGAGAGAGAGAGAGAGAGAGAGAGAGAGAGAGAGATTATATTATCGCATTCGGAGGTCAAATATGACCTATGAGACCAAAAATATTACATTTCACGTGATACGTGTGAAAGTGAGTAGTGACTCTCGATGTTCAAGAACTTTACCAATGAATGTTGCAATCGAGAGTGCACATTGTGGTTGTGAGAGGAATTCATGCAAAGATTGGGCTTGATCGAAGAGATGTGGAAAGCATGGTCGAATATGATCAAAGGCAGAGCATTGTATCAAAGTGTGATGCTCAGACTTGCGAACTTATTTAGGGCAAAGTGTGCATAGCCGACCACTCTCATCACTTGTACCCCAACGCCCTGTTTCACATCGCAATGCATGTGAGCTAAGTCGCATGGAAGCAATGGTTCGAATGGAAGATAACGATATGGGCTCTAACATGTATGGATTTGTACAATTTCCCCGTTCCGCAAAGAATATGGTTTTGTAGTTAGGTGCAACATGTGTAGTATAATGTGTGGAGCGTGAGCCTCCACATTTGTCCCATGTCATGATACATTGGCGTTGCAAAAATGCCTCATTTACAGAGGAATCTAATGATGCATCATGAAGCAAGTGTCTTGCATCCCATCTACCAAACCATTTTTCTATATCTTGCATCCAACCGGAACACAAAATTTTGCTTTTATGCGTCTTTTGGATCTTTTTGCTTACTTCCCACGCAATTCTAGGAAGTCGATGTGAGGGACTTTTTTGAACCTTAAGCATGTATTCAACAACCCTTTCCATGGCCATGATCTCAATGGGAAGCGATCCCGTCTTAAGGAGGAGGAGGGTGTAGGGCGTTTGTTTCTTAACTTGTAGAAACTTGGTAAGAAAATGCTTTTGGACATTTTCAAACTCTTTCCACATAGATTTAGGGATACTACCGCCCCATACTTCCACCCCATAGAGAAGAACCGGTGTCACCAAAGTGTCGAAAAGATATTTCTTGAGGACCCAACACTTAATATCTCCAAGATTGCATGTGTTCTCGAATGCATAGTATGCTTGCTTGCCCGCCTCTAAACGGCGTGTAGCACATTCATTCCATCTATGATTTGAAGGAACTTCAAGGCCAAGATATTTGAAGCTTTCCACACATTCAAGTGGCTCATTGTTGTACATAATGCATGGTTTATCTCTTTTTTGGCTCTTCACAAGCATAATATTTGTTTTAGAGCTATTGACACTTAATTTAGTATGCATGCAAAAATTTTCCAATGCCTTCATAAGCTTTTGTGCATCTCCTAAAGTATTTGCAAAAAGAACTACATCATCTGCATATAGCAAAAGCATAATTACAACATTCCCAATGACAACTTCTTCAACACATTCTTCCTTTGCAAACTTGGACCAGGTAACCATTTCTTCCAATTCATTAATGCATAGACCAAATAGTTTTGGTGAGAGTGGGCATCCTTGCTTAACACCAATAGTGCTTTTGAAAAAATCTGAAAGTTTATCTCTCATGCGCACACAACATATAACCTTCTCATAAATTCGGGAAATTGCAAGCATATATTCACTTGGCACCTCAAGTTCTTCCATTCGCCTTCAAAGATGCTCACGAGGTACCATATCAAAAGCTTTCTTGAAGTCTACAAAGCAACAATATAAACCTTTACCTCTAAGGCAACTTTCCTCCATTAATACTCGAAGGGTGATAAGGTGATCAAGAGAGAGAGAGAGAGAGAGAGAGAGAGAGAGAGAGAGCTCAATTGGTAAGGTTGCCCAATAGAGACTAGGGTTCAACCCCTACATTCCAGGGTGACATCTAGTAATTTACGAGGATATTTATGGATTAATAGAGAGGTGAGATAATAGTGTAACAACTTACCACTAAGGTAAGGTAATTACATAATAATAATAAGAGAAAGAAAGACGGAGGGAGTTCAAATATAACCTATGAGACAAAAAATGTAACATTTTCATGTAATACATGTGAAAGTGAGTAGCGACTCTCAACGTTCAAGAACTTTACTAATGAACATTGCAATTGAGAGCGCACACTGTAATTGTGTGAGAAATTCATTTAAGGATTGGTTTTGGTTGAAGATGTGTGGACAACATAGTCAGATGTGATAAAAGGCAGAGAGCATTTCATTAAATTGTGACACTCAAACTCCCAAACTTGCTTAGGAGAAAGTATGTGTAGCAAATACTCTGATTGCATGTGCTCTAATGCCATGTCTCGCATCGTAATGAGTGTGAGTTAAGTCGCATGGAATTTAATGGTTCAAATGGCATACAAGGACATGGGTTCTAATATGTATTGATGGGTGCGGTTTCTCTATTCGATGGACATCATTTTGTAGTTAGGTGCGATTATGTTGAGAGAGAGAGAGAGAGATTCCTCGCCACTTGGGGTGATTCTCATATTTTTCATCAATCTAATTGATAGTTATCTTGCATGGTAGTATACACCCACTAGATATTTTTCATATATGGTCCTTTATAATGTCCCCACATTAGCCTATAGTGTTTGTAAATGTAATTCCTTCATTATCTTACAATCCACATAAATTAGGCATATGGATAGTTGCGAAGGACCTTTTCTGCAATTAATATGTTGTGTTTGATAGAGAGAAAGAAGAAAGAAAGAAATATTAACATATGTTAAGAGGCCAAAATGGTTTATAAGACCAAACGAGAGAGAGAGAGAGAGAGAGAGAGAGAGAGAGAGAGAGAGAGAGAGAGAGAGATTATGTTTGTGCATGTCAACGTTTTGAATAATGTTTGGAAATTGCATTGCAACTTCGAAACATTCGGATATATATTTTATATTCTTATTATTTGCACGTGTAGCTACCACCATTTTTGTCACTACATGTGAAATTTACTAACATTATTGTCTAACAAATTTTAGGAAAACGCTAGCCATGTAAAATAGTTGGTTTTGTTTGTTACCCATTTCAAAAATAGCCCTGAACATTCTATTTGTTTAGAGACATCTCAGATTGGTGCAAATGCAACAATGTATGACTTTTCATGGATCGTATTTATGACAACATCTTAGTTGGCAAAAAGGCGTAGGCTGTTTTTCTTGTTCGGTTCTCATTTGAAAGTCTTTGAGGACCTTTGAAATGTGTAAGTTTCGACTTAGGCATGCAACACCGCATGAATGCCCTTTGAAATTAGGTTTCGGAATCACATTGAATAAAAAAACTTGTTCTCCAAAACCCAAATACTGCATTTGAAAAATAATCGCTCATATTAGGTAGAGGAAGAAAACCTTCAAGGTGGAAGACGCATCATGTTTTTGTTTGGGTTGGTCACATATTTATAATTAGAGAATGGAGAGGTTACACTATTTTCCCTTTTGTGAACATGCGAAACTTTATGATGCAAGAAGACAATTACTCCTTAAGTCGCCCCTAGAAAATATTAAAAGGATGTTCTTTTTGTTATTGTAAATCTACAATCTTGCACAATCACTTCCATCAATGTTTAGCATATAACATGTGACAAACGCTATTTTAAGGGGATGCATCTGAAACGGGATCAATAAAGACAAACAATTGATTTGAGGATCGAGCAAACTTCTAGGTGTTATATTGGATACAAACTATTTTTATGGGAATATAAACAAAGGGTCAAGTGAACATTTATCGTGCCATGGCAATAGATGATTAACCTTTCACCCATCCAAAATCTTTTGATCTCTATGAAAGGAGGATGGACAATAAACAGTTCTTGGGAGAACCATTCGATAATATCAAATTGACTTATTACGAGCCAATAACATTTTGTCATAAATGGTTTCACCATGAGGAATTTTTGGGTCACGTGCATGATAGAATGCTCTCAAATAAGTATGCAACATTGATGCTACACCAATAACTCACAATTTTTCTGGACATACGAACATCAAATTTGATCATGGACCAATTCTGACTATTGCTTAATTCCTATTGTTATCTAGTATGAAGTAAGGATATATGGATATTATCTTGGTCCTTCAGGAGCCAATAGATGTTGTTGTGATCATAATCTGAATGTTTGTTTGTCTCATGTGGAAGGACAAGCTTAGAGTCAACAACTAATCGAAACTCCATCCATCCTAGGAGAGAGCTTCCTTTCCTAAATCAGACCAAGGTCCAACTAAAGGTTGAATGCATTTGAGGCTCCATAAAAGAAAAAGAAGGTAGTGTGCAATGTCATGGACGCGAAGAGGTCTTTCTTATGCCGGATATGGCTAGCAAGTGCATATCTAGCATATCAATCTAACCAAAACACGAGCTAAATGAGGCTTGGCAAAGTGTCAAAGGAGCCTTTGAACGAGATGGGGGATATGACCAAGTTGATCTAATCGGGACTTTGTTGGCCTTGTAATTGCAGGCAATAACAATACTGTCCCCGCAAGCCGTTGACACAAGTGTAGTACCACAAGCCCTAGTTGTACTACACATACATACGTACATACATGACATGCATAGATAGATAGATAGATAGATAGATACATACATACATACATACATGCATACATACATACATGACATGCATAAATAAGATACATACATACATACAATACATACATGATCATGCATAGATAGATAGATAGATACATACATACATACAATACATACATGATATGCGTAAATACATACATACATACATACATACATACATACATACATACATACATGACACATGCTATGTCAAACTGTTGTCCTTGTGTGTTTGTTGTTTGTAAGGCCACCAATTTCATTCATTCTCTATACATACATACATACATACATGATACATACAAACATACATACATACATACATACAATACATACATGATATGCATAGATAGATACATACATACATGATACATACATACATACATACAATACATACATGACATGCATAGATAGATAGACACATACAATACATACATGACATGCATAGATAGATAGATAGATAGATAGACACATACATACATGATACATACATACATACAATACATACATGATGACATGCATACATACATACATACATGACATACATACATGATACATACTATGTCAAACTGTTGTCCTTGTGTGTTTGTGTTTGTGTGTTTGTTGTTTGTAAGGCCACCAATTTCATTCATTCTCTGTCTCTGTCTCTGTCTCTTTCTCTTTCTCTTTCTCTGTCTCTAGCTATGGCGATCCTTGATCCATCTCCCCTGCTTTCCAGCAGCAGCAGCAGCAGCAGCAGCAGCACCATTGCACCTCCTCAAGATCAAGCTCAACCTTCACATGATCAGAAGCAACAGCAGAATGCCCCCCTTTCTACAGGTATGCCATCATTCTATATCCCACTTGCCAGAGTTTCTCCCACCCCCCCTCTCCCCACCCCTGATCTCAGATCGTATATTAACATTCGTCTGATCAGACTATGTACGTGCAAGTTTACCCAGTCCTCCATCATATTAGAGAATTCCTTGGTTGATTAGGATCTTGCCCTGGTCTTTTTCTGTGCACACAGGATCACTGGAGGAAAATGGGTTTGATCATGCTGCTGGTAGAAGCAAAAAAGATGATGAAGAAGAAGGTGACGATTCAGATGGAGAAGAAGAAGAAGAAGAGGAGCTTTCAGATCTCTTTTCCAAGCTTAATCCTCATGCCAAGGAGTTCGTTCCTCTCTCTCACAGTGATGGCGACGGTGATGGCGATAGACGTGGTGGTGGTGGTGGTGATGGCTGTTCCCCTGATGCTGACAATGATTCCAAAACCAACCGTAAGGTTAGTCCCCGTTTCGTTTCGCACTATGTAATACAATTTGTTCGCTCCTCATCACAATAGATGGGAACAAATGGGCAATGATTGAAGGTTTGTCTCAGAGCTCACTTATCACTCAAGATGAGTTTTAATCAGATGAGTTTGTAATAATTCCTGCCTGTCTTTATCAATATGAATTTTAATCAGATGGATCATCATGAATTGTCACATCCTAAGTGGATGACAGTTTGCTCCATCCAATCATTTTTTTTCGATGTTATCTATCCATTCTATCCATGTTCCTCAAATGGATATTGAGTATATTTATATTTGAACATATGGCCGAAGCGCATATGAACCACATCTATGCACACATGTTTGATATCCACATTCATTCCTGCTTACTTCATAAAAAGATTAATTGTGATTGATGATCAAACTATAAATGGATTATAACTTTGCTTCATCAATCTCATTATGTTCAATCTCCACATCAAATGGATAATGATTAAAAGTCAAAACTTGATTGTCTCCGCTATTATCTTTGTTCATCTCCATCAAATTGAATATGATCAATAGTTGAACCTTGAATCTTTTCCTGTTTGCTCAAATTATCTGGTTATGTCTGATGTATACAACGATTTTTGATATATCTCATAGAAAAACAGTCAGTATTCCATCACAACACTAATAAATTTGCAGTTCGTTTTATTCAACCATCTCTTGATGTTAAAAGCTTTGCAATCAATCACTATTATGAGGATGAACATTTAGATAGGATCACAATTTACTGCATTCCATGCATTCTACATTTTCTGCTTCTCATCATCAGATGGGTTATGTTAAATCTTGTTAAAGCTCAAATGGATATTGCTTTGCCTGGCCAAATTATCCCCTGGATTCTGTTCTTTACCAACTTTCATCCCATTTATCTGATTCTTTGACGTGCATAAAACAAATATTCGAAAATGCTCTTTTGTAAGTTAGACCTGTTAATGTAAGTCATCATTCAGGATCTGAAATACACAATGTCCTCTTTATTCTAAAGATGTAATCTTCCCAGTGCTGTTGCTGGATTAAAATCGTCTTTGGATATCTCTTGTCTGCTATCTCTACGTCTTGTACCTCATTGAAGGAAATGACATCCTCAAACGTTTGTATGCTTAGAAATTCTAAATAATAGGTTGGCTGGAAGAGGCTGTAAGGAAACTCACTTGAATGTGGCTTCTTCTTCTCGAGAACCTCAGTTGGATCCATTACATATCTTCAGCCCGTCATAGATGTTTAGTTTGCTGATCCATGAATTGATTCACTTATCATGGTTGTCACAAGCCAGTGCTGCCATGGTCACAATCTCGATGGATTCTCCTTTTGTCTTCACCAAACAAATACTCCAGCAAGAAGAAGATAATACCTCCAATAGTTTGCAGGCATTACTATTAACAACATAGTGAGGTGCTGCAGATCTCTACTAGTGTTAAACATCATAACAAGTATTTGATGTACTCACTGTTGCTACTGAACGACCATGGCAGCCGCAAAACAACTGTGACATGGTGTAGCAACTATGAGATCAAGCATGAAACATGTGAGAGTTGTCTGTGGCTCCCTGTCCTTATTTTGACTGACATATTCAATTTTTATTGCACCACATGGATTCTGCTTTATAATCGAATTATTGTCTCCCTGTAAAGCAAGAGGAGATTGTGCATACTCCAATAGAATGGTGATATGATTGTGATTCAGATTGATGGAGGGTCTAAAGTCTCTAGTTGAAGTGTTTTTACATGTGATCTATGTGTCCTCTTGAATCTATTATTTATATGCTTACTAATATGCATATTCTTCTCGTTTCCTACCCTTTAAGAAAACTGGGAACTCATTATTCTTGTTTCCCACTCTGCTGGTAACTACGAATTAATTTTGCGGTTGTGATTTGTAAAGCAGAAAAAGAATGGGTCTGTCAACAACAAGAGACGCACCAATAACAGATTATACAAAGCACAATGGGATGCTAGCATTAGGAGGACAGTATATGTTTCTGATATTGACCATCAGGTGAGTGGTGTTCCCACAGGAGGAAATAGAGACCTTAATAATTAGCTCAGTTAGAGCTCACCTTCAAAGTGAAACTTATCCAGCATTATATTTAACTATGCAGGTTACAGAAGAGCAGCTTGCTGCACTTTTTCTCACTTGTGGGCAGGTAATATATATAAATCCATCTGATGGCTAACTGTCTTTAAGCCATATTTATTAGGAACACAATAAAATTAACCACCTTGTGGTATGACCAGTTTACTACATATTTCTCATCAGAAGATTTCGTCACCTATATGTCGATAAATCGTTGAGTTGATAAACTCAAGATGGACAAAGAAACTCTTATGAGTTATATTGCTTAAATTTCTTAATTAAAATACAAAGCTTGCAATTTGTATTTCAGGTTGTGGATTGTCGGGTGTGTGGAGATCCCAACTCTGTTTTGCGGTTTGCTTTTGTGGAATTCACAGATGAGGGTAAAGACTTTAGCCTTCTCAATTTGTTTATTTCTTCTTCCTTATCCCGAAAAGCCACTCAATCATATGCTTTTGAATATCCTACAGATGGGGCGGGTAGAGCACTTAGTCTTGCTGGAACCATGCTAGGATTCTACCCTGTTAAAGTGTTACCATCCAAAACAGCAATAATACCAGTCAATCCAACGTTTTTACCGCAGGTAATTGGCCGCTCTGATATTCTTTTCCTTGTTTTTTTCTACAACACTGAAAATTCCCACCTCTCACCTGCAGTCTGAAGATGAACGAGAAATGTGTGCCAGGACGGTTTATTGTACCAATATAGACAAGAAGGTGAATTTCAATAGATTGTATGAAAGTATTGATACCTGATATTGGTGTAGTATTTGGCTCTTATGTATTAGGTTTATGCGCTCCATGCTCCCTGCAGGTCTCTCAAGCGGATGTAAAGCTTTTCTTTGAGTTCTTCTGTGGGGAGGTAAGTACCTTGGGCTTTCACTATGTTAATAGCTGAGAAGAGGTTATCCATGAACCAATGGACCCTTGTAATGGTTTTTTGTAATTCTTTAATTTAGGTTGCACGGTTGAGGCTGCTTGGAGAGCACCGCCAGTCGACACGCATTGCATTTGTTGAATTTGTCCTGGTAATTGATTCAAGCAGTTCTATTTTTAATATGAATTTGTTTGGTTTTGTAGATATCACCAGTCACTGCTCAGTTGGGCCACATACACCCTCACACACCCACACATGCACCCTCAAGACATGTGGAAGAACTGAATAAGAACAAAAATTGCATTAGATATTAAGTTTCTCGTCTCTAAAGTTATTGGGAGATATTACACTTCTTAGATCAATAATAATGTGCAGCCCAATATATAGTGGGATCTTGTTAGATACATGGTGCAGTTTTTTAATTGACAACTCCAATTCAATCTGTCATTGGATTAGAGGGCACAGACGTAAGATTATGCTTCGAAAGATTGACATCAGGAGAAGTATCTTATCTTGGTGTCATTTAATGATTATAATAGATCTATCTGCAGCTTTGCCCCTCTGTGTTACCATTTAGTAATGTCAAGTCAGAGAGAAAACTACTAGAATGTTAGCATACCAGGGCACGAAATAATTCAGAGCAATAAAATATTGAACGTTAATGCTTAGTAGTATCTCTTCTGCATATTAGAATCTTGTTTATAGTGGGGAATGACAAATGGTGCAATTTGTATCGATGCTGACCCTCATCATTACAAACCTGTGTACTGCATGGCAGAATTTAAAGTGGAGCTCATTTCTCACAGCTAAAATAAGTCCTATCATTGTTGAGTTTTCCATGTTGCATTTCTGAACAAATATGAAAGATGTGAAGATTTATAGTGATGTAGAGTATTAATTCTGCAGTAATTAAAATTTATAATACTTCCTGTTTTCGAATTCCTAAAAGGTTTCATTCTGGTAAGGAAAATGTTTTTCCTATTTTCCATTGCATGAATGATTGCAATTTTGCTATTTGGTGGTGCCACACCGCATCCATCCCGAAAGGAGCAGTCTTGATGTTCCTCCATCTCCTAATGTAATATCTCACTGTGTGCCGTACCTCACTATTATGACCTCACTGCACCTATCCTTGTATGTATCTTTTTCAACATTGTTTTTCATGTAATGAATGACTGTATGCAGGCAGAGAGCGCTATCGCTGCTTTGAACTGCAGTGGGGCTATATTGGGATCTCTTCCGATCAGGTAAAAGCTTGGGCAAATAATGAGGCATGATATCCTTGAATGCTGTGTATGTTTAGTCTTTCATGCATATTCGTAGTATACATACACTATACTATGGCAGCTTAAAAAGACAATCTTCCATTTTGAAACCTGGCATTAATAGTTGTTTGATTCTTCCATTTGTCTTTTGGACAGAGTCAGCCCGTCTAAGACTCCAGTGAGACCCTGCATGTCCAGACAGTATTTCATCTGATCGTAGTTTGCAAAGTCAAGCAATCATTCTTCTGCAATGAGCAAGTGTTAACAGCAAATCATTCTCCTGTGAGGATTTTGTGATGATATTTTGGTTTTCACTTTGTGAAATTGTGTTGCGGATTAGGTTTCTTAAGTTTAGGGTTTCCTATGAGATTGATTAGAGAGAGGAGTGAGTGGCCATACATGCAAAAGCAAAGCAAAGGTGATCAAAAGCTACAATGGGTTGCCATTTTCTTTCTTTCTCTATCGGTGCGCGACTGCTGCCACCTACATATTCGTTCATTCACAACCAGAGAGTGTCTTCCCCCCCTCTTATCACCATTACCCGCATTTTTAGTTTCTGTTGTGCACACATTTTGCTGCTTTTTGGTCTGTCTATGTTCATGCCTTCCTTGGGCATAATTGTTGCCAGGAGTAAAGGGGTACTTTCTGCTACAAATTTAGTAGAGGCTCTCTGGCTGGTTATTATTGACAATAATGTAATGATGCCGTTGAGGCATTCTCATTTTATCCCGCAAGTCTTAAAAAATTCATGCTTAACTTGTAATGATTGTTGTCTGTTGTGTCTATTCTCGAAGGGATTTAAATTATGACAACGCATTAATCATGTGCACGCCAATAATGCATTCTCACTTCTTATTGTTATATGCGACCTTTGTAGTTTTTGCTTTCCAGACTTAAGGCTATAAAGCAGTATGCACATGTATATGTCGGTTTGAAGACAATATTGGTTACGAAACACAAGCATCACAGATGCGATAATTGAAGATTTACGATTATCACCAGCAAAATCATCTGCATAGCAGGGCTGGGAGTGTCTTTGTTGATGATTCGAGTGAGATGACAGTGTGAAAGGAAGTCAAATGTAACTATATTGTAATAGTATTACGGCTTATTCAATTATCATAGAATCAAACAGGAATGAGCAGGAAAACATTTTAATACCATAGAATCAAATCTTAACAACCTTGCTCAGTCGAATGCCAAATTGTTTTGTATGTGTGTACCATCATGTTATACATCCTCCTTGATCTCTTTTGGATCATTGTTATAGAAAGCAACTGATATATGTGTAGTAGTGAATGGCCAGAAAAGCAAGGTATTCTTTGTTTATATCTAGTTTGCTTCACCTAAGTGCACTTGAAGTTTCATAATGAGTATCATAAGTTGTAAGAATCAATAAACTTTGTAAGAATCAATAATGAGTGTGGTGTGGTTTTGTGGGTCTCCCAATTCTCTTGCTTACTTGTTTTTTGTTTCTTAGTCCCATCTATCTTTGGGTTCCTTTCGTAAGTGTTGTATATGAAAGATGTTGAAGCGGTTTTCTCTTAGAGATAGTTGTAAGCATAGTTACCTATAAGTGCGAGGCCAATATCTTCACTACAAGAGTCTCTACTATGAACTCGAAATGTCCATGTTATACATTATTTTTGGAGATGTGGGAAAAGTTCTAAGTTGTTGACCTTAGCACCTAGATTCTCTTCTTTCCTCTATCGTGCTTCTCCATAGAGATAGTATTGTTAGAACAATAATTCACTTGAGGTAGATATAAAAAAACAACACTTCAACAAATTTTTGTTTGGGATTTCTACAAAGAAACTACTACAACAAATTCGGCCGGATTGACATTGTTATCGTTATCGTTGTTGTCAATGTAAACATCATTGCATGCTCGGTGTAGTTCCATAAAAAGGAAAGCGGTTCTATATAGTAGACACGCACAACCCCTCTTCGACCACATAGTAACCGAATCGAATCGAGATGTATGTGAATATGTCTTCTACATGAGTCCAGGATAAGACTCGTTCGTTGCATCATAACCTCTTTGTATTGTGTCGAATCGGTTGCGGAGGAGGCTAGCAGTAGTAGCAAGGGTGCTTACTGGATGAATGGAAAGAGATAAGTGTGTGTGTGTGTACATATATATATGTACATGAGGGGCAGGAGGAAATAAGAGAAAACTCCCTCCGAGGGTATTCCCGGAATTCTCATTTATTTAAGACCTGCAGTATACTGCCTGCCCCTCCTATACAGCTGGCTAGGGTTTCCCTTCTTCTGCTGTCCCACCCTCTCTCTCCGACACAGACACAGACACAGACTCTCAGACATAGGAGGAAGACAGGCGACGAAGAAGAAGAAGAAGAGGAAGAAGAAGAGGAACTCGCGTTGGCCATATCCGTAGTCATGGCCGCACCTGAAGATGATATCCACCAGAATCCGGAGATTCAGGTTCAAGGTCAGGATCAGGGTCAGGGTCAGGGTCAGGGTCAGGGTCAGGGTCAGGTGCAGCCGCAGCATCATCATCATCTGAGCGCTGGCGGTGTTGGTTTGATTGAGGCCCGATGGGATGCTTGCTACGACATCGCCTTGCGCAGGTTCTTCTACTCCTCCCTCGCTGGTGCAGCTTCAGGTCTCCTCCTCTTCAGTAAGTCTCTCTCTCTCTCTCTCTCTCCCCCCTTCTCTGGATCATAATCACATGATGATGATGATGATGGGTGTAATAATGCTGATGTTGGTTTTGGATATGGTAATGATGGTTGTGATGATAATGGTGACGATGAGCAGTAAGTGTTAATTTGAAGCATGCAGACACGGATGTAATATCGTGTAGGTCGTTCGTACTTTCCCTCAGTTTCCAAGGATTTGGCAGACGTGCTCCTGGATATTGTGGTAGTTGCTAACCAAGGATCTCTTTTGTTGGCTTTTCACCTTTACAATTGCTGAAGCCATAGCTTCATAGTGATGGGGTTGATAAAAATCCTGTTTTTCTTGCTTATGAACACTCTCTCCCTCCATTTTCTTCTTATGTATCGAAGGAAAATATATGGATATCAATCACATGATTGGTCTTTGGTAATCTCACAGTTTCTCATGTTGTTTCACGCATGATCATCATGTTTGTATGTATGTGCCACACGTGAAATCGATATCTGAAATCTGATATCAGATGGTTGCATGGTCGGGTGTTGGATACTTAACCAAGAACACCTTGCTGTAGATGTGTGTGATGAAAACGATATTGAAGAGGCATAGGAGCGCTTTAAACTGGCATGGCAGCAATTTGGACTAGCACTTGCCCAATCTGTGACTTTGCACGTTTAACCCATGTGCTTTATAGGACCAATTCTCTTGTAACTAATATTATTTTTCATTTCCATTCTTCTCTGTTCATTCCATTCAAACTTGGAAACCCAAGTGTGTCAAGGGACGGAGTCCCTTATAACTAATATAACTTGTCATTGTCATTATTCTCCTCTTATTCCATAAAAAAATTTATTACCTGAAAGTAAAAGTTGCCGTGCAACACTTCACATAATGTGTTTGAATGCACGACACATTGTGAAAGAACAATAATTACTGTCCAATCTTCGTAAGAGAATTTTACCAAGAAGTCAGTACCAAGAGAACAAACAATCACACCAGTTGGAATGCTCAACTGTAGAACCCATATTGCAGAGGGTGGTTGCTATATTATTGAAGGGCGTCACAATGGTGCTGGAAACATGGAGGAGATGCTAATTAGAAACTAAAAAGTGCTAGGATCAACCAAAAGATATTTATTCTCTGGAATGGCTATGAGATAATTATTCTCATAATTGGCTATTAGGTAATATTCTGCCAAAAAATATTAAAATTCTAGCAATACATGATAAATAAAACCTAATACATCCTGGCACTGCCTTTGTAAGGATGCCTGCAGCATATTCCACATTTGGATGGCATTTTGAGCATGTATCTTAAGCATGAACCTGGTTATGAACATAATGGTACAATATCTCAGTATGCTCCATCTGAGATGGGTCCAAAGCTCTTTGGTGATCACACTACACTACTGTATACCCACAGTAAGAGGATCTAGGTTCCTAAAGAAGGCCATTATAAAGCAGACTATCCCAAAAACGTGCTGCGCTATATATTGACACAGTAATGTACATCTCCATTTTGGGTTTCTCTTGATGCTCGAAGTGATAGGTCCAGAACCTAATACAAAAACATAACTGAGTATTACTTTCATCAGCTGCGAACAAGGCCCTACGAATCTTGGATAAGGTCTTGTTCTACCATTGGTCAGCTTTTCATTGGTTGAGAAGATAGGTTCAGGTGCTATGCCTCCTTGTGGACTTAACAAGAATCTCTGTGTATGCTTCTGTTGGGGAAAGTAAATTGTTTCACATGTTTATCTGATCTCTCTGCCAATGGGGAAGTGAAGAAAGAAAAAATCGGTCATTTGAAAATCACACTTAAAGCATCCAAAACTGATCTAATCTTCTATGCGAAGGAATTGAGAAAATCATTACAGACATTTATAGTCAAAATGGATTCTTTTGCAATTAGGACATTGGTAACAGCATGAGGAAAAGTTTTGCAGACTGAGCAAAAAGAACTTATCAATTCCTTCGGAATAAAGCTCAAGATACCAAGGGAGAAGTGGAGAAGGCCAAGTTCTGTCATCTAAAAATCTCAGTCAAGGCATCTGAAACTGATCTGATCTTCTCTGTATGGGAGTTTGAGAAAATCAAATCATCAATACAGACGATTAGAATCACAATAAATATTATCACAATTAGGACATATAGGTTACAGTATGAGGAAGATTTTAGCGGACTAAGCAAAGAAACTTCTCAAATCCTTCGGTATAAAGCGCAAGGTGTTTGTTCAAGGACGTAAACAGAATTATGTAACTTGTGTGCCTATGTTCTTGGTTCAGAACCTCAATATGTGGTTATCAGCATAGTATTCTGGCTGTGGATTGCCATCAGGAAAGCAAATTCTACATCTATTTGGAAAGCAGTACAGGAATGGTGGGCAGCTGTCTTGAACATTTCCTTAAGAAGCAGTGTAAAATTCTAATTTAATGGGTTACCGTTTAATGGTAACATTTTCGGAGCTGCTATATTTGGTGGTATGGCATGCCAATGGTTTTTTGTAATTGTCTCTTGTCCTACCTATGCTTGGGTCTGGTTGGTGTAGTTAAGTATCCTTAATCCATTGTCTTTCGTTAACCATTTAATTAATTGCTTATCATTATTGTTAATCATAATAGTAGCTGGAAAAATAGTTATGGTCATCATTTAGGCCATGAGCAGGAACGTTCCCACAAAGTCAAAACTGGAGCTCCAAGCATACTCTTTTGTGAACCTTCATTTGTGTTTATAAAAACTACCATCAGTCTTAAACTTGTTCTAGAAGATCCACCAAACATGAGCTACCCTGCATTTGGAGGCCATAGTAATGAGATAAATTTACTATTCTTCTCAATGGTAGGTCACCTTTTTTCTTGCATAACTTGTGTGGTTAGGAGAGGGGTTTCCTTGACATCAGTGGGTTCCTCTTACCTTGGATCACCATATTTATCAAAGCAAGATTAACTGAATGCTTAGATGTCCAAGCAAGTCATGAAAAATGGAAGGGGCTTTAGAAGAATGCTGTTTTTGTGTGATAGACTTGCAAAACGTCTAGAAATACCACCCTTCCATGCTATATGCAATTAAATGTTTCTTTGTGATATATACACATTTTGGTTTCTTATTTGGTCTTACAGGCCATTTTGACTCAAAAAGATGTGTATATATCTTTCTTTCTCTTTCTCTCTCTCACACTCTCATATACACATTTTGGTCATCTTTCTGTCATGTTATCTTTGTAGATTTCTTCAGAAGGAAATTTTTGAGACCAAACTAGTTACAAGTTGATTGATATGTCATCAAGTAAGAAATTAATTATTGATATAGGCTCTGTTTTTTTTCTTGATTAACCAGGGAGCCCTGTGACAAGATGGGCAGCTGTGGCTTTTGGTGCAGGTGTAGGCTTGGGTTCTGCCTACACTGATTGTTCCCATATCATGGTTGGTGCATTACCAAAGTGGCCATTACCTTCCAGTATTCCTCCCAACAGTCATACTGGGCCAGAGGTATGTATCTCCATATTTCTTTCCTATGCATGAAATGGTACTATAGCCTAAGAAATAGTCCTCTCTTTCCATGGCAGGAGTCTTAATTACTTCTGAAAGTATAGACCAGTGAGTGGAAAGAAATCCTGCACTGCTGTCGCATTGTTCCTTAGAAGGCTTTGGAAAGATGTACTGCATATAAGTCATATGAAGTTCTCGACTACCTAAAACAACATGATTTTGTGTCATCCTTGGGCTCCTTTTTGTCACAATTAAACCTTGGAGTCTGATATCAAAAGAAATGTGAATGTTTGTATTCAGACAAACTACTATGCTTTTCTAGGTAATAACCACAACATTTGTGCATGCGAAAACCTCATATGTTTTCTGTGAAGAACAATTGTTAATCAATCAACGGAAACTGAGTTCTATCTATGTGCAGATTATGAACTTAAAAATGTAGCTTTAGATTTTGGTTTCTTGCATAGTATCAAGGTGAGTTTCAGTGCATATATCCTTCAGTTTCCGTGGAAAGAGATGGTACTATAGACTAAGAAATAGGCCTGTCTTTCCATGGCAGGAGTCTTAATTACTTCTTGATGTACCCTTCCGTTTCAGCACACTGGTTATCTGAGTCTTAAAATTTTACAAGTTGCTATGAAGGCCTAATGTATTCCTCTTCGTGACTGAGTCATGATTAATTTTGCATGTTTAACCATCTAGAAGGTGCATATCATTAGATTATTGCTAGAGGTGCTTGTATAGCTCTAATCCAAAATTGACTTTGAGATGATTGTTCTAAAGCATAATTTTCTATAATTTTCTTTGCCAAACCTGATATTTTACTCAAAATCAAATTACCTTGGTCTTTGCCTAATATTGTAAAAAGATCCATTTGAATTGCAAGTTTGATGTTTAATCCTGTGGATATGGTAGAAGAAATCAAGAAGTGACATCTACAAACACTGTATGCTCAAATGTCTATGTAGGAGAAACCATTGATTAGCATATCCATGTAGGACAAACAATTGAGTGGGATGTATTGCTAATCCCAGATTACCATCAAAGAACTTCAAGAAAATATGACATTTGTATTATAACGGATTTATCCTAGTGGGTAGCTGTTAGGCTGTCTGACAAGGTTGTGTGTAAAAATCCTTTTACTTGCTCATGTCTTTGTTGTGCATATCATTTGTATATCTATACACCATATTGATGCCTTAAACATGGTTTGTTAGATAGAAAGAAGAAAGACAAAAAGGTATATTAACGTCTTCTGAGACCAAAATTGGCCCATGAGACAATTGATTTACAATAAAAATGGGGTATACCCATTCATCAAAAGTGAAAATAAAATAGAATATAAAATAAAATAGAACGTAAGCTAGCTAAAGAGTTATAGCAAAAAAATAAGATCATGAGATAGCAAGACCCACATAAGCTAAAGAGTTCTAGCAAAAAAAAAAGATCATGAGATAGCAAGCCCCACCACACGTATGTGAACAAATTTCATTGGAGAATGTATTCTAAAGTCCAAATTTGTAATAAATGTAAGAGAATGCCCTGTTTTATTATTATCCTTATTTTTCTTAATGTATTGACTTTGAGTTTACTTGTGTGTTCTCTCTCTCTCTCTCTTCAAACTGCCACTTCAAATTGTGGGAAGTTTTGCACCTTGGCCTTTAATGTTCTCTCAAATCATATAGATAGAACGAATGTGTTTCTTGTCACAATAGGTTGGAAATAGAGCATATTATGCATTTCAGAAAACAAGAAATGTGTAAAAATTAATTGTTGGGTTCTCAAGAAATACCTTTTTCAACACTTTGATGACATCAATGCATCAATATGGAATGGAAGTATTATTAAGTGTTTGTGCTTCAATATGCAGTGGAAGTATTATTAAGTATCCGCCATATGAGATACAAGTTGTGGGGACAACATCACCAACAAAAGAGACATAAAGCTCAACAAGACATTAGGAGACATTAGGGGGATAGAGTAAATCCCAATAAAAAACTTTGTAGCTAATGGGTGCCCTAATTTGAAAGAAACCCTCCCCCTTTGTAGAAAGCAATAAAAGCTATTCTTTGGTGACTTTTGTAGCTCTTCTCCATTCTTGGGTTTTCTCCTTTGACTAGTGTATTAAGAAATCTCAATCTATCTCGTTAATCTTTCAACTGAGTTAAGAGTGATTAGGCTCAAGAGGTAATTGAGCCAACCCTAATCACTCCACTCTTGTATGTTTGTTGAATACTCTTTTATAATAAGTTGTGTGTTCTTTTCTCTTAATGCTCCTTATATGTATTGTTAACTAACATCTTTTATAAGAGAGATACATAGAACATATATATAGATAAATAGATATAGTTTTTTCGTATTCGGAGGTCAAAATTTTTTTTTTTCCAAAAAAAACACTACTTCCCATTAGTTACCAAAAGAAGTACATCAAAGATTAGCCAGAATCAAAACAACATAATCCCCACCCTACTATTTACAACAAAAGTATCCCGCTAACACTTTGTACATGGTGACCACATATTTACAACTCCTGTCCACTCATGGAAGTCAATGGCGGAAACAGCCATCTCGGTGCTTGGTAGTTCCATTCGGAGGTCAAATATGACTTACAAGACCAAAAATATTACATTTCACATGATACATGTTAAAGTGAATAGCGTCTCTCGATGTTGCAACCAAGAGTGCACATTGTGGTTGTGAGATAAATTTGTGCAAGGATTGGGCTTGGTGGAAGATGTGTGGAAAGCATGATCACTATGATCAAAGGTAGATCATTGTATTAAAGTGTGATACTTAGACTCTCAAACTTGTTTAGGGCAAAGTGTGCATAGTCGACCACTCTTGTCACTTGTGCCCCAATGCCCTATCTCACATCGCAATGAATGAGAGAAAGAAAGAGAGAGCAAGAGAGAGTGAGTGTAAGCACTAACCACTAGGGTTAGTTAAGCTACTACCTCAAGAGTGTCTACAATCATGCTTGCCCGGTTCGCTACCAATAGGGTATACGTGAGTCCAGATCCTTGGACTAATGAATTGACGGGAGATAAAACTCCATCAATTCATAAGATGTATTCCAAGTTCCTCCATGTGAAGAAGCAAACACCATACACACTCCTCGCCGAGATGACATCACCTCCAATTGAGGCCATGGCCATTAAAAGTACATGCTTAAGGTTCAAAAAGGTCATTCACATCGATGTCCTAGAATTGAATGGGACGCAAGCAAAAAGATCCATGAAATGGCGAAAATGTGGATATTCATGCAACATACAAACCATTTTTTCAATACGACTTACATCACACTTCGATGTGAGATGAGAAATTACACCACACATGTTGAGATGTGTCAATGTGCACATTTTGCCATAAACAAAGTTGGGAAATTGATCAAACTTTGATATAATGCCTTGCCTTTGATCTTACAACGAAACACAAAATATTGCATGAAATTTTTTCACAATCAAAGTTTGGACTCTTAATTGTGAGATGCATTAGTAAAGCTCTCAAACATTGAGAGTCGCGACTCACTTTTACATGTACTATATGAAAATATTATATTTTTTGTTTGATAAGTCATATTTGACCCCGAAGACGATAATAAAATCTCTCTCTCTCTCTCTCTCTCTCTCTCTCTCTCTCTCTCTCTCTCTCTCTCTCTCTCTCTCTCTCTCTCTCTCTCTCTCTCTCTCCATCCGCAACCATCTTTTCCGTTACCGTGGCGAGAAGTTATGAGCATTTTCATCCGCAGCCATCTTTGCCCTACGGTTCCTCAAACGGAAGGTAGATTTTGAAGCCCTAAATCGAGTGAAAGGTACATTCTCTCTCCTTCCCTCTCTATCTCTCTTTTCCCGTAGGGTTTGTCCCTACAATGGCAAATACTCGTAAAACCGCTGCAAAGTTTGGGGGTATGATTGATAATGAGCCGAGATCACCAACAAATCTCGATTCTAATGCAATGGACAAAATGCTTATGAGTCACTTGATTTCTCTTCAAGAAACCATAAACAAGCAAGGTGAAGAGATTAGGACATTAATGAAAGAGAATACTAAGCTCCAAAGTGTTGTCATTGAGAATGAAAGGCTTAAACAAGTGGTTGCAAAACTTCAAGAAGAGATTCAAGAATGTAAAAGAGCTTCTTTTGAAACAAATGAGCGCCTTAACAAGATTGAGTTAAAGGAAGCATTAAAAGAAGAAAAATTGGACACGATGAGGCGAGATGTAAGTGAGATGAAAAATGTATGTACAACGAAGTCATGGGCCGATGTATGTGGTGGGGATGTGCTATCAAACTCATCTAATATGCATGTGATGCATCAAGAGAAGAATATAGAAAGCATAGATGTCCGAGAATTGAAAGAACGTGAACGACGATCAAAGAACATTGTTGTTCGTGGGATTAAAGAAGAGAGTATGGAAACACCCGCATCCCTTGGAAAGGCCATTGGTGAATTTTTTAGCATGCATTATGGGATGTCAGATGTGAATGCATATGGGGCACATCGAGTTGGGAAACATGGTGTTACTCGCTCCGGACAAAGGCCTATTGTATGCACAATGACAGATGATACAAAGCGGCGGATCATACTCGAAAATAGATGGGTATACCTCAAAGGTACACAATGCTTTGTGAGTGAAGATCGTACTATCTCACAACAAAATGCTCGTCGTAAAGCATATGAAGAAAGATTGAAAAACAAGGTTAAGGATGTGCCTAAAGATGGAAATGTAGGCAAATAGGGACACGTGATGTATGAGACTAACCCACGCCTTTTACGACTATGCTTTTGGAATTGCAATGGATACCCATGGAATGCGGGATTTGGCATAGAGGAGTTCACCGATGACTCAGATATCACACTTCTTGTTGAAACATGGGAGCATGATACTCAAAGGATTCAAGGTTTAGGAAACTATAATGTACACTCTTTGATATGGAAGAAAAATCCAAGACAAAGAAGAGGACAAGGAGGGGTGGCATGTTTGATTAAGAAGGAAATACAGAAATATGTGTCAATCATAAAAAATGATGAAAATAAATGCTACATATGGCTCAAAATAGAAACACCTAATGATTTGCCCACTTTTGTACTTGGATGTTACATTCCTCATCAAGATTCTAACTTTTATGCTTGTTTGGATAAAGATCAACCGTTTGCCAATCTAGAAGATGATATTGCTTATTTCAAATCCAAAGGGGAAGTTATTGTCTTTGGTGACATGAATGCTATGCAAATGTATAACCGCTCTTCTAGCGATGAAAAAGATCCGGACCAATTTGGGAAGTTACTCCTACAAATGTGCAATAGTACCGGATTGCTTATTGCAAATGGTATTTCCTTATGGCCCAACACTAATGGTTTTACATGTAGAAAACACAACGGAAATAGTGTGATTGACTATGTGCTACTTTCCGAAGGTATTTTGGATCGTATACATAAATTCTCACTTGGTGAATGGACGTCGGAATCCGATCATAGGCCTTTATGTATTGATCTCAAATGTATGCATAGGTTTGATTGTGAGAAGGCTATTGAAGATAATAAACAACCACACTTGAGCATGAACCTTAAGCGAGCACCCATGTATTCCAAGATGGTTGAGGATATGTTACAAATGACAAAAATACAACATGGTGCCACACTAGAATGCAAATGGGAAGCTTTCAAGAAAGTCATTCTCTCATGTACAAACAAATGTTTTTCGACCAACCGCACATCTTGGAAGTGCACCAAGAAACTTAGGAAAAAATGGTTTGATAAAGAATGTCGTGCAGCTCGAAAGTACCTTATGGTTTTGGATGTAGTTAAGGATAAAGAGAATTACCAAAAGCATTTGCATGAGTATAAAAGGCTTATTCAAAGAAAGAGAAGAATATGGGAAGTTACTCAACAATTTATCCAAACGCAAGAGAAAGCACATGCATGTGCTAAATTTTGGGGAAATCTAAAGGGAAAACATGTTGAAAGTTATGGTGACTTAACTCTTCACGACTTGTCTATGCATTGTAAGAATTTATATGAGTTATTTCTTGCCGGAAAGATGATGTGTTATGGTTCTCTTTCACATATGTCTCCCTTCTTTACAATTGAAGATATATGCATAGGACTTAAGAAATTGGCCTCTCGAAAGGCAAGCGATCTTCAATGTATAAAGGCTGAAATGCTCAAATGGACGGGAAAGGAAGCACATATATGGATAAGCGATATGTTTAATGATGCATTGCAACATGGTATGCCGTATGATTGGACTACAAATTGGATCAAACCTTCACATAAAGGTGGAGATATAAATAATGTAAACAACTATCGAACCATCATGGTTGGCTCATTAATGGCAAAACTATTTGGATGTATAATAGAATCAAAGATAAGTGTATGGGCTAAAAAAAGTGGTAAGAGAGCTTATGGACAAGCTGGCTTTCGGAAACACCATAGCACCATTGATCACCTTATCACCCTTCGAGTATTAATGGAGGAAAGTTGCCTTAGAGGTAAAGGTTTATATTATTGCTTTGTAGACTTCAAGAAAGCTTTTGATCTGGTACCTCATGAGCATCTTTGGAGGCGAATGGAAGAACTTGAGGTGCCAAGTGAATATATGCTTGCAATTTCCCGAATTTATGAGAAGGTTATATGTTGTGTGCACATGAGAGATAAACTTTCAGATTTTTTCAAAAGCACTATTGGTGTTAAGCAAGGATGCCCACTCTCACCAAAACTATTTGGTCTATGCATTAATGAATTGGAAGAAATGGTTACCTGGTCCAAGTTTGCATAGGAAGAATGTGTTGAAGAAGTTGCCATTGGGAATGTTGTAATTATGCTTTTGCTATATGCAGATGATGTAGTGCTTTTTGCAAATACTTTAGGAGATGCACAAAAGCTTATGAAGGCATTGGAAAAATTTTGCATGCATACTAAATTAAGTGTCAATAGCTCTAAAACAAATATTATGCTTGTGAAGAGCCAAAAAAGAGATAAACCATGCATTATGTACAACAATGAGCCACTTGAATGTGTGGAAAGCTTCAAATATCTTGGCCTTGAAGTTCCTTCAAATCATAGATGAAATGAATGTGCTACACGCCGCTTAGAGGCGGGCAAGCGAGCATACTATGCATTCGAGAACACATGCAATCTTGGAGATATTAAGTGTTGGGTCCTCAAGAAATATCTTTTCGACACTTTGGTGACACCGGTTCTTCTCTATGGGATGGAAGTATGGGGCGGTAGTATCCCTAAATCTATGTGGAAAGAGTTTGAAAATGTCCAAAAGCATTTTCTTACCAAGTTTCTACAAGTTAAGAAACAAACGCCCTACACCCTCCTCCTCCTTAAGACGGGATCGCTTCCCATTGAGATCATGGTCATGGAAAGGGTTTGTTGAATACATGCTTAAGGTTCAAAAAAGTCCCTCACATCGACTTCCTAGAATTGCGTGGGAAGTAAGCAAAAAGATCCAAAAGACACATAAAAGCAAAATTTTGTGTTCTGGTTGGATGCAAGATATAGAAAAATGGTTTGGTAGATGGGATGCAAGACACTTGCTTCATGATGCATCATTAGATTCCTCTGTAAATGAGGCATTTTTGTAACGCCAATGTATCATGACATGGGACAAATGTGGAGGCTCACGCTCCACACATTATACTACACATGTTGCACCTAACTACAAAACCATATTCTTTGCGGAACGGGGAAATCGTACACATCCATACATGTTAGAGCCCATACCGTTATCTTCCATTCAAACCATTGCTTCCATGCGACTTAGCTCACATGCATTGCGATGTGAAACAGGGCGTTGGGGTACAAGTGATGAGAGTGGTCGGCTATGCACACTTTGTCCTAAACAAGTTTGCGAGTCTGAGTATCACACTTTGATACAATGCTCTGCCTTTGATCATATTCGACCATGCTTTCCACATCTCTTCGATCGAGCCCAATCTTTGCATGAATTCCTCTCACAACCACAATGTGCACTCGCAATTGCAACATTCATTGGTAAAGTTCTTGAACATCGAGAGTCACTACTCATTTTCACACGTATCACGTGAAATGTAATATTTTTGGTCTCATAGGTCATATTTGACCTCCGAAGACGATAATATAATCTATCTATCTATCTCTCCCTTGACACAAACATGTAATCTAATGTATCTTCATTGCATTACTTAGCAATCCTAAAATAATCATAAATATAACCATAACCATAGCTCCTAACCTCACGATTAGGTTTGCGCTAATTCATAAGGAATGAAGGGTAAGTATTGAGTTATGTTAATCCTAGTATGACGTAAGATAACTTGAACGTGTTGCATTATTTTTATGAGGGAGGTCATCTTTATTAGATCAGATAGGACCCTAATAGTGTTGCCTAACCAATGTGGCTAATTCAAAAGGAACGAAAGGTAAGGATTGAGTTATCTGAATCCTACAATGTGAGATAAATTTAGAGTGTTTCATCACTTGGCCACTTCCAAAACAAGCAACAAAGTGTGAAACAAACAAAGGCCTAGGGTTTTAGCCTATATATGAAGGCTAACTATCTTCACAAGGGAGTTCATCTTTATTATATTGAAGACACATGTGGCTCCTTTTTCTTCAAACCTAATGTATGATCTATGTTTGTACTCAATGTTATGGAACATTGGTGACATGAAATTGAAGCTTCACGTATCAAAACAATGTGAAGAAGCTAAAGAATGATATTGCGCCAAGGAGCACGTATGATTTTACGGTTCGTGAACTGGAGTCCAAAAGCCCAAGATACAACATCCAAAAGGATCATGCTAGGTTCAAGATTGTAAAGGACAAAAATGTAATTATGTTAGAGGGGAGAGGTCGAGATAACATAAGAATGATTTTATAATTTATCAAAAGATGTAATTTTATAATGGAGATTTTTAAAAGAAAGCAAACTACCTCAAGGAAGGTGGCAAAGGTGGTTTGCCCCCATAAAAGCCCCAAGAATGAGGAAGGTGCACTATCAAGGAGGCTGCTCAAGACGGTTTGTGCGGGAGGTGTGTAGTTTGCACAATAGATTACAAAAACTAGAGGAAAGAATAGAAAAGAAGAAAAGGAGGTATGTTAAAGTGGTTTATCTCACACACTTTTTTCGAAGGAGAGGTTGAAGTGGTTTACCACAAAACAAAAGCCTTTATTCTAGAAGGGGAGGAGCTAAGTTAAGTCTCGCCAAAACAAGTTAAGTGTTTTTTAATCAATTAATTGACTTTTCTCAACAACTTCGCATCTATTTCATATTCTTGCCATTGCCTAGTCATACCAATCATCCCCGAGTCATAGAACCCCAGCAGTTCTGACACATAACCGCAATATTCATGACATCGACAGGGTACTCGAATTAGTCTCACTTTCGTTAGGGTTGGTTAAGTGGACTTGCACCCTTTCGCTTAATGTTAATTTAGATTCTTACAATAATTGTCGACGACATGCGATTCGACTGATGGTTCTAGTACCACAAGCTGCATTGACCATGGTGCATTTGCGAGAATCTCCATCAATGTATTGGTAGGGATGTGGGTCAACGTCAATCTGGATGAGGGGAATCATCATCGGACAATTGACCACCAAGTAAGCATTGAGGTCTTCGTGAACTCTCCCTTCGACCATTTTTATGACCTCGGCATGGAAGGGTGTTGAAATGCTAAGGGCATAGCAGCTTGAGAGTCAAACAGCGCTGAGTTTTTGCCTTGCTCCAGTGAAAAGCTAATTTGGCCATGTTGCCAATTATTCTTGGTGTGGGCCATATGAAGTTCTAGGTGACCCAAGAGCAATGGTTAACCAGAGGGCAACAACCAACTAGAAGGTCAACAACCAAAATGTGAAAAGGATAAACCCCTGCAAAGACAATGAGGTGCTTAATGAGGCCAAGGGGCTGTATCTAATATATGTCTGCCATGTCCCAGTTTGTAAGTTACCAATGATGTAGCCAGCCCATCACCCAACAAAGTTGACAGCTATCCCTGATTGCTAGACTTTCATGTCAAAGTATTGCGCACATGAGTTAACACTTTGGCCCCTTCTCAAGTTATCAACTTGTGCTGCATGTCCAAGCATCCCAGCATCCAGATATATGTTTGACATCAGAATATATGCGGTATCCTGCTTTGGATGTAATGTCATCACACGACTGAATGCACTTCTCGCTAGCTTTACATGCCCACCATGTCTTTTACACGCACTTAGCACACACAACCAAAGTGTCAGATCATCTGGCACACCTGTCCTTCGTTCTAACACACTCTCTAACCTCTTGAAGTCACCCGTGCGTCCAAGCAAATCAACAATAATCCCATAATGTTGCAAGTCTGGCAGTATGCAATGACCCCTCTGTATGTAATCAAGATAATCAATGCCATACATCACCCCGGCATGACTGCAAGCCGAGAGAACCAACGACAGTGTTGATTCATCAGGGGAATTGCAGGCTGTTAGTATCATTTTCTGAAACATGAATAAACTTGCAATCAGATCACCATTTCCTGCATACGCAGCTATACATGCATTCCAACATAGAATGTCCGGTTTGGGAATTTCATCAAATGATACTTGTATCTCAGCTGTGGTGCCACATGTCCCATAAGCTCGAATAAGGGTTGCTGCCACCGGGAGAAGGTTATCATATCCAGCACAAACAGCATCACAGTTTATGCATCGACATGAGTCCAAGCTTCCAATGGCAGTGCATGCTTGAAGAATGCACACAAAGGTAATATTATCCAATGCAACTCGTTGCTCACGCATCGCTCTATACAGCTCTAGAGCCTTCCTGCTATGACCTTGAGCTATGTATGCGGAGAGCATTGCATTCCATGCTACAGTGTCATACAAAAGTATGGGTAAACAGAACATATTCTCTGCGTCGGGAATACTTCCGCACTTAGCATACACATTCACTAATGAGCTACAAAGAAAGGCATCACATGCAAGATCTTTGGAAGACATGTCAGCATACAAAGCTTTTGCAATTTCAAGGCATATTGCATTCAACTGCCTGCTACCGAATTTAGAACCATCTTTCTCAAGTGCTTCTGGAAGGGTAGCACATGCATAAAGCAGTGTCACGAAAGTTAACCGGTCAGAGCATACACCTGCCCGTTGCATTTGCTCATACAATTGTAATGCTTTGTCCCCTTGATCATCATCTGCAAAAGTGGCAATGATTGAATTCCATGAGACAACGTCAGAGCACGAGAGTGTAGTAAACATGCATTGGGCTTCCACCATAGATTTACACCGACCATACATACTCACGAGTGCATTGCCGACAAAGTCATTGGATGCCAAGCTTTTCCTATCAGCATCTGCATGTAATGCCCTCCCAATCTTTAAGTAGTCCTGTTTGGATAACCTTCGTTCAGTCGAGACAACATCTTCTGATTTTTCAGCTAGAATCCCACATGCCTGAAGGGCATACATAAGTGTGAATTCATCAAACCCCACACCATCGTCTTGCATTTGCCTGTACAAGAGCAAAGCCATCTCTGATTCACCATTTCTAATGAGTGATGACAACATAGCATTCCACGAAACAATATTGCGGTGGAGCAAACTGTTAAAGACGTGCTCTATATCAAGAACTGCTTGGCACTTGCTGTACATGCTCATGAGTGAGCTACTAACAAACACGTCAAAAGTGAAGCCTTGCTTGCAAGCATCTGCATGTAATGCCCGTCCAATGTGTAGAGGCAGCAGCATGGCATGTGGCTGGCTGCACTGTGCAAGCATACCACAAGCTTGAAAGGCTTTCACAAACGTCAAGTGGTCAGGGGAGACCTGATATTGCAGTTGCATCCCACTGTACACTTGAAGAGCCTCCTTTGACTTCCCATTGTCCACATATACTGAAAGTAATGTATTGAAGACAGCAACATCTGGTTGTGAAATGACACGTAGCACATGTTCTGCTTCATGAACCGCCCCTTGTTTTCCATACATCCTAGCGAGGGCGGTGCAAATGAATGCATTCGTGCACAAGAGTTCTTTTCTCAGCACGTTTGCATGAAAGGCCCGTCCAATTTCCAAACATTCACTATCCATCTCTACACAGAAAGAGCATGCCTGAATAGCCATAACGAATGTCCGCCAATCTGGATCGACCCCCTCCTGTTCGTCCATCTGTTTGTACAGAAGCAACGCCTTGACCCCTTGTCGTTGATTGATGTATGCCAATAGCATTGCATTCCATGATGTGGTATTGCAGCTGCTGAGTTCACAGAACACGTTCTCTGCATCCACAACTGCACCACACTTCCCATACATGCTCACAAGAGTGCTGACAACAAACACATTCGATGCCAAGCCGTGAGCGTTCGCATCCTGGTGCAACTTCATTCCTTGCCGGAGCTTCAAATTAGCCCCACAGGCCTTTAGCAAACTGACCAATACATAAGTATTGGGGGAGACGCCGCTTCGCTGCATGCATTCATATATCCATAGAGCTTGGTCCACATTGTTGTTCTGGACATATGCACAGATGATGGCAGCCCATGTCGGGGCTGCTGCACGAGGTCTATCCAGCATTGTATGGCACACCTCATGGCCGATGGTGCAACTTTCAACAATACTCTCAAATCGAGCGTTATCATTGGGGATAGCAGTAGCATCATGGGGTGCAAGCAGGTACCTGGGGTGATTTGAGTAGTGGAGGGGAGTAGCAACAGCAGAAAGCCATGGATGTGGCCACGGATGCTGCTTCCGCCGCCTGGAACGAAAACGAAAACCATCTTTTTCTTCTCCTTCTTCTCCTCCTCCTCCTCCTTCTTCTTTTCCCAAACGGAGGGCCTCGAGGAGCAGGCAATGGCTGTTATTATTATCAGCGATGGGCACAGCAGGGTCGGGACAGGGGGAGGAGGCATGGCTACTGCTGCTGCTGCTGCTGCTGAGAGGATGGAGGAATGGAGCTGAGGTGCAGCCCCTACCCTGTCTCCAACAGATCTGCATTGGCTCATAGCCATCGCCACTTCTGGTTCTGGTTCTAGTTCTTTCTTTCCATGACAAGGGGCCAGAACTACCATCTCTGTATATGTATAACAGTATATCATATATGTATATGTATATGTATGTGTATATGTATGTGTATATGTATATGTATATGTATATGTATATGTATATGTATGTGTATGTGTATGTGTATGTGTATGTGTATGTGTATGTGTATGTGTATGTGTATGTATTCTTGTAGAAGAAAATATGTCTCAGCACACGTCCTAGACCGGGGACCCCTGCGTTCCCACCGCACAGCCTACATCCAAGCTTGCCACAATACACAACAAAACCTTTAAACTCTTCTTCGATCGGCCAAAACTACAAAACACGACCAAAAAAGCCCCCTCTCGTTCCCCATGATAAGTTTCGACTAACTAATTTTCATGCCTACGAAGGAATGCAAATTTTTGGAGTGTTCTGTTCTTTCTAGGTTTACCTCCTCGAGGAGAGTTTCCCATGGTTAAAATATGAAAAGATGTGCCTAATTTGATGGTCATAGCAAACCTCTTCCTAGAAAGCAATATCCAACATGTGTGGTACGCATATAAGAAATGACATGTCATGTGTATGTGTATGTACATCCATCTCAACTAATGTCCGAAGGTTTACACACACGTTATCGAAACCTCTCATTCAAAATATCCAGCAATGCGCAAATGGTGATGTAAATGAGGCATCATATCATGCATACACCTACATTTGGATTGCTCCAAGGCCTTTCATACATATTTGTTTTAAAATTTTGTATACAAGGTATGTATGTTTTTTTCGCCCAACTCTCTTATTCAATGTTCATACATAGTGTTCCTAGATTGTTTTTTTCACCCTTTTCAAATTTCACCATCATTGCCAAGAACAATGGGGTAGACAAGAGCGTTAGTGTTGTATGCAACTAGTTGAGATACATGAAATTGGTGGATATTTGGGGTGATTGAAGCACCACAAAAGTTAGAGTCCAGATATCTAATCGAGAAACTTGAACTACCCATGTATTTGCAGCATATGAACACCTTCAATCTCTCTTCCTATAGTTTGAACTCTTATGCTCTCTTTCTCTAGGTCCCCACCTCTTTTTGAACCTTAAGCCACATCTCCTCTAGGTCCCTAACCCTTTATACACAATCATATGCACAAATTCACCACATCTTACAACCCATTGTGCACAAAAACATAACATTCCAATCCATGTCGCACATATGCAAGCCACTTGCAATCCACTTGTAGAAGTCATCCTCACAAAAACCCTCCCATTCAACCACCCACTCACCAAGTTGATGTTGCACCAGCAAGTCCAACCAAAGCTCATGATTAATCATCAATTCGGCACGAGGGTGGTTTTCAACAAGAAAGTCTTAATACGCTAACGAAAGGAATTTGTCAAATCAAAGTCTAAGAATAGCCATGCAGTTGATTTAACAATGATTACACGGCCTTGGATGTTTGACTTTTACAATACATCCATTCTCCTTATGGGGCTACATCCTCTCCATGCGTTCAACATTTGCTACCAAAGGTTAGACCCTTATGTTAAAGGACTTTCTATTCACATATCATATTACATATGTTGCACCAAACTACATAACCACCTTCTTCTCTATATGTTTGATCCTTGCCATGGCCTCACCCCATTCCGTGGATGTAATAGGCTCTCTATCTAAAACACTACTTTTAGTTTGGCTAAATCTTGAGAGACTAAGAATCAAGAGTTGGCATCAGCCCACAATATATTCATCAATGTTCGTTGGACAAAGACATGTGACCTAGACAATCTCAAATGCTGATGTTTGATGTTATCCAAGGATGAGATGAATTACTCAAGGCTATGAATCTAATGACTAATTTAGTCGAGCATTTGGATGCACGTTGGTGTGTTATGGGCTGACAGTATAGGAGTAGCAAAATAGTAATGCAATTAGCATTTATTATGTTTATCCGAGAAAGGCAGCGACATGTATGTCAATGTACAATTGTACATCAAAATGGTTAGCCTGGGCAATTCATTTACACCTCAATGCAAGAAGAAACTACATGATAAATGTGCCTGGATTGCATTAGAATTTGCAAAGGCTTGGCAAGCATCTCTCCATTCAGACTTTGGAAACCAAGGGAATTAATTTTTTTATCCCATGCGTAGTGATAGATATCCTGAGCATTCTCCATTACATCTTGTTCTACTACATATGTAAAGGGTGGGATAAAAAGCTGATTTCTAGAAAAACAATCTTTTTTTAAGATGGAAAGGGCAAATGCATATATCTGTACATATAAGACTGTTCATATATCTGTATAATGTACATACAAAAGACAGTTCATATATTTGTATATTGTACATACAAAAGACAGTTCACACAAGTGGGGGGTTTTTTTTACCAGACAACGAGCTAGAAGCTACTCAATCTCATGGTAAAGAAAGTGAAACATTTAATGAACGAAACAAAATCTTTCTTGTCAGAGTATTCTGGATTGAGAGACAAAACTAATTTCATGACAGCATTGTTCTCTTTCAGCATAACACATATATATAGAGAGAGAGATATATAAACATGCATGTATGTGTGTATAAAACCAATCCATTAAGAAAATTTCATTCGATGAAAAGAGCGTGGTGTACAATGGTACAAAAGGCAGCAGAGAGCTTTTACAGAGGTGGGGGGAGGCTGGAAGAAAAATCGTAAGTAAACCACATGAATCGGTTCGAAACTGAATTCGATTCAATCCAATTCATGGTGATGAAGGTAAATAAAAGAAAACCCAACAACAGTCAATACCCGAACCACGTCCCTTTTGACCTATTTTGTGTGGTTAAGAGAGAAGACACGCACACACACAACATATTATGCATATACAACAACTAACATTGTATACATCATGTGTGGTGGATGAGGAGCCTGACCTAATGGTGCGTTCTTGACTGTTGTCCATTCTTCCACTAAACAACTACAACTATCAAAGATGGCATGGCCTCTTCCTCTATCAAGTAGCATGTTAGGCATGCTTTTGAAGTTTTAGGGTTTTCAGGATTCATGTTTAGATCCTTGAGGGAGATATCAACAGCCTTTCATTCTGTTTAAAAAATAATAGAATGTGTTGATTTCCCCTCAAGAAGACCTTCACCTGGATGTAGAAAGACAACTTTGATAGAAGAATAGGCCATACCTCTCTACACTACTTACAATACCTAAAATTAAAATCCATGTTTCAAGTTCATGATTCTTTCATGGCTGACAAAACAAAAGAGCTAACCACAAGCCCCCCCCTGCCCCTCCATCAAAAAAAAGCTGTGCTGCCAAAAACATGTCACACATTTTCACAGGCAAGCGCACTCCTGATGCGGACTACTGTGCTGGAGATGAGCTTGTTCACTGTTGCGACTGAGCCTAATGATAATCTCGCCGTCGGTACATGATCCACGAGAATCTGGAAAGCTACTGTGAGCAGAGAACCACTAGAAGAGGGTCCTGTGGATGATGGGGTGAGACCCATGACATTGTTGTTCTCGTGGTTGGAAGGTGGTCCATCAGGGAGGATAGCAAAACCAGAAGGCAAAAGGGCGACAGCTTCAGGATTGCCTCCATTCAGAACAGTACTCATTGCAGCAATATCCACAGGGGCATAGACCACGAGAGAGCAAGATTCATCGGTGCAGCATTCTTGTAGGATGAGCATGTTGCTTTGACTGGCTGCAATGGGCTGAATGTCAACACAACAGGGTAGAGGTTAGTGACCACTGAATATAATTTACAACTTATCACAACAAGAAAAAGCATGCCACCAATGTGGATGCAAAAATGAAGGGCTGCGAATGAAGATTTGGGAAGCTTACGTTGACCCTCAATAGAGAGACACAGTTCCCAGGATCTTGGCCTTTGGCTAGGTGGAACATTTCTTCGACAACACCAGTATTTGATAGGATATCCCACTAAAACACATGGAAACCAGTGTTAGATCCACCACAAACAAACAGAAAGTGGATGCAAAGATATATATCTGCGGTGTACCTCTGTCCGGAAACGTTCATCTCGTAGGAACTGGAAAACCTTAGATGGAGGTACAGGCAGCCGGAGTGATGTAGCAGCACTGAGAACAATGCCAGGCGGCCTGCCAGGGTCATCCACACTCTTGCGAATGAGGACCCAAAAATCGTCCACACCTCCACTGCCAGCCAGGGTTACCCAAGTGTGAGCAGTGGACGCACTCACACCCCCACAAAAGTTGTTGGTCATCCTTTCAGCCAGCTTCAGCATGCTTCTCCTACCCTCAGGATTCGGAATGACTGTAGAAAATTTCACAGAATAGCATGTCAGAGGATGACACATGACATGATTCTAATATACAAAAGCAAAGCCCATTTAACAACACAACTTGTTCTCTCACCACTCATATCTCTGGGAGCAATATTCGCAAGCACACTGGCAATCCTCTCACATTGCCTCTGTAATGTGCACATCCAGCGTCGAGCACCAAATGCCATACCAGATTCCACAAATGACTGGTATAATCCATGGACAGCCGATGTATGAGCCTCCATGTGCTCTACCCAAGTCACCTACAAAACAAAACATTGTGAGGTTTTGGTTTGGGCACACAAATGTCTGTATGAAGAAGGATCTATTTCATAGGTGACCACATACTAAGGCTGTGGAACAGAATATATGTGTGCATGCATGCATACCTTGGAATAACCACTGGGCATTTCTTGTATGAGGCATCCAGAGGGGCGCCTTCTGCACAGAAGTTGAGATGGGGAAAGATTTCCTCTCAAACTATCTACGGACACATCAACAATTACCCACAAACGGTCTACACGCTTGCAGTAGCGGAGGAAGTACAACTCCCGAGTCGGGACAAGAGGTGTAGGCACTTGAAACTCTGCATACATCTGACCATACGATCCATTAAGTCAGAATACCTTAGCACATTAATGAAATTAAGACATCAAACATCAGAAAACCCCATGACAATCAATATCTCAGATTCACATCAAACATAAGACTATGTTTAGATCTTCCTCACCAGTTGTATGGCCCCATCATAATTTCCAGCAACTCCAGTCGACAGCATTTCCAGTGTTTGAGCCCTCGAGACAACAGAAGGAAACATTTCTGTCCAGCAATTCTGTGGGATGCAAACAGCACTCATTAGATAAACAAGATACATCAAAAGAAAAAGCAAGCATTGCATGGCTGGGGGGGGAGTAATGAAATGGATGGATGACTCACAACATCCATGAAGGTCTCGACCAATGAAACAGAGTTCATGATAACCAATCCTGTGTGCCTCGATGTCTCGGATTTGAGGCCAACTGGAGTGGGACCAATGCCTCTCTGAAACTTCTGGAGGTAAACATCGTGGTCAATTATCTCCGACGAGGGATTGGTAGGATGGACGGTCCATAGCGGCTCTCCGGCTTGAGCAACCTGCAACAGCTCTTCCATGGAAGCTACAGCAAGCTCCACCACAAGGGGCTTCTCCATTTCGGTGAGAGGAAATGTGCGTGCTGTAGCGGCCAGGTCCGATGCGATGGAGCCCGAGGTCAGCTCAGTGCTGCAGCCCAAAGATGGCAATGCACCTGGCGGGAGGACATCTAGACAACTTGCAGATCCTGAAGGAGAAGCAACAGATAATGCCCCTGTCCCCGACTGAACCTGTCTTCCAATGTACTTTGATGCCATGGCCGTGATGTGCTCTATCTGCAATTGTTATCCAAATTAATCAGAAGAAGTTGGTTAGATAGGAACAAAAAAAAGACCAGAGAATCCTTTCATCTGTCTTTCCTTATTTATTTCCTCTACTTGGATAATATCTCACCTCCTCCCTGAGCCTCACATTCTCTATCCTCAGCTGCTGTTCATCAAAGGACATCTCTGCAATATTTGCAGGGCCTCCACAATTAGGGCAAGAGAGATTCCTGACTGCATCACGAAGCGCAAAATTCTCCGCTTTCAGCTTCTCATTCTCCGTTCGCAGCACACTATTATCATTACGCTCATGGTGAACCTGCCCAAAAACAAGCAAAATGCCACGCCATTATTGTCAGGCCTTCCCTAACAGAGAGCCATGATATACCAGTATTTGCAAAAGGCTGAACAGTGTAAGACCAATCAAATACCTTCATCTTGGTCCTCTTGTTCTGGAACCAGAACTTGATTTGCCTCGTTGATAGCTCCAGCTCCCTTCCAAGCTCTTGCCTCTGCTTCTCGTTAGGGTGAGGGCACTCCTTGAAGAACCTGCACCACATTATATCAATCAGAATTGATGACGAAGAACACCTCATGAATTGATCGGATTAGATGTAGTCAATCGTTCAATGTGTTTTGTGTCTGTGTCTGTGTTTGATTTGCAGCAGAATATGGACCGATCTTATACCTTTCCATCTCCTGGATTTGACGAAGTGTATGTCTGTGGTATCGCTTCTTCTTCGTTGGCCTTGTATCGTCTCCATCTGCATCCTCCCCAGATCCTCCACCTTCCGGGTTGTCACTGCTGAATTTGTCGTCTGAATCTTCTTCTCTTTGCTTGGCCATGAGCTCACTCTCGGCCATATCAACTACTCCATCCAGAAGGAACCCCCCATTACCACCATTCGCCTGCCAAAAAAGACAGAAATTTCGCAAGAAATGAGAAGATAAAACCTTGAAAAGGATTCAGACAACAATTATAGACGCAAAATCAGAAAAGAGAATGCAGCAGGCTAACTAGGGTTCCTGTGCGCAGGGATTAATTGAATGATTACATTCAGCACAGCGCTGACATGACAATGAGAGTGATAGCCTGATGACAAGAAAACAAGAAAATGGAAAGGAACGGAAAGAAAAATGGCGTAGATTCTTCTTACGGGAGCAAGCGACAAATTGGAAGGGTTGTAGAGGCTTCTGCCATTGATGCTGCTGAGCTGATGATGCATGAGACCTGCAGTGACGCCGCCGCCATTGCTACCGCTGTTATTTCTGCTACTGTTGTTGTATGCGCCACCGAATCCACCAAAATTGTTAGGGTTGCTGCTTAGGGTTACTGTTTCTCCTCCAGACATCATCATTTTCTGTGTGTTATCTCCCCGCCTGCTGCTACTAGCCACAGAGTAGACAAAAATGCCTTCTTTCCTGTCTCAACTACTCAGTGGGATGAAGAAGCAATGAGGCATTGCACGTCTTACTGCCACTGTAATCTGTCTGCAACAGCCATTCTTGAGAACCAAAAAAGAAGGGGCAATGCTAGGGTGTGGGCGACAGGAAGAGATAAGAGGTACCAAGAGACAGAAGGAAAGAGGGAGTGGACAAAGAGAGAGAGAGAGAGAGAGAGAGAGAGAGAGAGAGAGAGAGAGGAAACAGAGGAAGCTTGGAGATGAAGTTTTCTTCGATCTCAATTTGCAGGGAGAAGCAATGGCAGCAAACAAACTCTGAGAGCTCTCTCACTCTATATACTATCTATCTATCTATCTATCTCCCTCTTTCTTTCTCTCACTGTGTACTTACTCTTATCCTTTTAACTGTTTTTCAAGAGTAAGCCGGAACAGAGGAACAGAGGAGGAGAAGCTATGGAGGGCTAATGAGGATGAGGATGGAGGGGTGAAGCATCTCTATACGGGTGTGGTTTCCTGAGGAGATGGAGATGGAGATGGAGATGGAAGGGGGTGAAGGGGGGGGGGGGGGGGGGTAAATAAAAAGGCGGATACAGAGATGGGATGGGGGGGGGGGTAAGCTTTCTCTGACACAGGGAGAAAGAAGAGGCAGGGGAAGGAGGGGGTAGAGAGAGACAGAGGAACAGAGACAGGCTAGAAACAGAGAGAGAAAGAGAGAGAGAGAGAGAGAGCGGCAAAGCTTCTCAAGACGGCCACGACAGAATGGACGGACAGATGGACGGATAGACAAACGGACGGACGGATGGACGGACGGATAGACGGACGGATGGACGGACGGACGGATTGGGATCCAAAGCTCTGTTTTTGCCTCTTTCTCTGTTTCTTTTTCTTTTTTTTCCCCTTCCTTTTGTTTCTTTTTGAATTTGGCGGGCCCTCCAAATTTGGAGGCCCCCCCCCTTCTCCCGCCAAATCTGGCCTGACCCCCCCCCCCCCCCTCCCCCACCAAATATTTAAAGCAAATCAATCAATCTTTTCTTTCTTTTCTTTTCCTTTTCCTTTTTTCCCTTTTTATTTCTTTTATAAAAACAATTTATTTAATACAAACAAAACAACTCAATTTTTTCTTTTTTTTTCGTTGTACTGGTCGCATATATACATACGATGATGATAAATCAGTTTTTTAAAAATAAACAAATAAAATATCTTTTCTTTTTTCTTTATTTTTCCCCCTTGTTTTTTCTTTTTTTTTTTAAACATATGTATTTGCATGGAAATCAACAATAAAACATAATAATGGTTTTTATGGTATTGCAATTTACCATGGAACATGTCCGTACATATGACTGCTATTCAGCACCTTTTTCTTAGGATCCTCCAGTCTCATTTGGAAGGAACACTCCATTTCCCACCCCCCAATCCTAGTAGTAGATATAGTAGTAGAATGTACTATTACTACTACTACTACTACTACTGCTATTACTTAACTACTACTAATTAGGCCTGCCCTTTCGAAGGTGTAGAAATAAATAGATAGATACATAGCATTCGCTCACTTCGCGGTCTTGCTTGTGTCCTTGGTCATTGGCTTGGTAGTTTACACTATAGCATCAAAGTCATACAAATGAGAGAACCCGAAAGCTCAATTGTCACCAAGTGCTACGCCTCGCCTCATCCCATTGATTTCTTGTTGCTCTTAAACATATGTCTTATCTATCCTCCTCCCACATTTCTAGCTACCCTCGAAGTTTTAGGGAGTATGTATATGAGCCAAGCTCCGAAGATGATCTCCCCTCTTCTTCTTTTTACCACTCCTCAATCAACATCAACGTGTACAAGCGCGATTTTCACTGTTGAACTGTAACAACCACCACCAAAAAGAGGAGCAATAAGAAATTCAAAAGCATATTTTGTTCTTTCGCAAACTGTCGGCACTTAAAATCTTTTGTCGAAACAAGAGGGAAGTTACATTTTTCGTCCTTGTGAGAATGGGTGGACATTGTTTTTGCCCATCAAAAAAAAAAAGTGAACCTACCTTCTGAGATGAGCATTCATTCCCAACCCCGACTTTTACCTTTTCGCGCTATCAACTCATATCACTGGGTTGTACTCGACTCCTTCTCTCTAGAGTCTAATTAATTCGCATCACTATTTGAATACTTTACTCGTATTGAAAGTTGAAACCTCTCTTATCCATCTCACCTTTGCACATGCAGTTGTTGATTGTCCTTGCTCACATAACAAGCTATTTTCTCTCTCCAACCCAATGACCTCATGAAGGTCATTGATGGGGTTGTTTATGAATGGAATGAACCAATATTTTGCTTCCTTCGTCAGTGATCTCATAGAGACGCACATGGAGTTTGTGTATGGTTGGAATGAGAAATTCTTTTTGTTGTCATCGTCAGAGGAACTGGCCCCTAGAAGAAGCCCATGGGCAATCAATTAAAGCGCACTACTCGACATCAGCCTTGGATCCTGGTTATTAATACTCGAAGGGTTGACTCTTTTGCGTATGTTGCAAATGTTAAAGGCCAACTCCCTAGCCTAAAGACTAGGAGGGAGCATGTATGTAAACCTCCTATGTATGCCCATGACTTTGGCTATTAATTAATAGCAAGAGAGTTGGAAAGAGAGAGAGAGAGAGAGAGAGAGAAAGTTTGCCATTGTGTTTAGGGAGAACATCCCATTCTAGAGACTCTCTAGAATTTATGTGTGTACATGTAGGCTCATGATTCAACAACAAGAGACATAATGAAACCAACTATCAAGCTCTAGTTGATGCTCAAAGCATTCAATAGATGTTAAAATACATTGACGTATCATTGTGAGATTCATCTAGTCAGGTGAAACACTTTAACATTCTACTAAAAAAACACTCATCCTCTCCAAACCACCATCATAGTGGCCTTTGTGGAGGGCATGGTATCAAAAAACTCAAACAAGTTGAAAACAATAATTCATGAGCAAGGAGTGAAATAGATGATTTCTCCAACTAGAGGGTTTAGGGTTTAGGAGGAAACCTTCCAAAAAAATCTAGCATCCCTACATGTGGGTTGGTTTTCTTACTACTAAAATGTAGTTGCATGAAAGAGACTAAATGCAACAATAATTGAACTTCGTGATTTAACGAGGGATTGGTTCTCAACTTCCCCAACGAGTGCTCTACCAATTCAATAGTTGACCATACAAGTGTAATGGTTATGAAAACCTCACAAATACCTTCTTGTAAAAATGCATTGAAGAAGTTCAACTCCCAAAAAGTCCACAATATGCATGAAATGCCATAAGAGGTTGAGAACTAGCACAACATAAAAATCTAGGAACTAACAAGGCCCTCAATGGCACAATGGAAGAAGCGAACTTGGTCAAGTGAAGGTGGTAACCAACAAGGAAAGCTTGCAAGATAGAAAAATAGATATTTTTTTAGCATCCATGGAAAGTACTTAATTATTCTCAGATCATTTGTTGGGGTTGACAATTTTGCCTGGGAGTGAAAGGTAAGTAAGAGTTTAATGGATTTGGCTAAGCCTCGAATGTAGTCAAGGGCTAAGCTGAACTTATGAAAACCTAATGACAATTAACGAGCTTTTGAACTAATTTTTGCTAATAAAGTTTGATGGTACTCACTAATCTCACTTCTTGAATCTTAGGGTTGTTGGCATAGGTTAACCCCTTTTGTCTAATTAGTTTAATACATCTTAATCATTTTGAACAAGATTAAGCTTTCATAACAACAAAACTTACAATCATGAAATCCATTTTAATTCTCTATTGTTGTTTTCATTCTACAATGTGCGTAAAGTTTATATAGCCACGATTTCTTTTTGAGATACAGATTCATTCCTCAAGTTTGATTTATGCATAAAACATTTTTGTGATTCCAAGGCGGCCCATCACATTTTATCCCAAGCGGTAGGTGCATCATGGACTATTTTCGTGTTGCAACTGAAGAAGATATTGTCGTATAAAACATTTGACAAATAGCAAGAGTCTTACCACCATGATATGTATTCTCTTGGACTACAGGATTTGGGATATATGTTGAGTATGGATAGAGCGAAGAGCTTTAGTATATGCGGAATCACATTCAAGCAATGTTGGCTGCAACATGAAAGGTTTTTAGAGACCATAACAAGGGCCAATTGAAGATGGGTTTCAGACACTTCATACTACAGATATGGTCTCATGGAATCCTAGCTTGTTGTAACAAAGGTGGTGTTGGCAAAGGCTGAGTCTTGCCAAATGCCATCGTTGATAGTTAGTCCTTTTTTTGATGATATATATTATGGAGTGGAAACTATTATGTATAGTTTGTACATTGCCTTTGGCATTGTTAATTTTAATACCAATGGAGCATTTTTTTATCGAAAAAAAGTTTGATTTATGTAACATGGATGTTAAATAGCACTTGCTCCCAACCTTGCATGTCCAAAAATGGACGAAACAAGTGGAGCTACAACTTCTCATCTTGAATACAATCATATTACAAAAGTGGGGGGAACGATTAGAAACCAACAACATAAACTTCAAACAACGATGACCAATGACAACCCTTGTGGCCCACGATCAGAGAACCAACTAGTTATAGAATAGATGCTCCTGGCGCCAAATGGTGATGGTCAATAAGGTCCTAGTGCCCAATGACAACAACCAATAACCTTAGAGGGTTGGAGCTAAGAGAGCCCTCATCTCCATAAGAGGGTTGGGAAAGAAGCAACTTATGTTGTTCTTTTTCATGATTAACATACATTGTTGCTTTTTTGCAACTTCACATGATGCCCTCAATCAAATAATGAAGTGTGTTAAGTCCATGCATATCCTTTTGTCGTTAGCACGAGACTATCCTCTCAAATCATCACCTTAAATGTGTTCACTTTGAACATTTTAGGTACACCCTATCCTCTTTCATAAATTTGTGGGTGTCTTCTCCTCCTCAAATATTACCCTTTACGTTGACTCTCTCTTGCTAGTATTTGCTTTCCTTGTCGACTCCCGAGTTTTCTACTATATAATCCATTGTATCACACTCATCTTTGTAATTCTCATGTATTCCACTTTGCACTACTCGGTATGAACTCATTTATATTTACACACATGATTTTCATATATGTGTTGATGACATCGAGTTTCAAAGAAGAAAATAAAAATAGGTGATATTTACTAGAGTGAATACAAATGAAGGTAAATAGGATCCATTATTTTTTCATAATAATCCTAATAACAAAATCACTATAATATAATAATATATCCTTATGTTAAATCACTAGTATTATTTTCAGTTTTGTATAGCACGAAACATAGAAATTGTTTTGTAGGTAGTGGCCCGTGGGTATCCACTTTTGTTTTTATTCTTCCTCTTCTTTTCCTTACTTTTTCCTTTTTTTAGTCATTCCTTTCACATGATATCTTCCTTCTTTCTTTGATTCATTCTTCGTCATCATCACAGTGTCACTATACCCATAACGTCATTGAGTTAACATCTCGATTCATATCATTGTCATGGTTCTTGCCTCCCAAACCCATTGCATCAGTTACATTTTTCATCAATTATTCTAGGTTGCATTTGTATAGCCAAACTTTTCATTTTCATTAGCAAGGTTATGGTTTCACACTCATGGTTACAAAGTGTTAAAAGGGTTGGATCCATCTAATACATTTGTCCTACTCCTACTACTTTTCTATCATGGAATTTTGCTTCCTTTACATGGAACTCATCATCGAAAAGTTCAAGCAACCAATATTGGTCTTGCCTCGTTGTCTCGTGCCTTGTTTAATACAATACCCCTTGAAGACCCAACATGTTTGTGCATAGTCACTAGTTATGCCTCCACCTCCTTTATTAGCTAGCCAGTTATTAGAAGTTTGGGTTTCACCTCCAAGTTGTCACTTGGAGCATGCATCTTTTCTATAGAACACTCATGTCCCGCAATGTTTACATGTCTTGTCACGTCCATTGTCGTGAAGGATGTGACTTGTCTAGTTTGTGCCTATTGTGGCACTTCGCACTTGCCAATCGTTGGGTTCTCTTGTTTGTTGTCCACTCTACAATTGGATCATTGTCTTGGAAGAATGGGTTGGGTGACATGGTTTCATAGTATAACTTTAGTTAGAATTCATCAATGATTAACTTTTTTGTGACTCCACCATCCAATGTTCTATCATTGGTAAGTACCTTGATTTTGTTGACAATGTGGTAGGGTTTGATCCATTTTATTTGAACCTTCCCAACACAATGTTTGATCATGCCTAGAAGATTAGTACTAGTTTTCCAACATTAGATTCCTCTTCATAATGTTTCTAATGCCCTCCGTACATCCATCATTGTGAATGGTGTGATGTGCTTTGTTTGAGCCTAATGTAGGATTTTTCACAATTGCTCATGGTTGGGTCATCTTGGCAGTTATCCACAAGGTCAACAACTAGCTCCTTATCTCAAAAAAAGGGGTTAGGTGGCATAGTTTTATATTTAGTTAGACTCCATTAATCAATTATTTTTCAATTTGTTATGGATTAGGGTCTAACTTGGTAAGTTCCATTCTCAAATTTGTGATGATCTTATAACATTTGATCCATTTAATCCAAAGCTTCTCTCTTGCACAACTAGTTTTGGAAGACGAATATGTTGGTATGATCTCATATCCGCTTCTACCTTTGTTACTTGATCAATTTTCCTAGAGTTATCCACTATCTTCTCTATAATTCTTGTCACTTGTTGGTTGAACATGGAAGTCCTTTGCAAAATATCTTTTATGTTTATTGCTACCTTATAGTCGAAGAGGGTATACAATACCTCATTTGGTTACACCAATTGGTGTTGCATTCTTTGGTGGTGGGAGACATGAACAATGCTCTAACTGTTTATTGTTTTTAGTTATTTGGTTGGGACTTGTTACTCTCTTTGATTTTGAATGTTGGCGTCTTTATGGTTGGATGATCATTCCACATATCGTTGGTTGGCACATGCAAACCTAGGACTGTGCTTGCTAATAAACTCATTCTTTTTTTGCCCACGTATTGTTCTTTTTGCCTTGCGGCCATGTGATGGACTACAATACATCTATTAGATGATTTGGAATTTCTATTAATTGAATTGGCACTTGTTTTGAACAATGCTCTAACTATTTATTGTTCTTAGTTATTTGGTTGGGACTCATTACTCCCTTTGATTTTGAATGTTGGCGGCTTTATGGTTGGATGATCATTCCACATATAATTGGTTGGCACATGCAAACCTAGGACTATGCTTGCTAATAAACTCATTCTTTTTTTGCCCACGTGTTGTTCTTTTTGCCTTGCGGCCATGTGATGGACTACAATACATCTATTAGAGGATTTGGGATTTCTATTAGCTTTATTGGCACTTGTTTGCGTTTCTTGTCTACTTAGTGCAACGAGGATTGATGTCAAGGTTATCATTCATTCTAACAATGGTAACACAATATTAAATTTGTTCTCGTTTCTTTTGACCATTTCCTCCATTTGTGGAAATTTCCTCAAACTCTTGGAAAGTCCCACCTATTTCCCTGAGATTCCCCTTGGTTCCTTTAGAATTCTCCCCAATTCTAGTCGAAATCACCTCAATTCAAACATATTTTACATAATTGCTTTGGAAGTGGGCATAGTTCATGTGGAAATCTCCTTGTTTTCGCTTAAGTTCTCCATTGTTCATTTGGAATTCTTAGCCAAATTGCCATAAGTTCCTTTAGAAGTCACATTTATCACTACTGAAATCCACTTGTACTTAATTTTTTGGATCTTGGTTTTGTTTTACACATGGCAGGTTGCATATTGTTGTTCATTTAATGCATAATTCGTGGATGAGTTTTTGACAGTGAAATAGATAATGCATCGAAACTTTTGTTGGAACCATGTCACATCCCTAGTTGGCATTGGAGATAGTAGGACAATTTGGATTTTGATCAAAGTCCAACACGACCATGTTTTCATTCTTGATGCACCATATTCTTTCACTAACTTGTTTGACTATTCCGCCATATATCAAGTTTGTGTGGTTGGAATTCCAAATGATCAGGAATGATGTGACATGCTCTTATTGATACTCTCGATCACAGAACTGTGTAGGGGGGGGGGGGGGGGGGGGGGTATAACACATAATCTTCTAGTATTCCATAACAAGCTAATGTGTGTATTGGTCCAATGTTGCGATCTATTGAGTAAATTTTGAGTCCTAGGTTCATTGACATCTCTTTTTGCATTATGTCCCCCAAAACCTCTTAGGTCTCCTCCAACATGGTCTTGACTCTTCAACTTCTTCATTGGATTCATATAAGTTATTGGAATACATATTAATCTAGGTTTGAACACTATGTTGTTATATAGTGATTGGTGTCCTCTCGTGCTCAATTTGCTCTTTAAGTTCCCCTTGTCAAATCCTTAACTTGAAATTTCACTACACTTCGAATAAATTATGTTTGCTTGTCACTTGGTGGGAAATTCATTTTGTTCACTAAGTATTGTTTATATTATGTCATCAAATTTAATTATTTAGTCAACTACATTGACCTTTGAAGTACACATTGATCCCGTCTTAAAGTACAAGAATTAATGCATAACGATATTTAAATGTTGATACAACAATGGAAAGATTAAAATTGGGTACATATAACAAGCTTAGCTCAAAACACTCTAATTAAATGTAGTGGGGGGGGGGGGGGGGTTGCATTGAACACAACCTTATAGTTTGTGTCCATATTCTTCCTTCTACGTACTTTAGATTCTATTACATTAAATGTGCACAATCACATTATATTCCTAAAGGCAAAACCTTTCCTAACTAGGCATTCCTCTAACTAACATTATAAAGACGTAGTTAGGAATTCCTCTAACTAACTTATGTATACATATTTGACCTTGATCAGATTGGCAAACAATACTCCAATATTTATGACATGGTAACACCTTGGTTGTTGCCCATTGAAATGGATAAACCCTTGATGTTCCTTAAGTTCTTGAACTCATTTTTATTGCTCATCATATGCTAACTCATTTAAAACTCCAACCTATCCTTTACAAGCTATGAATGGGCCAACATTGCTAATTCATTTTCCCCGTCTATAAATAGAGAAGGCCTCCTCTTGGTGCAACGAGAACTCCTCAAAGGAGATCGAATCTCTAAGTTCATCTTGTTATTAGGATATTATATTTTGCAATCACCTTGAGATGGTCCTATGGTCTAGTGGTTAGGACATTGGACTCTGAATCCAATAGCCCGAGTTCAAGTCTCGGTAGGACCTAGATTGACTTTACAATCACCTTTCCTTTGCATCCTAATCCATAGAAATAAACAATGACACACCGGCCTTCACTACCTCAATAATAATAATGACCATTTGTGTGTTGCATCAGAGTAGACATAAAGTTAGTTCTCCCTTGTTCACTACACTAACCAACCTATTTAATGGGTGTTATCTCTACTTCTTTCTCCTCCTTCAACAACTCTTATCAAGTAACAATCGCAGTATCTAGTGCCATGTTACCATGTTAACTTTTGCATAAAACAAGAGGAACCTACGGGTGTTATCTCTACTTCTTTCTCCTCCTTCAACAACTCTTATCAAGTAACAATCGCAAGATCTAGTGCTATGTTACTGTGTAAACTTTTGCAGAAAACAAGAGGAACCTATTTAATGGGTGTTATCTCTGCTTCTTTCTCCTCCTTCAACAACTCTTATTAAGTAACAACCCCAAGATCTAGTGCTATGCTACCATGTTAACTTTTGCAGAAAACAGAGAAACACAAAGGATGACAAAGGAGGTTGGTTACAAAACTCCTAAGTGAGCATATACAAATACAACTTAAAGCATAAAGTGAACATTTGGCTATATTTATTGGGCTTACTCTAACATGCTCTCTAAAGGTTCCCTATTTATACATTGCTACCGGACTATGCCGCAACTACCAAATTCATCTACATCCCCACTTTGTTGTCTCGCGTGTAATTGTTTTTGGCACTTGTTCATACCCAACACGTAGTAAATATGTGCCCATAGCTTTGCTCAATGACTAAATGGGCATACCTTAGAACCAAAAACCTACACATTACAACCAATGTTTTGCTACCAGTAAAGTTGAAATGGGTAGCAATTAAGCATCACTCTAAGTTACCATCATCCCTTTTTTGTGTATGAAACAAGCAACATTGCCATAAGATAAATAAATCTCTCATGGTACTATTTAAGGTTACCAACATCCTTTTTTCGTTAACCTTAAATCTCTCATTGTAATCTTGAGATAAATAAATAATATGTAGCTAGAGCTAATATGAGAAATAAATAATACCATGAGAGTTTTAAGGTTTAGGTGTTTAATGTTTGGCCAATAATATATATAAAAAATATGGTAATGGAATTTCGTGAAGGATGCACATTGTTATGCAAGCCGAATAAGAGTAAATGTAATAGGGTTAGCAATTCATATTCTAAAACTAGTTACACTAAATAGTTGTAGTATAACAATAGATGAATGTAACGTGGGTATGAGAAACTCGAATGTACGAGAAAATTGGAATTTATGTTAGAATAATGATGGGTCACATGAAAAAATAAATGTAAGTTCACACATGGATCAAATTGTTTTGATACATTGATGTGACAAATAATTTTGTATCCATGTTTAAAAAGTAATGCATCCAATGACACTAAACATTTCGAAGTTGCAAAAACAAATTTGGTCATTGTATAGCATTGCAAGATAAGCCTCGAGGAAATATATATATATATATATATATATATGTATGTATGTATGTATATTCCTTCCTCCAAAATAGTTAATCGCTAATATCAAGTCTTTGGATAATATGTTTTACATCTCTATCTTTTTTATCTAGTTACATTTAATATGTGGCTCCAAAACTAACACTTTTTGTCTCATAAAAGTTGTCACCACATGAATTTTCTATTTATATATGTAGATTTTTTCAATATACTTTTGAATTGCATATACATTACACTGTTTTGATGTTTAATTTCTTAGTTGTAGTGACTCTAGCTTTTTCTTTCTTTTTTGTGAAAAGTAGTGTATCGATTAAAATATAATGATAATACTAAGATAATGATTAAAGTGTTCACAACTATGCGAAGATAAAGATTGTTTGTGCACATTGACTGATTAAAAACAATAAGTTTTTTGAGATAGCAAGTATAAACTTGTCAACAACACCAATGTTACCAACTCTAGACCCCAACAAGACTTTTATGTAGTGTTATATGGATTTAGTACTATACCAAAATGCATGCTTTATCATTTATTCACATAGCAGGCTATTTTCTAGATGGATTGTGTCGTTAATGTGAGAGTGATTCCAAATATAAGACAACGTACAAAAATGATATAATCCCATTTATGTTGAAGGCCATGTGATTGTTATGCCCACCTTTAGTACAAATGAGCTAAGAAAGCGGAAGAATTTTATCGTTGAAGTTTATGCTTCATAAGGAAAGAGGCTATGTCCTTTTGGACCATGACCATTAGGTGTCATATCCTTGTATATCCTGAGATATGTAAAAACATATGTCACTTGGGGATGTCAAATTTATTGATCATGCTTCTTCATGGATGTACTCGAATATCCTATTTGCCAAGTGAATCGAATTGAATACTTCATAGAAGTTGGTTTGTTACATCCATTTGCAAATTTTGAATGTAAATCAGAGAAGGATTTCAATGGATTTTATTGGTTGATTGTCCACAACCCACAAAAATTATACCAAATCATTTAGGTGGTAGTTGTTAAAGTCTTAGTTTCAAGTTGAAGGATATAAACTTTAGTATTTTATTCATGTTTGTTCAACAACGTAACATGTTTTTTTAGAAAGGTTTGCGTTAGATGTTTGGGGTGTCCCTAGGTTGTCCCAAACTAAACAGGGACTCACCAAGTGTTGGAAACGGTCGTTAATGATGCGGAATAGGATACAACACTACGTGATGAAGAATCAAGAACAAGATGAACAACATTAAACAAAGTAAGACAACATCAACAAGATCAAGGAGGTTGTATAGAGAAATTGAGAGAGAGACAGAGAGACAGAGAGAGACAGAGAGAGAGGCACAGGGAATACAATCTGTATTATTCAAAATATAGCAACGCACATCATCATGAACTAGGTTACAGAGTTAGTTATATAATAACTTACCTACGACAATTGCACTTTGGTCTAATTATAGAAATGTCCTAAATCTAGTATGTCCGAGTGGGATTGTGTGAATATAGCCCATAATACACCCGTATTTGACACTAAGGAGCCCACTCCCAATCCCAAAGAAGGCGCCACCTTGGTTTGGAGGTGCACCCAAGAAATCCCAAACATAGTTGGGACAATCCCAACGTTCCAGTCCTAGGGTTTAGGGTAGCCCAAATCCACCTCTTGGCCTAATGGTTAGGGTGGCCCAACAATCACCTTTGGCCTATACAAGGAGGAGCTTCTCCTCATTTTGATTCATTCTTGACTTTTGAGTTGTCTTGAGTCCCTAACTTGTCTCGACTGAGTCTCAATTTGTCCCAACTCATCCCAACCCCGTCTTTGGTTTGTCCCAAATTTGGGAGTATTGTAAGCTTTTTTCTTGGATATAATATAAATCCTCTTATGTGTCCCAATTTTAGTGTGCCAATTGTGTTTTGAGACCCCCATAAACTAGGGGCATAACATGCTAGTGATGAGACAACAACTAAATTGGCCTTATGGAGGTGATTTTCCTATTTTGGAAATGATTTCTTGGTTATCATGCACCTCTTTCAACCTCTTTCCATTTTTGAAATAAGGGTCTCCTACATAAATATCAAGACTAAGCACTTAGAGTACGCCCTCAACTTTTATTTCCTTGTTTTTATCCCCATAATATGTTGGTACTTAAATCACTATGACGTGTGTAGCACTTTTGCATTTAGAAAATCACGCTATTCTTAATACAAGGTTCTACTGCCTATATAGTCTTTTGTTGTTCATTTTTTGGTGCTTCTAATGATAGTAGTAAGACTTTACTAATATGTGCAAAGTGATCTCAAAAAATGTACATTCAATGGTTTTGGAGCTAGCATATTATCATGGATATTACATTGTATGTATGGGTTGACTATAGAAATTCTATCAAATTGCAATCAAAAGTTTCATATTTACCTTTGTCTTGTAAGGTTCATTTGATTTCTCACGCCTATAGAAAAGTATTCAATGGGGTTCCAAACCAACTACCTCGTATTTTATTAATCAAGAAATTCCTAGTGTTATGAAGTTGGATGTTTAAATGTCGACATAGTTGGAATGCTCTCAAGAAGAGAGCCCTAATGAGGCACATGACATGGTATTTCGTTGCACATACATGCATGATTAAAGAGTCAATGTGTAAGGTTTAGAGCATGGGATATGCTTTGACCAAGTGGTGGACACAAACCTAAATAAGAGAGGGCTTCTCAATTCTCTAACTAGCCATAGTTTCTAATGTCTAGTGCACAAAATAAAGTTTTTGTTTGTAGGATGGGATACATTACACTTTGCTTCATGATGCACCAATAGGATTCTTTGTGAATGAGGCCTTTTTGAAACATTAATGTATTGGCGACTTATGAAAGATGTGGAGTCTCGCATTGATCTTTGTGAACAATAATAAAACCTCTCTCTCTCTCTCTCTCTCTCTCTCTCTCTCTCTCTCTCTCTCTCTCTCTCTCTCTATGATTGAGATCAACCTTTTCTCAATCTAGAAGACGACATCAATCACTTCCCAAGGAAAAGGTTATTATGTTTAGTGACATGGGCGTCATACAAGAATTTTGCATCATTACATACAACAATATTTCATGCTTCATATCTCATGGATGCAAGAGCGTATTCACATATATGATTTCTATACATATCTATGAGAATATGGTTTGGGACATGGTACAAAAGATAAAGCTCCAAAATAAACTATAATACAAATGTGAAACTTTCAATATAATTCGTTCATGCAAATGTGTCTTGGTTAACCACAAACCATACAAGGCGCTAAGAAAGACTCATCAACTATGCTTATTTCTCCTTAGTCAAATACTTTAGTCTAATCCATCCATCTTCAACCACATTTAAGTTTTCTTTCTCCTAATTTTCAACTCAAACCTATCCTAACACATGTTTCTATTCCAATCACAACGTCCATACTCAATTATGAAGTTCATTAGTACAACTCTTGAATGTTGAGAGTCACTAACAATCTCCATGCACATTGGTTGTGAAAATGTTTTATATTTTAGTTTGGTCCTATAGTCAAATTGGACCTTTGAGGACGATTATACAAATTGTCTATCTCTTGTGCATGAATGTTCCCCAAACTTTCTTCGGCCAATGCTTTGCATGCAAGATAAATATACCTTTAGCACACATATACATGCATTCTATATTGCATTTGTTAGATAAAAATTGCATTACCTTTTTCAAGTGATATCAAAGTCATTTTTTGTTTGTATTCTTGCATGTAGTCATGTGCTTACTTATATGGTGTATTTCTTTAAGTAGAATATATACATCATAGCATTGATATGCATATTTCTAAAATGGTGGTTGCACTCAAGGCTTACTTTTCCAATATATATTGAAATCTTAGTGACTTTGTCTTTTTCTCTCAAGCGATTCATGTGTCACGCACACATGGAGACGTACACAACACCAACATACAAATACACATAAAATAGCCTTGATTGTTTGCTTAAAGATAGGTATTGGTCCCCCTATCTAGGTTCCATGATAGGAAACATTATGGGAGTTGATAATATAATTTATTCCAAAACGTTGTGAACTTCCACACTTCATGCTCACCTTTGAAATTAGGATCATGATATTTATTGTATTGTGTTACTCTTTCAAAGGGAAAGGCAAAAGTTATGTCATGCACACAACCCGATGGCCCATGTTGGTTACAATCCATCCAGTTGTGAAACATACATATGTACATAGAAATGTCGTGGAGGAGGGTACTAGTACTCGTGATATATGCCTTATGATGAGTGTCTTATTATCTAATAATAGTGGTAAATAGTAAAATTGCAAGCAATAAATGGCAAGATCTTATGATTTTCCTTATCTTATTATGTGTATATATATAGCTTAATTGATTTATATTTTGGTTGGGCCCACAACACAAGACTAAAACTTTTGGCTCACTACATCAAATAATAAATATCATGTGTTTACTTGTTTATGTTGCTTAAGGATTTAATATTTGCGACACTTAGAATGCTCAAATTCCATGGTATGATTTCATAATATACAATCATGGTAGCCTGGACATGTCATACTAACTAACATGTTAAGTTGTAACCTAATTTACTTTCCACATTTAATACAACTTGTAAAATTTTAGACCATTTTTCTTTATTTAACTTTCTTTCATCTAGTATATAGAAGCAACTCTTCGGGCCGCAGACACTCATGAATGGAACCTAGAAATTTGCAAACTATTCAAAGTTAAAAAAAAAACTTTAATTCTTCATATGATTATAAATAGAAATGAGGTAGTATTACCAATGAAAGGGTTAGAAAGTAAATACTATGGTACTATTAAGAGTGAAAGATAAATTATTAAAATTTTATTATTGAAGTTAACATTTGTTCATGTACATTCATGATTGTCGTTGACATTTGTGCTTTTAAACTCATCTCCTATTAAAGTGTTTTTTTGCCCATTATCATATCCATGAGAATTTGTTCTATAGAATGGAGGCATTTCAACAACATACAAGAATAGTCTCCATGATCATTGAAGTTGATGAGGGTAACCTTGCACACATACTTAACTCCTAATTCAAAGAATTGTTCGAAGCCCCACGAGGAGTTGATAACTCATAATTGAGAAACAATCCCGAAAGGATTATCGGAGAAGCAACTCGAAAGCTTGTATTTCTACTTTCATACTTCATTAACAAAAGGTTTTGCAAATTTAAAATTATGGTGCTTTTGTAAGCACCACTTGTTCTAAAGGTTTATAAGGTTTTTCTTTGTCTCCTTATATGTCCCACCTACATGTTTAGGGTTGGGACTTTAGATTAAACAAAAGAAACGTAGAAGAATAGGGTAAATATGTAACTTAGGTTGTAAAGAGATTTGAACACGAGACCTCTTGCACAACAAATATGATAACGACATGAACATTTTGTTGAGAGACAAGCTCAACATGTTGGATCAGCTGAAGAAGCCGAAAGCCGGATTCGTTGAAGAATTGGCTGAAGAAGCTGACAGTTGGATTGGCTAGGAGTCGACAAGCCGTTAGAGGCCTATATTCCAGTTTTAGAAATAGGAATATAATAGGCAATTAGTGTCATATGCTCTTAAATGAGCATTCAAGTACTTGTGTCAGCCCATTGTCAGGGCTTGTATAAAAAGTGCTCATTGAGCACATTGTGATGTATAGAGTGTTATTTTTTGAATTGAGTTTTGTTGTATGCTCTCTCTCTCTCTCTCTCTCTCTCTCTCTCTCTCTCTCTCTGTTTGTGTTTCGCGCTGATCCGGGGAAGAAGGTGAAGCCTCTCATCCCGCAGGAAGCCCGTGAACTCCCGACCAAAGGTTCATCGTTCTGAGTGTGTTTGCGGTGGTTGTAGTTTGAAGCACTGTTGCCAGCCAAGTCCAGTTGTATCCTTTTGTTCTTTGTTAAACATTAGAGTTTTGTTGTGTCTCTTCTTGTGTTTGGGTACTCCCGCGTGGTTCCTACTTGTTGCGGTTTGTTGCGCTCCGAGATCGTGTTCTTATTCCTGATCTGTTCTTGTTGTGTGCGTGTCTGAGCCCATGAGCCCGTGAGCTCATCGTTGTTGTCCGGAATCTTGACTGGAATGTTACACTTTTTCAAGCCCGAGCGCTAACCGATCGATATCCGGGAATCGTCCCGAATCGGGCACGTGTCTGGCTCCATTTCCACATGTTCGTGCGGAATACCGCGACATCTTTGGTGAACCTGACGTGAGAGGGGGTGGCAGAGGAGTTCAACATGATAAGACATGAAGTTGAACAAAATTAATTAAAGCATTGAAAGGTCAAGATTATAAAGCTCCAATGTGTAAAACCATGGCAGAGGAGTTCGACATGAGAGGAAGCGAATTAGCAAATGCGATGGCAGTAACTGTCGATTGTATAGTAAACGCAAGGGAGGGTACAGGTACCCTTGACAGAGCCATAGAGGCGATAGTCAGTGCGATTGGCCGGTTCAATGGCAAAGACGCGACAAGCTACCTAGAGGCCTATTGGGCCGAAATGATGATGAGGGTTATTTTGGAGGATAGACGGTTGGCCGGATTCCCTTGAGTTGTTACGCCGAGCATCCATGCGAGGTGCTCGAGGTGCAAACAGACCACCGTGCTTGGGTAGAATTCGAGGGGCGTCTACTCGAAAGGTACGACTTCGACGACTTGCTCCGGCTGTCGAAGAAGGAGTTTATGGATTGGGTCGAGACCCCCGGCAAGGGACGGAATACGTTAGTGTTGCTTCAGGAGTTCGAAAGGTGGTTCACACGGCTCTCGACGCTAGACCGGACCATGCTCAACACGAGCAAGGTCTTGCTATTTATGAAGTTGGTCGACTTGCTCGATCGCGAAAAGGTGGGTCTCCTCTTGGAGATAGACGAGGGTCTCACGGCCAACTAGGCAGTGGTTAAAAGAGTTTGCAGCCGTTTCGACAAACAGTGCGATTGGAACGATGTAGGGTCGTCGACGACTGGCCCGAGTGTGGGGAGGAAGTCGGAGGAATCGGTTCTGACAAGAACGGACGAAACAAGACGGTGGCTCGAGTCGGGCATGTCGAATACGAGTGTATAATGGCCGTATTCACATTGTCCCTTTGGACAACCCAAGTTCAGGCTATTTTTGTAAATAGCATAAAGGGCAGTTACCCTAGGATAGTCACTATACAAAGAGACTTTGTAACCTTTAGTGAAGGTTGGTTGTTATTTGTAACTGTTGCTATTGGAATATAACGTTTCCTTTGTGCCCCTCTCTCTCTCTCTCTCTCTCTCTCTCTCTCTCTCCCTCTGTGTCTATCTTGCTCATGCATACACAGATTCCTTCATCACGAATGTTGCTTGCACTTCCGCACTGACGGCCTTGTCCCCAACATTTGGTATCAGAGCGTTGGAGGTTCTTCAACCCGCTGCCGGCCGTCATTGCACAACACAACATTCTGTTTTCGTTTTCTTTGAAGAATAGAGAAGGGAGAAGAAAAACAAAAAGCTCGCATCTCACTGTGTTAAATCACAAATTGGAGTAAGCCAGTCGGTTGTACTCTGTTCCTGTGATTGTAATCACTTGAGGGGAGCTCCTTGAGCAACAACCGACCCAATCGTGCTTCATTCGGTTAAACAATATCCGAATAGGTCACTAGACGCTATTCACCCGCTTGCTGTAACCACTCGTTGCAGATTGGTCTCCTGGCAACAACCACTTCGTGCTTCACTCGGCTGATCGACATTCAGGAGGATGAGTTGGATCCGTCCCTCTCATCGCTGCAATCATCCGAAGTAGAATCGGCCCAAACAATCGGTTTTGTGTAATCGGTATTCGACATACAATCGGAAGCTAACCGGGCTCACTCCGACTCGGCAACATTCGGGAAGACCAGCTGGTTCTGTTCCTCAAGTTACCGGAGTCACTCCGAGCAAGTTTAGCAACAAGTATCCGAAACCAAACCGAATCGGGTTCAAAACCGACTAGAACGATATCGGGTGAGCCGACCGGATGCACCCCACTAAGGTTCGTAGTCAACTCCGAACCGAGTCTTACCAACCGAAATCGAAGCAGATGGCATCAACATCCGGCTCATCAGAGATGAGTCTAAGGAGGTTCGACAGTTCGAACTTCAACTTCTGGAAGGAACAAATGCAGGACTATCTCATAGTCAAGGGTCAGATAGACCCGATTGAGAATGAAAATCTTCCAGAAGCATACAAGGCAAATGAGTGGCTAAAGCTGGACAGAATTGTCCGCGCCACGATTCGGATGCACTTGTCGGAGTTAGTGTACTTCATAGTGCAATCATGCACGACAACGTTTTAACTTTGGAAAACACTGTCGGAAACTTATGAAAAGAAGGTTGCCGCAACGAAGATGTATCTGATCCGGCGTCTCTACAACTTGCGGATGAAAGAATCCGATTCGGTTCAGGCACACCTCAACGAGTACGAAAGCATAAACTCCCAAATCTCGTCTCAGGGGACAACAATCGAGGATGAAATCAGAGCAATGATACTCATGAGTAGTCTCCCCTCTTCATGGGAAACTTTCGTTACAACCGTGTGCAATGCTTCAACAACTGCAGTTAAGTACTCCGAAGTCACGAGCGCAATCGTGACTGAAGCAGCTCGGAGAAAGTCTTTCGCCAAAGACTCGACAGACGAAGCTTACATAGTACAAGGTTCGACCGATCGATCGAACAACCGGGGAAGAAGTTCTTCCTGACCGCCGAACAATCAACGAAGTTGGAGCAAGTCCCGGGACAACCGAATCTGTAATTACTGCAAGAAACCGGGACACATCAAAGCCGACTGTCGAGCACTCAAAGCAAAAACTGACAAAGCTCAAAGAGCGGACTAGACTGTCCGACATCCCCATTAACCTTCGGCTATCTCAGCGAGATTGTCCGACATCCGGTCCGGAGGGGGAAGATATGAAGTCGGTACCTTATGCACCGACAGTCGGCTCCCTCATGTACGCGATGGTCGCGACACGACATGATATTTCTCACGCTGTAGGAGTCGTCAGCAGATTCATGCACAACCCCGACTGATCGCACTGGAACGCAGTCAAGCATGTGTTCAGATATCTAGTTGGCACAAAAGACCACGACATTCTTTTCGGCCCGAACTCAACCTCAGGTGTAGTTGGTTACACCAACTCGGACTTCGCCGGCTGTGTAGACAGTCGGAAATCAACAACCAGATACTATTTCAAATTTGGCAATGGAGCAATCTCGTGGAAGTGAAAACTTCAGGAGTACACAACCACCTCAACGACCGAAGCAGAATATGTAGCTGTGTCTGACGCGGCAAAAGAAGCTTTATGGCTTGGTCAGCTGGCGCACACGTTTCGACAGGTCGACTCCGACTCGGCTCTATTTGTCTACAACGATAGTTAGGGTGTTGTTGCTTTGTCAAAAAATCCGGTCCACCACAACGCCTCTAAGCATATCAACGTTCGATATCACTTCGTTCGGGACTGCGTCATTTCAGGGAAAATCGGTCTCGAAAAGATATCCACAACCGATAATTTCGCAGATGGAATGACCAAGTGTCTTTCGATGGATCGCTTTCGGTCCCTTCGGCACCAGATGGGCATAACGAAAAATCGGTCTGGTTAAAGTCAGACACACAACACAGGATGGTTTCGGACCACCGACATCGGTTCTCTGAGGATCGGCTTTAGCTCTTCCGACCCGACCGATTCAGTCTTCTGTCTTTAGATCTTGCCGACTCTAACAAAACTAATTTGTCCGATAAACCTTGTATATATACCTGTAATTCTTTAAGATAACCCATGTATACGCCCATTACGAGGGAGTGTCGAATACGAGTGTATAATGGCCATATTCACATTGTCCCTTTGGACAACCCAAGTTCGGGCTATTTCTGTAAATAGCATAAAGGGCAGTTGCCCTAGGATAGTCACTATATAAAGTGACTTTGTAACCTTTAGTGAAGGTTGGTTGTCATTTGTAACTATTGCTATTGGAATATAACGTTTCCTTTGTGCCTCTTTCTCTCTCTCTCTCTCCCCCCCTCTGTGTCTATCTTGCTCATGCATACACAGATTCCTTCATCACGAATGTTGCTTGCACTTCTGCACTGACGGCCTTGTCCCCAACAGGGCACGACATCGACCAACGTGGTAGCAGGACCATCCGGGGGCATAACTCTTGAAGAGCTGACCAAGATGGTGTGCGATCTCCAGATTGCACAGGCTCGGAGGGACGACTGGGTTTAGTCGTGCGAATAGAGGTGTATGTGGTGCGACGTTGTCGGCCACGTCCGGAGGGACTGTGCCAATTTCGCCTAGGCACTTAGGAGTAACATAGTGTACCTTTGGAACGACCGAGTGCATGCCAACGATACGTGGAGGGCCTTGGAGGTAAATACCGGTCGGGGTGGGATGAAAAGGATAATGGAGGAAGTTGCGGCCCGAAACGCCAAGGCCATCCACTATTCGGTGTCGGCAGGGATCCAGGTAGGAGGAGAGAAAGGCATTAGATCCGGAAGCAAAACCGGACTCTATCCGCTTGTGCTAGAGGGCCTGACCGAGGTGAGGCTAAGGAAGGAAGAAGCTAACCGCGGGGAGAAGCGAGTCCAAGAGGGCACCGGATGGGACGATCCAGTAGAAGAGAAAACCGGCTTCGTGGAAGCCGCGTGCCAGAACTACAAGGTTCTGGTGGAAGATAAACGGGCCGGAAAGGCCGGAGGGGCCAGTCGCTTGAACCGGTATGAGACCCAGAGTGGGCTGAAGAAGAATGACGGAGGCCCAACCGGCTCACAGGAGAAGACGAGGTTACCAGGCTTTCGGTTGAGCTCGGAGATAGAGAGGACGACGGACTTGCGGAGTGTCTTGTAGGAGCTGATCCTCTACAGCCGGGTGGAGCTCACCCTAAGGGAGGTGCTAGGGATTGGGAAGAAGGAGTTCCTTGATGGCATTGTTGATTCCGTAAAAAGGAAGAGGCTGTCAATGGAGCCGGAGCCCGAGAAGCCAATCGAAGTGAGGACGACCTTGATCGATGAGATGATAGTAAAGGACGAATATGACGAAAGCCACTACATGAGGCCGCACTGGCCAAGAGCTATCACAGAGACGCCGGTCCAGATTCGGGACGTGCAAGAGCCAGTGGTGGCGCTAATCGACCACGGATCAGAGGTTAACTTAATGTCCATGGACTTCTACAAGAAGGGTAAATGGCCAATCAACACGAAGCACGAGTGGAAGATACGCGTGGTGACCCGAGCCATGAAGGAGCTACACAGAGCATGCTCGAACGTTTGAGTGAAGGTCGGGGATGTCGAGATCCTCCCATCCGGTCATCGTCAACGAACCCTATATCACGACAGCCTGGATGGAAACAAAGGTCCTGGACAACGGTTCAACCTATGGTAAGGTGAAGAGTCAGGACGACCGACACTCCGTTCAGTTCTTGATAGTCTGGCCGAACCACGAGAGACGTTGCGGAAGCTCAAGATCAGTGGGGGTGGCTTCCTACTGCTTGTGGAGGAGGACCGGTTTCGGAGGATGCTCGAAAGGCACGAGAAAGCCTTTACATTCTCGCCGGGGGAGATCGGATGCGTAGACCCGACTATCGTAGAACATGTTGGCATAAAAGGCCAACTCCTTCCAATTTGTATCCTAGTGTGAACTCATCCAAAGAGTTAGGGCTTAATATATAAGCAATAACCTAACAGTGAGAAAGAAGAACTTCTGGATCATCTTGCATAGCGTCTCACAGAGAGAGAGAGAGAGAGAGAGAGAGAGAGAGAGAGAGAAAGAGTACAGAATAACAGAGCTTCCATTAAAGCTTAAACCGTGTCTATCTTCTGTTGTATCTTCTTGCTTCCATTCTTTGTAGTTTGCTGAACACATACGATAGGTCCTCATATACACAAACCTACATTTCTACGCATATTCAACAACGACAACTGGTATCGGAGCGACTTGTGGTTCGGCGGCAACGAGCAGTAGAGAAGCTGAAAGGATTTTTAACCTTTTTCATAGTGTATTTGAGAATGTATTATATTAGTATCAATGTGTTTTGTATTATCACTGAAAAAGTACGAAAATCAAATGGAATATTCCTTATCCTTCCATTTATGCGCGATCTTTCCACTTGTGAACATGAACGTGTTCCAGGTCAGTAAAATCTCACTTTCAAAGAAGAACATGGCTTCAACATCCGGAACAGGAGTTGAAATCAGAAAATCCGATGCCAAAAACTTTGCCCTATGGAAGGAGATGATGCAAGACGTGTTGATCATTAGAAGACAAGTTGAAGCCATTCGACATAGTGAAAAACTTGCCTCGATGACAGTGGAGATCTACAGACGAAATCACATGCTCCACCATCCGAATGCATCTGGCCGAAAAGGTCTACTTCAGCATGCCAAAAGAGACGACAACATTCTCATTGTCGGAGAAGCTACGAGATGTGTACGAGAAAAAGTCCTCATCTTCAAAACTGATTTTGATAAATTAATTGTTCAACATGAAGATGAGAGAGACTGATCCAGCTACCTCCCACATCAACACCTTCAACCGGGTGTTGTCAGAAATCTCCTCACAAGGGATCAACTTCAAAGAAGAAGTGAAAGCCCTTGCCCTCCTATCGAGCTTGCCGACGAGTTGGGAGGTATTCTGCACGACATATGCCAATATCCGATAAACCCTAAGTCTGGATGAGACAATTGGCCAAGTCCTCATCGAGGACATTCGGTAAAAATCGATGGAACTCATCATCGAGGAGTCGGCAAAAGCCCACCACTTGACCAAACCAATTGACAGACATAGTCAATCAAGAGAACAAGCCGACAGAGCCGATTGATAGCATAGTCGATCGAAAACGAGGGGAGACTGAGAACGGTCGAAGTCGAGAATGGGCCGATCAGGCGAATTCTGCACACATTGCAGAAAAGTTGGCCACAATGTTTTCGACTGCTCGTCGATCAAGAAGAAAGAGAGTGGTCAGCTGGAACTGGTCATACCCGGAGGACAAGTTTTCGACCGAGTAGATAGACCTTATGGCGAAGGCCTCTTCAAACTCATCGATTGTCAGACCGACTCTAGCATTTTGAATGGTCACCTTGTTGATTGGTTGTAGGTCCTGAATTAAGCGCAGTGTGTCGTTCTTTTTCGGCATCGTAAACCATCGGTTTGAATAAGGAGCACTCGACAACTCAAGGATGCCCATCTCTCCTGGATCATTCAGTTGATCCGTTCTGCCACTCCATTTTGCATCGGTGTGTAAGGAATAGTCTTTTGATGTTGGATGCCTTTGTTGGATAGGTATTGTTTGAAGGCTCTGGAGGTGTACTCACCTCCATTGTCGGATCAGAGTGTCTTCACCCTATATCCTGACCGGTTCTCCATTTCTGATATCCACCGAGTGAAAACCGCGAGCGCTTCGTCTTTGGACCTGATGGAGTAGGCCTAGGTCTTCCATGTACAATCATCTACAAATGTGATGAAGTATCGGGAGCCTCCTAGTGCTCGCTCTAGCATGATATATCTGTGTGCACGAGTTCGAGGGGTTGTCGTATTGTCTCGTAATGGAGAGTGTGCAGACTTTGGGTTTGTTTCCCGTATCAACAATACTTGCAGAAATCCGTCTTTGCATGACGTTTAGGGATTTCCCCGACTGCCATCAGCCAATCGAGTCTGGCTTGTGACATATGGGTGAGTCATCCATGCCATAAGTTCGGGTCGGTCTTTTCATCTACGTTCACGACCCCGTCTGGATTGATCGCCATCATTGGATACAAGTTATTGTACTTCTATCCACTCCCAATTCTGAGATTACCCCGGCTGATCATCCATACCGACTCACTTAGAGTCGTTCGGTACCCGTCTTCGGCTAACATGTCGATGGAGACCAGACTCCCTTTCAGATCGGTTACATGCCAGACTAGTGTAGGGTGATCATGTTGCCATTGGGCAATCGGATGGGAACCTCTCTGGTCCTTGTGATTCTGCACTCCTGCCTGTTGCCTAGTCGGACTGTGCCACTGGCATCGGCTGAATAGTTCGAAAAACATTCAATATTAGGGTCACATGAAATGTGGAACCAGAATCCAATAACCATATGTGTCCATCTTGTGCAATGTAGAGGACTTCTCTGATCATTGAATACTCTAAGGAGAGAATTTCTCCTGATCGGGTGTTCGCAACGTTGATTTGGCTGTCGATTGGAGAGTGGTTCGAGTCGGGTCGTCCTTGATTCCGCTCGGATCGTCCACTCGTGGAGAGTAGGGACATCATGACGATGCGAACCCCTCTTGGCCTAGTTTGGATGTCTACCCTACCGCAAGGGGGAACCAATTCGGTGGTACACATGGCGAATGCGATGAACAAGGTTTTGAGGGACTGCATCCTGGACATCACCATGCCATTTTTGGACGACATCCCGATCAAGGGATGTCTGGAGGACGCGAAGGAGGAGTCAATCGGAGCGGACGGAAGCTGGAAGTTTGTCGCGGACCACATCTTCGCCCCCGAGAAGATACTGCAGAGGCTAGAGGCCGCTCGGCTTACCTTCTCCTGGGAGAAGTCGACTTTCAGACAATTAGAGATCATGGTAGTCGGTCACTTGTGCGGGCCATGCAGCCGGAAACCGTCTCCGGCGAAGATAGAGGCCATCTCGGCAATGAAGGAAGAGTGTCGGTCGGTCATGGAAGTCCGACAGTTCCTGGGGGCGTGCGCCTTCTACCATATTTGGATCCTGCACTATGCGCATATCGCGGAGCCGTTCTATGGCTTGCTGAAGACAGGCCGGAGATTCGAATCGCGCAACGAGCACACGAAGGCGGTCTGGAGACTGAAGGAAAAGCTAGTGGCGATATCGGCTCTCCGGAAAGCGGTGTACAAGAAGGACACTCTAGTTTATCTGAAGGTGGATACGAGTTCAACCAGAATTGGGTGGGTGGTTAATCAGGAAGATGAGGATGACACACGGTTCCCCTTCCGGTTCGGTGCGAAGGTGCTAAGCAAGTGGCAACGAGGCTACGCCCAAGGTTAAACGCGAACTCTGGGGTATCGTTTCGACGGTCAAGGCCGATAATGACTATTTGATTGGGGCGGAAGTAATCTTCGAGACGGACTGCCTGTCGATTCTCGGCATGGTTTCCGGATGCGCGACTCTGGACCTGGCGATGCTCAGGTGGATGCGTACATGAAGTCCTTGGTTCCAGAGATACGAGACATCTCTGGGAAAGACAATGCCATGGCCGATATGCTTTCAAGAACGCGGTTCGACAACGAGGACGACATGGTGTCTAAAGGTTAAGAAGTCGGCGAGGAATTTTTCGAGTCGGCCTGATTGAGGGTGAGTAGAGGGGCACTCTGGCCTAGAGCGAGTTTGACAAGACCAACTACGACGGGGAGTGGCTTCGAATCAGGCGGTTCCTAAGTAATATGTTGACGGTAGACGCAACATGGACGGAGGAAGAAACGAGCTGGATTCGGAAGAAGGATTACCGGTTCTTCCTACATAATGGTAAGATATGGAAGCACCCAAAGAGGCGAATTGGCACACCGCTCCGGGTGGTGGCAAAGAAGGAAGAACAATTGGTGCTCGTGTTGGAGTTCCATGAGAGTCCCTAGTTCGGACACCGGGGCACATGGGCCACGTTCGAGAAACTAAAGGAGAAGTATTGGTGACCGGGGATGTATCGGGTCGTGCACGATTTTGTAACAACATGCGAGAGTTGCCAAGTGCATTCTCGAGTTCGGCACCAAGACGAGTTACACCTGACCTACCCATCAACCATTCATTTCAAGTGGATGGTCGATTTAGTGACAATGTCGATGGGGGTAGGGCAAATGAGGTACCTGGTACTTGCGCGGGAAGATATGACAAACCAGGTGGAGGGTCGAGCCTTAACGAAAAAGACGACCACCACCGTATGCCGATTCCTGATCGAAGATGTGATTTGCTGGTACGGGTGTGTGAGCAAGATCGTGGCCGACTAAGGGGAGCTGGACATGCGTGAAGCTCAGGAGCTGTTCGACCGATTAGGGGTCAAGCTTTCACTCATGACGACGTACAATCCGGAAGCCAACGGGAAGGTCGAGTGTGGGCACATGCCGATCGTGAAGGCCATAGTACAAGCTATGCACGGGCCGAGTGGGAAACTGGCCGAGGCTCCTATCTTATGCACTATGGGCCGACCGAACTACGCACAGTTCGGTAATCGGGTACATGCCAGCGGAACTTAAGTTCGGGAAAAAGCCGGTTATGCCGATGGAGTGGACGATCTCGTCATGGATGGCGGTCTGCTGGGCGAAGGAGATGAGCCGAGAGGAGCTGTTGGCGGTGTGGATCTGACAGCTCAAGCGGAGGCCGGAAGACGTCGAGCGAGTGACGACGAGAACGGAGGAAGCGAGAAAGAGGAACAAGGTCCGGTTCGATCAGACACACCGACTCCGGCCGGGGAAGATTGAGGAAGGTGCTGGTAGGGTAAACACGGCCTACCCTCAGTCCATCGGGGTATGGTTTAAGAAGATTATGGTGCAAGGAATGGAGAGTGTATACATGGTATTCACGAATGGTTGTGACTGTAGTGCATAGTGTGGCGTGAGCTTAGGGGAAAGAGACGCAGGAAGACGGCTACAATTGAATTCCTCGCACGATGCGTAAGCTTTACCTAAAAACACTTACACACTTAATCACGCACAAAGTATACGCAATAACTGAGAGACACAACGATTCAGAGCAACAAAACTATATTAAGAGATTACCAAAAATACTAAGCTAGTCTTTACAAGTTTCCCATGCCCTTTATATACAGAGTCATGGTCGGTTATGCTTGGAGTGTGAACCGTTACATGTGTTCATAACGCTACGGCCTCATAATTATGCTACGACTGCTTCTGTCTATACGTCTTCCTTTTCTTCCTCCTTTTCTCACTAGGACGACTTAGGCAGACAACAACGACTGGGTGCTGGTCTATGACATCAACCTCGACAATCATCACCGGTCGACCCGGAAATTCACACGATTGTGGTGACGAGCACAAACAACAATGCCACATACCACCTGGCAGAGCTCGATGGGACGAGGATCACGGTTCTAATCGCAGGTAAATGGATGAAGGCCTTTAAGAAACGGCACAAAGCGAAACTGAATTCGGAGACCGGAGACGGAACCACCGAGGAGTCGGATGAAAACCTGACCAACGACGGATCGGGAGAAGACGAGTAAAGGCTGAGCCGGAATCCCCACCGCTACACTACTTGGCACATGCTAGAGGATGTGCGGTTTGGTGGGGGTGGATGTCGTGAAGGATTCCGGCTACGAGGAGAAAAGGGGCCGGATGTGTGTGAACGGGGGTGTGCAAGGATTGCACACGGAAATGTACAAAAACATGTATATAACATAGGACTAGTAAGTACTAGGTAGCAGGTTTTAATGGGTACGGGGATTTGATGTGAAGAAATCGGGGGGATCTTTGACACTGATCACGATGTAACGGTCTCCCCTTGTGCTATAAAAGGGGAGGCTTGAGCTTGTTTTGGGCATCCACGATTTGGGAGGACGAAGTGCTGTCGGTTTGAGTGCCAAGCTCTCTCTCTCTCCCTCTCTGTTTGTGTTCCGTGCTGATCCGGGGAAGAAGTTGAAGCCTATGCTCGTGTAGGAAGCTCGTGAACTCCCAACTAGAGGTTCATCGTTCTGTGTGTGTTTGGGGTGGTCGTAGTCTGAAGCACTGTTGCCGGCCATGTTTGGTTGTATCCTTTCGTTCTCTATTAAACATTAGAGTTTTGCTGTGTCTCTTCTTGTGTTTGGGTACTCCCGTGTGGTTCCTACTTGCTGCGGTTTGTTGCGCTCGGAGATCGTGTTCTTATTCCCTATATGTTCATGTTGTGTGCAAGTCTGAGCCCGTGAGGTCATCGCCGTTGTCTGGAATTCTGACCGGAACGTTTCAAAAAGTAAATACATCGAATATTCGTACTAAACAATATATTATACCCTTCTATCCTTTGCATCTTTCCAAATTTCGTGTACACGATCCCATTGTATTTCTTCAATGTGTGGCCCATTCAATGAGACTCACATTAAATAATCTAAATGCTCTATATTCAATCGATTTCTTTTCATCTCTTTGATGAGATTTTGCTTAGAGAACCCTCTCTCACACGAAACTATGCTAGACGGAATAACCAAAGTAGCTTGCCATAATTTCAACAAATGAGGGAAACTATCTTGCCAATCCTTCATTTTGCAAAACATACGCTAAGCTTCATGCATACTATAGCCTTCACAATTTAAACGTAAAGTGTCAACAAACCTATACAGTTCCATTTCACAAGCCTTTGCATCATGTAAAATTTGAAGACATGCATTGACATCAACATTTGGCTGTAAGTGAGAAATCAAAATTCCCAAAAACCCAACTTTAGAACATCTTAAGAACTTGGATAAATACATTGTTCCATCCGCAAATGTGTCATTTCTCAAGAAAGACCTCCGCAAATTAGAAATAGTAATATAAATTTCTGCACCAATTGAAGTTACATCCAAATTCTCTTTTTGAAGTTTCAAGCTCAAAATATTCATCAAATGAAACACATCAACCATCATACAAAAGCAAAATTGCACACTATAGATACAAGCTTTATTATACCACTCGTTTAAGTTCTCTTTCTTCCAAATAGTAAGTATTGCAGGCATTATAGTCACTAGTATTTCCATGACTTGACCACGTGACAACCAATGAATATTATGAATTTGTAAGGGTCTATGAGCATCCAATTGCATTTGTTCCAAGCGCTCTAAAATTTCATGTGTCCTTTTGGTACTATTGTTAGCCCATGCATATACCTTATTTGCAATTTTTTCTACAAGAATGAGCTCAGGGATATCTCTAGATACATCTGAAATAACCAATGCTTCTCTATGAGCAATACAATGTACACCAACCAAATTTGGGACATCATTTTTCATTAATGTTACTGTTCCAATTTCACTACCAATCGTTGATGACGCACCATCAGTTGCTAATCCAATCAACTTGTTCATGCTGAGGCATCGATCGCCTAATAGATGCTTAACATGTTCATATATAGTTCTACCTTTACCATTGGGAATTTTTAGCAAACCCATATATTTAGTTTGCTTAGGCCCACAACCACCACATTGCAAGTATGTAACATACACAATGAGTTTGCAACTCTAACCCATTGACAATACTTTTATCTAGCATCAAAGAGTAGTATGGGGAATTTATTAGGTTTGAGCTTTGAATTTCTAGAAGATATTTCCCAAAGGCAACCAAAAATTCATATCCTCCATATCTACTAGTATAAGATATATAACCATGTTGCTTAGGCATATTAGGCACCTCTAGTAGCACAACCAAATCACATAATTCTTGGTATGTAGCGATAGACAAATCTTTTTTTGCAATAAAGTACATGAGTTTCATTGTTGTTATGACCTTATTTTTGTTAATATCATCCAATTGTGATACATGCTTTGGGATGGACATTGCTTTCCCTTCAACATCACATATCCACTTTGATGCACATAATTTATGGCCACTTGAGTTAATATGGGTCAAAATTGCATCAAGTTGCAAAGTAATGCATCTAGAACCAACACCCCAAGGCCCAGGACTAGCGTATTTCTCACACCATGTACATTTCATTAATGTTTTCTCTCCTTGCATAATGCATCGTATCCATGGGAATTTATCTCTCCATGCATCACAAAATTTTCTTTTAGGCTTTTCTTTGGTTATTTTAGAGGAACAACTCTCTTGAGTTAAACTCTCTAAATCAGTCCCAAACAAATCCATATCCACATTTAAATCATTGTTTATATTTATGTCATTTGTATCATTCAGTGGTTTCCATGCAAACATTGCACTAATGGTTCATTGATTTTTTCTTTTGGGAGCCATAATTATGCCGAATAAGAAGAAATGGATCATGTAAGAAAAGATCATGCCATCAGTTCAAAACAATCACTAGCATCATTAAACCCATACATATTAGTTATGACCGATTGAGCAATGAGATTTTACATGAATATAATTCTCTTTGGCAAAAAGATCATACTTTGTTGATTATACCTTAAAGCGAAAAGGATAATCTCTAAGATATGAGTAATGACATACAACTCCAAGCATCCAAAACTTAGTCATATGTCCATATTAGCATGTTAATATCACAACTCCACAAACAAGGGTCATATAGACTTTGTATGAAATATGAGAGATTATTTAAGGTTAAGAGATTGACATCTATGAGCCTTTCGAATTGCAACACACTCTAGTGTGTGCTATCTACTACACAACAACCAAGAAGAAATTCCCAAACTTCTGCCCTTATTGATGGATCCACACCCTGAGTAATAAGATTCGAATCTCATATAGAATAATGTGGGTTAATCCTTTGTTATAGGCTTTATACTTTAACAACTTTTTAATTCTTTCACGAGTTGTCTAAGCAATACACCCCAAATGATCATTGTATCATGAAAGAATAGGATCATTAGCTCATTTTAGCTAAAAATCCTTAGAAGCCAAATTTTGGATGCTATGAGTTTACTACATCCCAAACGCAATAAACCTAAAATACCCCATCTCCTATGAATGATAAAGAATGAATTCTATTCTATTGTCTCTAGTTCCAGAATTCATGTTATTCGCCACTGAAGAAAGATAGAAGACCATCAACATCGTTGCCATGATCATCTTCTTCATGATCATGATCTTCTTCTCGAGATCAAATCTTGTTTCACCATCAGAAAGAGATCAAAGAACTTCAAAACCGAGAAATAGCTCTAAAAAAAGCAGTAGCAAAAGGGAGCAAAGCCGAACAAAAGGCAAAGAAAAGACAGGTGGAAGAAGATATTTTGAAGCAAGAGACAAAGATGCGTGAGAGGCATGTGAAGGAGTTGTCAGAATTAGGAGCCAATAAAGAGGAGAGCAATACCGATGTTGATGGACTAGTAAAAGAATTTGGTGGTATTCCTACTTCATTTGGAACTCAACCACTAAAACCAATGAAAGCCTAGAAAAGGCGTGACAAGAGAGCAAACCAAGAAGTTGAAAGAGAACAAAGAATTCAAGAAGAGCAAAACAATGTGGTGAGTGATCGGATGGCGGAAAACGAATTGCTTGAAGGAAAGATACGACCACTTGGGTTAGCACTGAAGGAGATGAAGCCGGATGGGCATTGCTTGTATAGAGCATTAGAGGATCAACTAGCACTCTACCCAGATACTTCTTCTATACAGTTCTCATTCCAAAAATTGAGAGAGATAGCAACATCTTATACGTGGAGTCATGCCAAAGATTCTGCTCCATTTGTTGTGGTAGGGGATACTGATGAAAATGATGTTAATGAGAACGAAGAAGATATTGTCATCAAGTTGAGTCAATGGCATCATGGGGAGGACATCTAGAATTGGATGCTCTTGCACACTCTTTACAAAAGCATATAATTGTGTACTCAAGCAACCTTCCTGAGGTTGAAATGGGTAAACAATATGGCAAAAATATGAATTCTACCCTCTGGCTCTCATATCATCGTCATGCTTTCGGTCTTGGAGAACACTATAATTCAATTGTTCCTTTATTGCTAGACAACTCAAGAGTAAAAAGACATTTGATAGTAGCTTTAGATGAGAATGAAATTGTGGAAACCATATGTTTTCACAGCTATTTAACTCATTTAAAAAAAAAGAAAACTCAAACCATTGCATATTCCATTAGTTTGTAAAAGTGAAAGAGATGCTATATCTTATGGTATAGCAAGCAAACTGTATTGTTTGTCAAAATACCAAAAAGAAGAGAGGCCATTTGTAACATGGTGAACTAATTCATTGCTTAGGAAGCCTTTGCCACTACTCCATTCAATATTATATGCAAAAGCTTTTTCAGATGAGAGAGAGAGAGAGAGAGAGAGAGAGAGAGCTACCTTAGATGGGTGAGTAGGATAATCGAGATGTTGCTGAATCTATGAGTAGCAGGCAACGAGCAACAAGCTTCGAGTAGGGATAGTGGGTAGCGAGCTTCCAACAAGGTGGAGGGCTGAGGGAGCAATGAACAAACAAGGGGAAAAGGGGGAAAAAGGGGGGAAAAGGGAAAGGAAGGTCTTAGGTGGGGATTCGGGAAGAGGAGATTCATAATTTAGAGAAACATTAGTTTTTTTACCTTTTTTATACCTTTTTAGAGAAACATTAGTTCCAATGCAACCGGAACGTTAACATTGTTCCTGGGTCTATAATACTATTGTATTGGTCTTAGCAAAATTTGATGGTATTAGGAAATTTTAAGCCTTCATTTTTACGTTTTCATAAAACATATGCTCGTCAAGATTGACGGTTTCATTTTTAAATTAACCTTTGAATATACGGTTAAATTTGCCAAAAATGGTCAAAACGGCCGTCAAAAGGCAACAATGAGTAGAGGGCATGGTGGTGTGTGTGAAAATGAGACGAGAGGGAGTTAAGGCCCCATCAATCTCTCCTCCTAGTATGATCAAGGCAAATATTCCCCTTTGAAAATAGTGGAATATTTGGCCTCTCCTTTTGTAATTTGAGCCTCACCCCTTTTTACTATAAAAGGGGGTGAGGGGTCACCATTGACGGGGCCGTCATTTTGTCGTTTGAGGTAGATCGTTAGGGTTTTAGTTATTCTTCTCCCATTTTGTTTTAGGGTTTTGGTTTTTCTTCTTCTTCTTCTTCTTCTTCTTCTTCCTGCTCTTCCTATTTGGTTAGGGTTTCTTTAGTTGTGCTTGAGTCTGGCTTATATGACCGCGGTTGTAATCGTATTGTGCCTTTCGTGCCCTATAATGGAATTAGCTTGATGAACTTGGTCTCCATCTATTTCTCTACTGGGTTAATCTCTTCTTCTTTCCCCTACCCTTTTGAGCTCGAAGGCCGTAAGGGATAAGCTCTAATTTCCCCTCTACTCCCTAGTCCAAGACCCCAGTGGTCCCGCCCAAGACGACACATACCTGCGGATATCCGCGACATCGTTGTACTCCTCTCCTTATAGTGATTCATTCGGAGTTCGAGGACTCCTGTGGTTTTCCCCTTTCGGGTTTTCTATGTTAAATATTTGTGTCTCTTTCTGAGTTTCTCGTTTTCTGTTCTTTTCTGTCTATGCATTGTCATTGTTGATTCTTTGCACCCGAACATACGTACTAGAAACCGGTTCTGGCCGGTAACGATCCTAACAAGTGGTATTAGAGCAATGGAAGACTCATTCAGCGGCATGTTCAAACTTACTGGCTCCAACTATTCGATGTGGAAATTGAAGATGCGGCACATGCTCGTGTGCAAAGACCTCTGGTTGTCGGTGCAGTTTGGAGATAAACGGCCAGACAAGATCGATGTAGCGACTTGGGAAGTGTTGCATCGGAAGGCGGCCGCATATATAAGGTGTTTTATAGACATCAGTCTGTACAACAACTTCGGTGAAGAAATAGATGTGGAAGAAGATCGGCATCATGTTCGAAAACAAAAACGTCGTTAAGAAAGTATCAGTCTTCTGGAAGATTGTGAGACTGAGGTACCAGGATGGTTCCAGAATGGTGGAGCACATTAATGCCTTCCAAGGAGTGATGAATCAAACCACCTCTCTACAAGTACCTCTTGTCGACGAGGTATTAACACTATTGTTGCTAGGATCCCTTCCGGACAGTTGGGAAATGCTCGTTGTCACATTGGGCAACGCCGGACCGGAAGGGAAGCATCTATCCCTAGAGCAGGTGAAGTCAAGCTTACTAAATCAGGAAGCTCGCTGGAAGGACCAAGAGTCCATTTCTGACCCAAAGGTCTTACTCATAGAAACTGACACGAATCGAGGAAGAGGCTGGAATCAAAGTCCCTAGAATTGAGATAAGTCGGGGACAAGGTCAAAGTCGAGGGGAAGGCCCTGCTTCTATTGTGGGAAGTCGGGGCACTTCCAAAAGAACTGCCAACACTTTCAAAAGGAGAAAGGGGAGCTGATGGTGTAGAGACGAAGAAAATTCCGGACAGAAAGAACACCTCAACAATCGCCGCAAGTGAAGAGGAGTTGTTGTTCATTAATGAATAGAATGAAGTCAACCTCGCCGGCGAAGAATAGAGATGGGTGGACGACTCGGGTGCATCGTTTTACCTAACCCCTGATCGAAAGTGCTTCTCATCATACAAGGCTGAAGACCACGGTCTTATAAAGATGGGAAATGAAGGAGCATGCCGAATTGTCAGGATTGGAGATGTGCATCTGGTAACGTCGACTGGATGTTGACTAGTGTTGAAAGATATTCGACACGTTCCGGAAGTAAGATTGAATTTGATATCAGTCGGTCGGTTGAAAGATGAAGGCTACAAAGGTAGCATTCGGATTGATGTCATGAAGTTTTACAAGGGGAGCCTGATCATGGGTCGATCCTGAAAGACCAACGCACTATATATAATGAATGCTTGATTATACCGAGGGGAAGTAAACATGGTAGCCGACACAACCGGTGAGATGTGGCATAAGAGGTTGTGCCACATGAGCTAGAAGGGAATGCAAATACTAGGTGCGAAAGACCTCCTGCCAGAGATGAAGAAAGTGCATCTGGACAAGTGTGCTGATTGCCTGGCCGGCAAACAAAATTGAACCTCCTTCCGATTGAGGCCCCCGATGAGGAAGAAATTGCCACTGGAACTCGTGCATACAAAGTCGCATGCTGGTTCACAGTATTTCGTGACCTTCATATATGACTGTAGTCGGAAGTCGTGGGCTTCTATGCTAAAGACGAAGGATCAAGTGCTATCCTTCTTCAAAGAGTTCCAAGCGAGGGTTGAGAGGGAAATCGGCCGAAAGTTGAAGGCAGTCAGAGGGGACAATGGCGGAGAGTACCGTGGACCGTTCGAAGAATATTGCCAAGCGTAGGGAATCCAGCCCGAGTTTACCGTGCCGAAGACGCTAGAGCTTAACGGGATGGTCAAGAGAATGAATCAGAGCCTAATGGAGAGGGTCCGAAGTATGCTTGCACATGTGAAGTTACCGAAGACGTTCTGAGATGAGGCGCTGATGACAACAACGGATGTGATAAACCGATCACCCTCAGTCCCTTGGATGGTAATATTCCACAAAGGGTGTGGAGTGGCAAAGACGTCTTGTACCGACATCTAAGGATGTTCGACTGTCTTGCCTATGTGCATGTTGCAAAGGACCAGGGGGGGAAGCTGGACCCGAAATCTCAGCCATGTATATTTCTCAACTGTGGCGACGACGAATTCGGCTATTGGCTATGGGAATTAGCCGAGAAGAAGGTGATCCGGAGCTGAGACATCATCTTCATGGAAGAGAAGACGATTGTCGATTGAGAGATTGAGAATAAGTCTCCGACTACTGAATTGAGTAGAGTTGACGGTTGGCCAAATTAAGTAGAAGTCGATTTGATCCAAATCGAATTCAAGCCAGTCGACCGATTTAATACTTGGCAAAATCGAGAACTGACTGAAGAACAAGGGGAATCAGCCGAACAAGGAACCTAATTCGACTCGGCCGAAGAAATCGAAGAAGAACCGATTGTGCCAAATGGAGTTAGGCGATATCCCCTAAGAGAAAGAAGGCCCCACCGAAGATTTCTGGATGAAGACCGTGTACTGCTAATCGATGAGGGGGAGCTGGAAAGCTTCAAAGAAGCTAAGAACAATACCCACAGTCGAAAGTGGTTAAGTGCCATGCAAGACGAGATGGATTCCTTGCATGAGAACAACACGTATGAACTGGGCGAGTTGTTAAAAGGAAAGAAGACACTACACAACAAGTGGGTATACAAATTGAAGATGGGAGAAAGCGGAAATTCATTCAAGTATAAAGCCCGAATCATTGTGAGAGGCTTTTAGCAGAAGAAGGGTGTCGATTTCGACGAAATGTTTGCTCCGGTAGTAAAGATGACATCCATCCGAACGATGTTGAGCATAGCAGCCAACATGCATCTCGAAGTCAAAACAAATGGATGTCAAAGAGGAGATATACATGCAAGAGCCGGAAGGATTCAAAGGAAAACGTAAAGAAAACCTGGTATGTTGATTGAGAAAGAGCATGTACACGGGACGGGCTGAAGCAGGCACATCAGCAATGGTACCGAAAGTTCGAATTTTTCATGGTGGATTACCGTTTCGGCAAGACACAAGATGATCATTGCGTCTTTGTCAAGAAGTATGACGGAGGAGATTTCTCATCCTCCGGTTGTATGCTGATGACATGTTGATAATCAGACAAGACCCGAGGAAAATCGGAAGTTTGAAGAAGGCCTTGAGTAGGTCGTTCTGGATGAAAGATATGGGTCCAACGAAACAAATCCTGGGATTGCACATTATTCGGGATTGAACAAAGAAATTGTTATGGTTGTCACAGGAGAAATATGTGACAAAGTGCTCCAGAGATTCTGCATTGAAAGCGCGAAACCGATCAGCTCGACACTGTTGACAAACTACAAACTAAGTAAAGATCAATGTCTGAAATCGAAAACCGCGAAGGCCGAGATGTCAAAAGTACCTTATGGCTCGACAGTTGGAAGCCTAATGTATGCAATGGTTTGCACTAGGCCAACCATTGGTTATGTAGTCGGAGTCGTAAGTCGATATATGAGCAAACCCGAAAGAGAGCATTGGGCAACAATCAAGTTGATACTTCAGTATCTAAGAGGCACCTCTAGCGCGTGTCTCCTATTTGGCTTGAGTAACCCCACATTGGAAGGTTATATAATATACGGTGTCATGAAGAATTTTGGCCACAGTGAGAAAACCGGATGGAATGGGCAAAGTCGGCAATGTGCACCGTGTGCACATGTACATTCGAAAATGTGCATAAAATAAAAAGAGGATATTTATCCCACATTGTAACGCCCTTCCCTCCTTGGGCTATAAAAGGAGAGGAAGGGGCTCTTATGGGGGGTTGCCCATTTTGAGTTAGGAGGGTATACCACTTAGATCTAGGGTTTGGTAGTTGTCTCTTCTTCTTACTTTCTTTTAGGGTTTTCTTCTTCTTCGTCGTCATGTGGGTTTTGTTTCTCTTCTGAGTGGAGTCTTGTTAGTTCCTCTATTAGGGTTGTTGCTTCTTCTATGCTAGGGTTTGCTTAGTTCGTGTGCTTTGGGGCTCCATTTCGCAGTCCCCTCTTTGGTGCAAGACCCCACACATGTAGGCGAGCCCGTGTGCTTCTCGACTGGCGGCTTGGCGGCTGACGACTGTTGTGTTTTCAGCAGGAATACCATGTCCAGTGCAAGGCCTCCACTCGCATAGGCGAGCCCGTGTGCTCCCCAACTGGAGCTTGCCTGTGGATGAATCCCTTGCCTGTTTGGAATCGGACGAGCTCGTAACTAGCGTTGTAATTGTTCTTATAATATATATACATACATATAAGAAAGCTTCTGTGTATTTGTGTTGGCGTTGGTGTCTTTAGTGTCTTTTATCCCACGGGTGCACGTGTTGTGATGTGTGTGTGTGTTGAGTCATTCTATGTCGCGGTGTGTCTCCTCTTTTGGTATGGAGGCTCATCAATTTATATATAAGAGGGTGCGAAAAGCCGGTGTGTGTGCGCGTGCTCTCCCTCTCTTGAAGCCGGAAATCATTTGGATGAAGGAATTTATCGGAGAGTTGGGAATTCAACAAGAGGAATTCCGACTCCATTGCGATAACCAGAGTGCCACCCACCTTGCAAAAAATGCCGCCTACCACTTGAGGACCAAGCACATCTAGAGGATACATTGGCTTTGAGAGCGAGTAGAGGAGAAGGAGTTTGCTCTAGTAAAAGTGCATACAATGGAGAACAGGTCAGACATGCTAACGAAGGTGTTGTTGGCTGAAAAGCTGAACAAGTGCCGACAGAGGGTCGGATTGGTGAAGTACCCCATGCTGGAGTGAAGGGGGAGTTTGTTGGGAAAACAGGTCCCTCCGTATGGGAAGAAGAGAACGAACCGAATCGAAGACACATGGGTAATTCGACCAAGGCAGAAATCGAAATCGAGAACCGAAATAAAAAATCAATTCAATAGCCGATTCGGGAGATTATATTTGTAAATAGTCTAAATGTGCCCCATGTGGGCTATACCTGTAAATATCAAGAAAGTTGTATAAGTATAAATACAACTAGGGCAAAGTGTATCAAGTGATTTAGTTGTCATATAATTAGAGAAGGTAGTTGCCTCTGCAACGGTGAGTGAGTGAGAGAGAGAGTGAGAGTAGTAACTCTACAATTGTCGGTCTGATGAAGGAGAGTTTAAGGTTGTTGCCTTGGAGCTTCTCGTTGTACTCCTCTCCTTATAGTGATTCGTTTGGAGTTCGAGGACTCCCGTGGTTTTTCCCTTTCGGGTTTTCCACCTTAAATATTGAGAGGAATAGTGCTCGGTCACAACCAAGTCTTACTCACTCAATGGAAGAAAACAGAGAATAGAAATAAGATAGACACGAGATGTTAACGTGGAAAACCCTAAGAGGGAAAAACCACGGGAGCCCACAACTCCAACTATCACTATGAGAGGAGGGTACAATGCGAGACTCAAAGCAACAACCTCGAGCTCTATGTCTTTGCCAACTGGCGGTTACAACAGAAAAGCGTTCTATATCTCACGCTCTCTCTCTCTGTCTATACAAAAATATCTCTATACACATCATCATTATAAGTGATTGCCCTAAGTCATATTTATACTTATATAACTTTAGGACTATTTACAAATATGGCCATGATAGGCACACTAGGAACATATTTACAGATATGTTCCTGGATCCGGCTCACATTGGATCCATCCGGCTACCTTCCGGATCCGTCTAATCCAGCTCCTCCGGTTCTCATCCGGATCCCAGCTGGAGGGACCGAATTCCCAACATTCGGAGTTCGAGGACTCCCGTGGTTTTTCCCTTTCGGGTTTTCCACGTTAAATATTTGAGTCTCTTTTTTGTTCTTTTCTGTCTGTGCACTGTCATTATCGATTCTTTGCACCCAAACATACGTACTAGAAACCGGTTGTGGCCGGTCATGATCCTAACATCTTCATATAGCAAGAGAATCACGAAGTCACCTTCATTATACCTTTTGACGAACACATAGTGATCAACTTGTGTTTTATGGAACCCATGTTCCACCATGAAGGATTCAAACTTCTTATACCATTGGCATGGAGCTTGTTTCAGACCATAGAAGCTTTTCCTTAGTTGACACACCAAATTCTCTTTTCCTTTCTCCACAAAGCCTTCGAGCTCCTGCATATAGATCTCTTAATCTAATTCCCCATGCAAGAATGTTGTCTTCACATCCAATTGCTCTATCTCCATATTCATACTGGTAGCAATAGCTGGTACTGTTCGAATGGATGTCATCTTTACGACTGGTGCAAAAATCTCATCAAAATCGACCCCTTTCTTCTGTTGAAACCCCTTTACTATGATTCAGGCCTTGTATTTGGGTGAGTTGCCATCGTCCCCATTTTACTTCTGTTGTTTCCAGTCCTCGATTGTCTTGTCTTCCAAGAACACAATGTCCCGACTCCTCACCACCTTCTTGTCAAGTAAGTCCCACAGCCTCTAGCTAAATTCATCCTTTGAAATCCAATAGATACACGATGGAAATCATAACCACTTTGTATATTGGTTTGCATGGGGGAACATTTTGAGGTATAAAGGATTCGTATGTATAAGAGGGAACTTTGTGAGGAAGTTTCTATCTTCACTTTTGACCTTTGGCATCATACAAGATAGATACAAAGTATATCTAGCAAGTCGTAAACATTTGTTCTACACAATTTCTATAAACAACTTTATTGCAAAGTTTTGGGTAGACAAGAATGGCATGAGGATTATAGGTCTCCAATCCATTAATGATTCACACAATGCCTCCTTTAATGAAAGTTTTCATAGACCATCTTTTCATGCATGTATGCAAGTACTTGACAATGATTATTTTTGTACCTTGAACCTAGCACTTTGATCTCAAACAATGGTGAACAATAACACAAGGCTTTCCAAGCAAAGTGAAATTGCCTTTACACATAATATAACATATCTTCGACATCATATGCTAAAGCACAAAGTGAAATTGATTATAATTTCATGAGTTTTTATAAGTTTTCTTAACTTTTAAATATGTTGACATCAATGTAACACAAAATTTGGGTTTTTTTAACATAACATGAATATAACATATGACAAAGTTAACTAGTCAACAATTTGAAACATAGTTGACAACTAAAATGAGCTTCAATTTACTTAGAATATAAAAATGAAGATGACAATACTATTCAATTTTTAGGTATAATAAATAATATACTATACTAAAAAATGAATTATTTGACTATTTAAGGATTCTGGGGATAAATATGTCAATTACAAAAGTTCAATCAATGCATGTCACATTTCTGTCATAAAAGAACTATTCGATGATGTAGGACCCAATTACATGCTCTGATACATGGATAATTGCAAAACATGTTATCCTACTTCACAACGAGACCATGATTCACATCTTCAATCAGAGGGTGTTGACCTTTTGACCATGTGCATTCCATACTCAACACCAAATTGCAAAAAAAGTTTCATTGATGTCGACTTTTGTAGTGAAATGTAAAAACTGGAAGATTTACTTTACGATATATTTTGCTAAACTTTGAATTGTTTCATTTTCATTAAGAGTTAGGGTACTATCAAAAACAGCCTAGAATAACAAGTAACATCAACTCTACTTCAACTCATTATTCTTGCTCCCTTGTGCATTGTATGTTCAACATCAAATTGAGAAAAGGACCATTACCTTTTATGTCCACAAGCATATAAAAATATCAAACCCATGATATTAAATTAGAACAGCATTGCTCATTTATTCTTCATACTTGGGGCATTATAAAAAACACCCATAATACCAAGTTCACCAATTCCAGTCCCCATGCTGTTAAATATATCAACAATAGATTATAAAACTGTGTCATACGTTAAATTTCTATTGCTTAGCAAAGTGTGACAGTTCAAATACTATGATTTAACATATTTAACTTTTCATGAACAGATAAATTTGGTAAATAATTTGCAGCCTGATTACTAAATTGAGCTACCAAATCAATTAGAATCATTATTCAAAACAAATTGATATTCCTTTAAGATCAACAATGTCAACAAGTACAGCTCAAAAGAAGTACAGTATTTGCCAACATCTTCCACAATTAATTTATTTGCATTCAGCATGATTTAATAGCACAAACAGGATTAACAATGTCCGAATACAATATCAAAACATTAATACAAGTGCGCGTGTGGCAACCTGTCTGTACATTTTTCAAAATTGTTTTTACAAGAATTATAAAATCATTTTAAAAAACAATGTTTTACCTTGACGTTTACTCCATAATCACAACTTTAAATTTAGATCATTTATAAAGTAGATATTTTAAAATTATATCACAGTATGGGATAGTCCTTAACCAGTAGTTGCAGTTAGGTCGACAAACAATGGGTTTATGTCACTAAAGAATGGGGTTATGCCGACAATATATTGTCCTCTTTGACCCAGGGGTTGTGTGAGTAGAAAACAAAGGAAATGACAGCGATACCTTCGAAGGTTTTTTGTTCCTTCTAGAATTGTAGTCATATCTATTGTTTTTAAATGCATGCATTATTGGCACATTCTGTTCAGTATGCAGGTTAATTAACCATTGATGACAAGAATCTGTGCCTATATTTTGGTTATTTACAAAGAGAGACCTTGGAAAGAAACAACATATAAACAAAAAACTCACTAGATCTTGCTCCGTTCAGCACATTCTACTTTTGGTGCCTATGTATGTAGTCATTGAATTAATGCTCTATTAGAAATCCAGCAACCACATCCAAACAAGAATGAATACACCCTTTAAAGGTGTTATATGCTCTCATGTTTCTCCCAGTTTTACAAAGGAGTAACATTCCTGCAAGAGTTAAGAAAAAGACAGCCAAACACATCATCAAAGAACTCAGAAGCCTTGATCAATTCACCATTTCCAAGCACATTTTTGACGTCATATTTGCATGCCCTAGTACAGTCCGGACAGTAAGTAACCTGAACCAAGTAAAGAAAATATATTGTTTGTTAACTCCATGATTGACATATATGTGTAAACTCTAAAGATTGCTGTTTCTACCTCCAAAAGTTTGGGTTCAAAGTCACTCGTGAGTAAAACATCGACTCCATAAATTGCCCTAGCTGTCGTGGAATGCATTTCGGGATGCAGAGCAATGGCCCCTTCAAATATCAACCGCAACATACTCCGAACCTTTTCATGTATAATCTTCCAGCTCACTGCAGTTAAAGAATAAAGAATACAGGTTTGTGGCAATACACATCCTTCTCAAACAGACTCAAAAAACCTCGGCTGCCATGCACCAGAGACCATTAACCAACTCATCAAATCAGTTATTCGTTGGTTACAATTAGCACTCTGTCAAACAATACAAATCAAGCCTCACAGTACATCCTACGGTGAAATTTTGAAAGATGCAGATAGGCCTGCTCCAAAATTGCAGAATGCATGGCTGGCAAACAGGTGTATATTCATTATGGGGAGAACGTGCACACTGAAATATCAGTAATTTGCAGCTGCTTTTGGACCAAAAAGGCATTTGAATGGTATATTAATTAACCATCCTACCAGTTACGATCAGATCTTGGTTGCCTTCTGAAAATCCTGTTACTCACACCTATTATAGTCAGGCTGGTCATGAGCAGAACCCATATGCAAACTATGTAACTAACATCGCACGGAACGCCCACTCAGGAGCAAACAACAAACGCACCTTAAACTGCTTAAATGTAGCCATTGAATATATCAGGGAATGCAGTAATAAGATGGAACATACAATAGTCACTTGGGGCCAGTTACTGAAACTCCTAGATAACTTAGATATATTGAATCAGCACTCCTGTGTCTAAGAGGGGGCTTAATAACCATGAATGATGATCTAAACCTGCATCCTTCCAGAAAATCTTCTCAGTTGGGTACAATTTACCAAACGAGGTCTCTATTCAAAGAGCTACCTAAAACATCCAACTAGGTTCACTCTCAAATACATATTATGTCTCTCCATTCTTACTAGAACATGAAGGAAGGAAGATTCATGACCAATCTAACAAGTGTGAAAAAACTTCAAAATAAATGGCCGCTCTCTCCCATCTTACTAGAGTATCAAGGAAACCATGATCAATGAAATGAAAAGCATTAAAAAACTTCGAAGTGGCATAGTTGCAGGTACAATTCATCTATGCTCAGATGCTAAACTGAACTGGCCCAGGAGCTTCACACTCATCTCACTGGAAAATGAAGGAAAAAATACCTACAACCAATGTAATGTTAAGTGTGAAAAAACTTTAAAATTGCAAGGCTGCAGCTACAATTTACATATGCTGAGATTATATAACGGAATGGTCCAATGGCTAAAGAGTGAACGCATGCAATACCAAAACAGGCAATAGCACAATGTAATTGTTGATATTGGCAAGATAATTGGATCAAGACATTATACAGAGGAGAGAATACAAATCAGCTCACGAAATATCAAAAGGTTTAAGAAGGCTTTCAACACAAACACAAGGGCAAAGTTATGGGAAAGAGTGGAAAAATGTTGCCAAACACCAGTGAAAGCAACAACGGCTATATTATACTCAAAGTAAGATGCAGGTTAAGGATAAATCAAGGGTTTTTAGAGAGTTCATGAGCACCATGGAAATGAAAACAGGATGCCTATTATTACATACTTGGTTTGGTTGATGCATTGATCAACTAGAAAGAAAGAAAGATATACTAATGTCTTTTGCGAAGCTAAAATAGCCTAGAAGATCAAGCAAGAGATTGCATCTTTGAGAAGAAAGAACCGAAATAAATATAATTAACAATAGGATACAAAGAATCTAGTTACCTAAGCACTAAAGATTCTAAATTTATATTGACTGAAACTTTTGTCTTCTCCAACATGGGCCATTACATGATAGAGAGATCTCAGAAGTGCCTGCAGGAAGCACCTTTGGTAGTACTGGGTAATAATGACCTTTGTCTGTCGATGATGAGAGAGCTCATCCGTAGTGTACAGGGAGAACATCAAGAAAAACCAGCTATTGGTTTCATTGTATTGCTTCTGATTATGCAGATAATGTTGTGCTTTTGGCATAATCTCAGGTGAGACTGCAAAAGCTTTTAAACATGATCCATAGATTTTATGAACAGTGGCCTACAAGTTAACGTGGCTGGAATTTTTTTTGAGATGGTTTATAAGCTTGAAGTGCATAGTTAGTACATATGAAAATAGTGTGTGACTAAACCTCGTACTGAGGTTGGTTGGTGCAGAGAAACAACGCTATGGCAATGTTAAACAAGTGCATCCACGTGTTCCCATATGGATCAGATATGGTGAGAAATAATATCCATGATCTGGTGATGGTATGGCCCATGTGCCTTACATCTTGGTAGTTGCAATCTCTATTGTCATTGCCATTGTTTTTCTCACTCTATGGTGAATTCTCAGCACATTGTTAGTGAAGGTAAGGAGCTGTAGCAGAAATCAGTCATGTGTGATACTCTAGTTGGTGGGAGGAAACTTGAGTTGGCCTACTGCTGTCTGAGCCATTCATGAAACTATCGCCTGAAACATTCATGAAATTATCTTCGTAGTAGCCATTTTTGGGGAAATGGCTCCCTTGTGTGACCCAAGTCCTTTTTGGGTAAAAAGTTGCCATATATCTCGTTGCAGTGCCTAATTCCTTTCATCATTTTGGAGAGGTGTACGATATTGGAAGGGTGGTAAATTTTCTATGTCAACGTCTACCATCATAGGGGATGCTGCCAGTTCAGCACAGTGTCTCATAAAGTTTGATAAGTGTATGACCAATCATCATAGTCCAATAGTTCACTGGTAGGAGGAGAGTCCCCTGAGCTATGAATAGGTACAATCATGTGCATGATCCATGTGTTGGGACGACCTTCTTCCATGGCCCTAAAAACATGTGCGGAAAGGACAGGCCACTGTGCTCACCACATATATGAGACTGAAGTGGATCGCTGATAGTTGGCATTTTCTTTTACTGCTCATGCTAGTAATGACTTAAGACAATCCAATTGGAGTGCATCTGACACTGATCAATATAATCCATAGATTCCCCATTGCATATCTATTGGGACTCTGAGGTCTTTTATTCACTATATGATACTGAGAACATAGTACAATGTTGAAGACTTTCCAGGAATCCACAAAGTTGCAAAAGATCCTCTCCACCATCATGTGGGGATTAAAAGCACAATCCCATACTCCACGTATGCATCTAAAGACCTGAATAAAGCCAATCAAGTTTAATGTCCCTTCAAAGGTAAGTGCATAATGAAAGTAACGAAAATGCCTCAAAATCACCTTCTGAGGCAGCATGTGAAACTGAATGCTTACCAAAAAGAAACCACAAATAAGCAAGTACAGCATACAAGTTATTACATTAGGCCTATACATGCATGGTGCCTCTTCTTTTGCATTAAGAGTTTTGTATCACAAAACCCTATAAATACATATTCATAAGATCACTGTCAAACATCATTATACTACATCTGTTGCAAATGTCCCAATAAGGAACATATACGCCAGATATGTGTTACCACTAAATGACAAACAGACATTTCTGGTGATGGATACTGCAATGAGAACTGCTTACAAAGATATTCAAACAAGAAAAAAACCTAATTACCGATGCCCAAAAGGCTTGCACATGCCCAAAAAAGAGAGTAGGTGTTGGTTATTTTTAACATAACAAGAACTATGATACCCTATTTCTCACTAATAAATAAAAACGGAATGCTACTGCAATTTGAGCTCAGAAAAATTTCTGACATGCATCAGAACGATAAAACAAGGGGATCCAAACACTCTATAATAGATATACAAACATGATAAAGAATATAAATATTTCCCTTTACTAACCATTATGTTCCTTCTCAAATGCTGGGATGAAGTCGTGTGTGTCGACATGCACTAATTTTCTGCCATAGTTCTATCAATAACCCAGGAAACATTAGCCACCAGAAGCAAATGGCTAAGAACTTTAATGATATGATACTCACCATCACTGTAAAGTGTGTTTCATAATCTGTTAAACTGCTGCCTTCCAGTGTGTACTTGTTATTCGATATTCTTGCCTGTGAAACAGCAACAAAACCTTGATGTAAATAGGAATCATGGCCCAGAGAAATACAAATTTATCTAGATGCAAAAGCACTACATTATTTCACAACAGTCTATGATTATGAATTTTGTAAAAACTACAAAAATTGAGATGCATCATAAGAAGAATATTATGATGAGCTGGTCAAAAAGGCTTACTCAGGCATCAGCATGTAAGTTAGAAGCATGACTTTAGAATACATGATAAACGTATATTGTAAGAGAGAATTTAAGGTCTAGCCATCCTAAACCAGAGTCTGTGCAAAAGTCAAAAGTACATTAGAGTGCAGGGCAAGAAATATCCTTGCAATGCTTAGAGCTCAAATAAACTAGAGTTAGATGAGACCTACCCTTAGTTCAAACATGTACATATTGTAAAATCTGCAAGCAAGAAAGAAAGAAAGAAAGATATATTAACGTCTTTTAAGAGGCCAAAATGGCCTATAAGACCAAATAAGAGATTACATCTTAAGTGTTGTCTCGTCTTTGAGAACAAATCAAAATAAAATAAATATTACACAGTAAATATAAAAGTAAATAGCATGAAAAGAAAAGAAAAGAGGGAATCTGGTTTTTGGCACATGTGAGATCCTCAACTTAGGTATATTGTAGCTTTTGTCTTCGAAAGATCTCTAGCATAGGTCGATCCAGGATGGAAATGTCTCCGAAGCGAGGGAAGCACCTACGATGGCGGGAGATAATGGCTTTTATCTATCGATGACAAGGGTGTCGAGGTCGTGGTCCATGGGGCCAGGGCCTACGTGCACGGCAAATTGCCATTGCCAAGAGAGCCTGTTAGTGTTTCAAATCCACCTCTGAGACAAACCATGATTACAAAATGGATAGCGCCAGATTCTTTATAGTGAAAGAATAGTCTAGGTTTCCTCAGGATCCATAATAATATTCTTAATTATACTAAGAGGTGTCTTTAAATTTAGTAATGACTCTTGATGCTCTTTTACAAGCAAGAATCGCAAAACTACTATCTGAAGGACGAATTCTGTGAGGAGATACCATGTCAGGTAAGGATTGGTATAGCAGAGCAAAGCAACGAAGAAGTGCATTGATTAAACCTGGGTGTCCTCAGGCAGTTCAGACATGATAAGCAATGATGTTCAGAATCTGGTTCTAGTATGACATACATGCCGTAGCTCAGGACTTACAGTCCCTATCATCTGTATTGCTTTGTGTGCTCAATGTTGACATCTCAACACATTGTTGGTGGAGCACTGGCCTAGGGAAGAAGTCAGTGATGTGTAACTGCCTCTGCCCCATGTACTAATCTCCAGTAAGCTTGGGCCAAAGTCTCACAGATCAGCCTTCTCCGTCATGTATCCGAAGGTGATGTATTTGGCAAAGAGTGTCACATACTTCTGTAGGTCGGATAACTCAAAATGAAGTTTTACTCACTCTCAACCTCTTCTTGACATAGTTTTTAAAATGCTCTCCTTTTTTTATCTGTAGCTGGTGAAGGAAACTCTGAGTTGCCTATTGCTTTTTAAGAAATACAGAGCAAGTAGATGTTTGTGTACCTTGGTCTTTATATGAATTCATCCTTTGAGACCTCACAGAATTATCTTTATAGCAGACCATCCTTATGAAAAAAGGCTCTTTTGGGTGGGTGAATCAAGATTTTTGGGTCAAGAGTTTCCATAATTCTTGCCCCATTACCTTGTTCTTTTTACCATCTCGAGACAGTGTTGAGTACGGGAAAGATGGCAGATTCCCACTGTGAAGGCCATTGCTGTTGAATGGCTTTGTCACATGTGAACACCATAATCTACCTCCCTCTTTTGTTCCAACCATTTTCTTTAATTTTTTAAACTCCTTATCTGTGATTCTTTGAGGTGGCACGGTTTGGATCTGGCTGATCAGTTTCTCTGTTTTGAATAATACTTCTACCATAAGAGGGACGCAACCAATCCAGCTTGAATGATATCATGTAGGAGGATATACCACATATGTAAACTCTTGTGCATCAGTCCGATGCAAGGACCGGTTAGAATCATCAATTAAAAAAGCCAGCACATAAGAAGAATTCTCTGCGGCATTAATTAAAGGACAAGGTGTTTGCCTTAACCATTAGCAACTGGTTACACCAAGATTCGGGAGCCATTATGCCTCAAATCATAACACAGATAGATTAATTACTTGTGTGACTAAGTTCACTTTTTTGTACACAACAAAGATGGAAGCAATCCACAGATCACTCATTGGAATGAACCAAGTCATCTTTTTATATTCTTGGCAGACTGAGAGATAAGGCTCTTCAAAAGCAGTCATCTTACTGAAAGACTTTTGTTCTAGCAATGTGATGTAGTCTCAGTACTAACTTGTATCACAAGTGACTGGGAGGGTCCTGTAAGGGAAACACTATTTATGTTTTAAATTTGGTTCATAAAGAGAACCAAGAAATACATGAAACAACAGGATCCAACGATACAAACAGTGGCCTGAGCCCTTGGTCTTGGCTTGCTGTGGGCTGTAGGGGATTCTTGCTGTAGGTGTGCTTTTAAAGACGAAATATGAGATTTATGTGTGTGTGTGTGTGTTAAAGAACCTCAATAACATAAGATGGTAAGCATACCCTAAGCAAATAAAAAAACTGTTAACTTTTCATCACAACTCTCTTGTTTCTGTTGCTTAATATTGGAACATTTAGAATTCACAGCCATGAACCATCCATTCAGGATATTTTTGACAATGGGGATGTTTTTTAAGAACACATCCATAGGTTCCAATTCAAAGTTTAATGTTTCGAAAGTTTACCCTTCTATCTAGAAAAAGGATAAAGATGTTACCCAAAAGACATTGCTAAGGAAAATTTTGAGTGGCTTCAAGCTTCGAACCAGCACAATGTATCGCAAGTCAAACTTCTTTCCTTGAAAAAGTGCTGGATGTTCAACATACTTTTGACATATTTTAGGTCCAGTTTCTGCCAGCCTGATTAAAGCAGGTAAGTAATCGGTTATCGAAGTATCAATTGTGCGTGCCATATTCCAAGGTTTCATAATCCAAAGGTTGTTTCTTTCTTCTTTTTGCCTAACAAGGTAGTCACCAATAAAAGCAGCCATTTCTGTCTCCATATCATATGTACTTTGAATCCATGCAGGAGCTCCATAGACCTGCACAGTAAATAGTAGTCCTTATATTAAGAGAAAAACAATTGTTCTAATTTCTGGGCGAATGAAACATCAAAAAATTACAAGCAGTGCAGCCTTATACAGAGAGTGTACAGTCAAACATATTTAACCAAATCACAAAATATATAATATTGGGATATATACTTCAAGATTGATATTTCAAGGCTGCACCACATTTTATTTCCTTTCAGATGCACTCCTAATTTAGCATTAACTTACTTGCTGGATGGTTTTGGCAAGATGATGTTTCATAACAATGCAGGCTTCAAATGGAAACTGGTTTACATACTGCTCATCCCTTAAACCAATTGTTTTCTTAATTTCATCATCGATTTGTGAGCTGGCCCATAGGATGTCAGCTTCCGAAGGATCATCGCCTAAATCAGCATTAACATTGTAGCACAATCATAAAGTTACTCATAAATAACAAGATGGGCGTCAACAGCTAGTTCTTCAATAGTGACACAAAGAGATAGCTTTACAAAAGTCAATCTGGAACAGTTTATTTTTTACACCATGGACAGTTTCCTCTTCACGCGTTGGAAATGTACAAAGCTAAACATGAGAATACTTACAGAATGTAAACTCTGGCCGTTTCAATGTTTCTAACACTTGAGGCAAATCTGTATAAACTAAATAAACACTGCGCTCAAGCACTGGCGTGCTTTCCTCTATAGGTGCAATACTGACAGTATTTGTTTTAATACGTGCTCTTTGGAGTTTGCGTTGATGATTATTATACACCTACAACAATTCAATCATATTGCACTGTTAGCTCCTTTAAAAACCATCCAACTATACACTCATCCAATTTTATTAAAAACTTGTTTCTCCTTTAAAAACCATCCAACTATACACTCGTCCAATTTTATTAAAAACTTGTAACACCCCATTTGCCACTGGTGAAAGTATAAAGTCCATACATAACATAGTATTTACAGACTTTCATACAGCGAATTTAATGTTAGAGGGTGGCAGCTCCAGACCTGCACTCTCTTTCATCTTTATTATCTCTCTTCTACATTCTCTCTCTTCCTAGATTCTTCTCTCTCTAGACTCTGCAACTCTTTAAATGCCTTCTCTTTCTAGAATCTGCAACACTTTAAATGCCTTCTCTCTTCCACTTGTTCCAAGATATTCCCTCTTATTCCTAGTTTATTGTACCTGTTTGGTAGTACAAGAGTCACTTAACTACCAAACAACCATTTCATCCTTGGGGCCACGTTCTGTAATTTTGTATAAATAGGCTGGTGCCTCTTTTGTAAAAACTTTATTTTTGCTGCTACTTGCAAACAAGCTCTACTCTTTGGCTATGTCTCTACGCTTTGCAACCATTTTTGCTACTGCTGTCTGACAGCCTTCTCACAGCTTGGTTGTGTCTATTTTGTTCTAACAACTATTCCGCTGCTGCTATTACCAGCTTTTCTCACATTTAAAGCTGAATTGGAATGGGATCATAGAAAATCATAGATCAAATTTCCTTTTAGACGATCACAAATGGTATCCTACAACAGGGTCATTCATCAATCCATGCATTCCATTGAATTTGGACACAAAATAATACATAACTAGAAAGTCCACTGCATAAAAATCACCACATTCCATGTTGCAAAAGACAATCAAACAAGGGTCAAATTGTGTTGGAATGCCGTAAACTTCCTTTTTTTAACCAATGGCTTGAAAGTTCTCAATAAAAACAAATGCCACATGATCTATATTTCGAATTCATGTTCAATCTATCAACTCAAGCCATACACAAAGATGAGAGCGTTGGCATGCCAATGCAAAGCATTATTGAATCTCATCAGTCATGAGCCCTACAAGTGTTGTTGCCATTTAAATTGGATACTGCAGTCATTGTTTTTTAGGACTCAATTTCATGAATATACAGTTTTATGAATTTTCATGTTCACGTTCACAATAGCAAGCATTTTCTTTTATGTTAAAAGTTTTATGTTCTTATGCTGTTATGCCTTTATTCTTTTATGAGTTTATGAGTTTATGAGTTTATGCTTTTATGCTCTTATGCTCTTATGTTCTTATGCTCATATGCTCTTATGCTCTTATGCTCTTATGCTCTTATGCTCTTATGCTCTTACGCTCTTATGACTTTATGACTTCATAAGATCAAAGCCATCAACGAACTCAGAAATGCCCTCATTGTCCCACCAAACTTTCCATATTGGATCATTCTTGATACATATATTCAGGGGGCAGCAATTTCAGATCCAAAAATCAGAGATCAAATCTTTTTGTTCGTTATCCATATTTACATTTCAAGATCAGAAAGATAGTCAGTCCCATTGGTAAGTTAAACACATTTAACATTTGTCAGTTCTCGTAGGCCACTGTGGACTTTAGAAACATTAATATTTCTTTCTAACAAGGTATTTGGTTAAAGGGGCATGGTATTTTCATCATGTGCATGGTTCCTTTTATATACCACCAATGACAATTCCATTTTACTGGAAATTGATCTCTTCCACTGCTTGACTTGTACTGAAAACTAAATTTCAAATATTTCTTAATTCTAAACAAAATAAAGTTTCACTTGTGAAAATATATGTTTGCATTTATTTGTCAAGAAAGTGAATTAAAAACCAAACTTCCTCGTCCAATGCATATTTCTAACCTCTTCAAAATAGTACTTAGGAGTGTGGAACCATGCTGTCAGCCGTGCAGATCGTTGTTTCTCCTCTCCAAAGCCAAACAAAAAGTCACGAGTGCATTCATCTCCATTAAGGACATCTTTTACTGGCCATAACAATGAGTAACTACATCCAAAGATACCTCCCTTAATTTATGTTACAAAAGGAAATATTTCCCAAGAAAAATATTTATTTATTCTATACACAATTGGATGACATATTCACATCATCCAATAATTCTAACTCTAGTGCGTTTGGGGTTTTCAGATGTACAGTCAAGTATAGTTTGATGATAACATGTATATTGACAGTCTTGCAGTTAAACATTGTTACATATTCAATATGAAAAGATACCTGATAGCAGACTGTAAAGTTCCATCTGGCATGTACATAAATGGAGCCACTCTAAAATTTGGTTCATCGTTGTGCCTGATAGCAGAGCCCAGTTCGTCCATTACATACCTGAAATACAGATCAAGGTATATTAATTTTTTAAGTTTTTGCAAAAAAGTGCATTACTGAGACAATGATCTACATAACTATGTAAGAACATCAGATTCCATATCACTCAATCTTTTCCTTGGTGAAAGTTTATAGCTCCAGCTTACAGCATTGAGACAGTGATATACAATCCATACTAATGAGACAGTGAATAATTTATGCCTTCACAACATCTGCCTATCACATGGCCATCATTGGTTCCAATATAATTTACTCTGACACTAGACATATCTTCCCAGTAAACAAAACAAGGAAGCTTCTTTGCATGCCCATTAAATGGATCCTTCCATTCCTCAATTTATAAACTTCTTTATACTGAAAAGGCTTCACACAATAATATCTAGAATTGGAATCAAACTGTCTCCCATTGCAATTTGTCGATGACTATGTAGGCATAATAAGAGAAGACAAATTGAGCTCTCTGCAGCTAAAGGTTTTCGGACGTCCCTCATACCTCTCCAACATCTCCTCTACCCATAAATTAAACCATCCTTAAAGTAATGCATTTATGAAACTTTTAATCATTTTGAAACAATGATTTGCAATAGCTACTACCTGCATACAATGAAACATCTTTCAGGCAGCTAATTTTTATAAATTACTGCTGATATATTTTTAGGAATCATCATATGTATACCATATTGGGGTCTCATCAAGCTTCTCTTCGTCACAAAGCCGATATGTCATTACAAATGCCCACATTGCCCGAAGTATCCTTTCCACCACAGGCTCTTTGCTAGACCAGTGAGGGAAACTTGGAATAAGTTTACCTTCTACAACACTCTCTCCTCTTTCAAGAACCTTTGCAGCTTCTACACCATTTAGTTCAGAGATGTTGGGTAAGCTTTCTAAAATTTCTATCCCGTTTCTTCCAAGAGGTCCTGGTATATTTACCTGCACAAATATGACTAAATGTGTTTTTAAATTAAATCGGTCCACCAGAGCATTTGAACGAAAAAATCCTGATAATGCATTTATTTTGCGAGCTGTCTGTTAAAAAGATACAAAAGAACTACTATTTTGTATAAAGGAAGTGATCAAGTTAAAGTGTTTCATAAAACAGTTAGTTTTTGCCAAGTTTATATTATCTGTAGAAATATCCATCCAATTAGCCTGTTTTTATATTCTCTTTTCACCCTTCTGTTGACATGACTTAAGTTTGAACAAATGTTTATGCAAGAAAACATTTATATAAAAACATGACTGGATCTTAAAGGAGAATACTTGGGAGAAGTTTCAAAATGATTATGACTGCTGTGAGATATCTAAATAAACATGACTTGTCAAATATATAGTTCCATTTAGATGCCCTGTTTTTGTACAGTTTTCATATGATCAATAAATTCGATGCCAAGCTCTGGCACTATAATAACGCTAGATATTTTATGTCATCCTCTTTTTGGCATTAATTTCTCAGACAACAGGTACTGTCCTTAAAACTTTTCGAATAATTACATTTAAGTCCTGCGGAAGCTAAATATGTTAATGTCCAGAGAAACGTGAAATTACCTCAAGTGACTGTAGACTGGAAAAACTCCTTAATGTCTCAACCAGAGTTGCTTTCAAATCATTATCTAAAGGGTTGTCCCGTAGGTTTAAAGAGCTTAGTAAAGGCATCTCCACAGGATTAAAAACCTGCAGGATTCAAATATAATTATATAGAAAATATAAATATAAATGCATGTGTGTAAGTGTATGCATGTTCGCATACGTAACATGTAAATGCCTACTATGTGTAACATGTGTATGCCTCCTATGTGTAACATGTGTATGACTCCCAAATGTAACCTTGTATGCATAATAAGTGTATGTGTATGCATATGTGCAGTAAGTGTATGTTTATGCCTATGCCTATGCCTATGTGTACGTGGACGTGGACGTGTACGTGGTACACATAAAACAAATTTAATTTTTATGTTTGCCCATGCAAATTAGTAAATCTGAAAACGAAGAATGATATACAAGCAAACCTTAGGGTGAAGACTACAAATATTCCGATTGGATAGATCCAGTGTTTTGACAGCCCTTAACTCATCACCAATGTTAAGTGATTTGGCTGAAGGTATCCCAGCACAAAATTCTATCGCCCACTTACCATAGTTCTCTGTGAATTTGCTGTTGTAAATTTCTAACTGGGGTACTGACAAAAGCAAGGCAGATTCAAATTGATCGCTCCTAAAGCAAAAAAGGAACAAAACATGATGTGTTTCAAATTGGCATATTAATGTCCCATTCATAACTTACGTGTATATCATGTGAGGTGCCATTCATATTACACATGCAAACCACATGGCTAATTAATTAACCCACACAAATGTAAATCAGTTCAGTGTAACATAAGATGCATTCAAAGAAAAAAACCATTACACCAGCGCATGGCACCACATTATATTCATAAATAAATATAAAACAACATATGTACAGTGACTAAAAGCACCAGTAAAATAATAGACTATAGGGAGTAGAAATACAATGGCAATTAACATATGACATGTGCGCACATTGGTCTTCTTAAAAGTATGTACTTATCCTTGTTGGTTCTGTAAATATTTACATATGTATCTGTTGTTAACTGTTACTCCCAATTTATAAGTGAGGAGAATATTTTTAGCCTCTCAAAGATTATCAGCTATATAGTATTACTGGTAAGGCCTTATCATAGAACGGTCCAAGGGGTCAAAGAAACCAACAATTCAGCACCACATGTGACAGGTTCGGGTAAGTTATATACTTTTTTCCATATCCTCAGGCAACAGAAATTATATCAACAAATACCAATAAAAGAAAAAACACTCCTCATTGAGTGGTAACATGCAATTCACAGCGGAAATCTTATTTGAAGCATAATTCAATAGATAAGTTGGCATGCATTGATTGTAGTACTTGTTCAAGGGGACAAAGAAACACTTATATACTTTTTTCTATATCCCTATAAACAGGCTCATACAATAAAAACTATATCAATCAATACCAATGATAAAACAATCCTCATTGGGTGGTAAAATGCATTTCAATGCTTTAATGTTATTTCAAGCATATTAATAGAAAAGAAAGAGCTATTCCTCAATAAGATAATATTACCCCTCCACTAGAATAGGGTTTTCGTTAATCCAAAACGCCTTTAAATGCTTCAATCCAGCAACTGCTTCTAATACTGCACCCTGAGAACTGACATTATTTCCCCATAAGCTAAGGCCCACCAAATTCTGTATGAAGAAAGATGATTCTCTCAAATCCATATTATTAGATCAGCATCCAAATATCCAGCAACTGATATGGAAAGTACTCACAGGAAAATTGGATGAAAGTTCCAATGACTTCAATTTTTCATCATTAATTGCGGTCTCATCAAGCTCCAGCCAGTATAAATCATCCCCGGCAGCAGTTGCTTGATTTTTTGCTTCTATAATAGCATCTTCTACTGTACGTACCACACTGCATAGCTCCTCTATTTCCTCCGGATCATCAGAGACACACATCATTGCACTTAGCCTTTCAACCAAGCTAGGGTGTTGCTCAAGCTACATGAACAACCACATAAACCAGAAGGTGGGAGTATTTATTATAAAACAACTACTTAAAAATAAGAAACTACAAAAAACAAGGAAACTGTACAAGTGACTGCGCGTGAACACATCATGTAACGACGACATCATGGACATCAGAACTAGCAAACCTATAAGGAAATTAAAAGCAAAATACATACTAAATTTATGACAAAAAACAAAACCAAAAAAGGCTGTATTATTAAAAAACCTTGTCACGAAATATTTCATCCTCAAAACACCCCATTTCAGTCCTCGAAGGATTTACATACATTTTTTTATAGTTATATATCTATATGTGTGTAAGTATACGTGTGTGAAAATACTATTATACATATGAACAATAAGCCTTCCAAGAGAGCTCATAGCTATTCTACCTTCTTGAATAGATTGTAGGGAAAAGAAAAAAGAAAGATAATTGATGCACCTTTTCAATTATTGGATCTCTATGAATGTTGGCTGTCCCATTTCACCCATTTCACTGACTTCCTATCAAAGCTAAGTTGCTACATAGAAGACAGGAAGGCTTATACACCATAACCAGTCTTCTTGAGAAGAAGTCAAGCCAGCCAATGCTGCCCAGAGCCAACCATGGACAGCCTAATGAAGACCCTACCAGCTTGATGGCCAGCCTGAAATAGACTCGTATGCAGCCTTGTGGATTTCCGAAAGGCCTTTGACACTGTGCCACGTGCTCGGCTTATGCAGCGGCTAGAAGCCCTTGGTGTTCCTATAGATATGCAATGGGGAATCTATGCACTCTATGAATCCATGTCAGGAAAAGTGTGGTCTTCCAAGGGCTAGTCAGAGGCGGTGGCTAGCACAATCGGCGTGAAGCAAGGATGCCCACTATCCCCCACTCTTCTCGGTCTCTATATAGGATGAGGTATCACAATACATAGAGAGATTTGGAGGTTCCAGACCACGCCTAGCAGGTATAGCTATACAAATATTACTATATGTTGATGATATTGTGCTGATTTCTGACTCTCCGAAGGGACTACAAAGACATCTAAATGCCTTAAAACTATTTTGTACGGACAAAGGTTTGTCAATCAACATGAATAAAACTGAAGTGATGGTGTTTAACACCACCCAAGCATGGGTAACAAGATCAGAACCAGAATTCTTCTTGGGAGAGGAAAAGGTGGAATACACACACTCCTACACATACCTAGGAGTAACATTTACAGGACCTAGGTTCTCCTTACAGGAGGCTGCTTGTGCCCAGCTTTCTTGTGGATATGCAGCCCTTGGTGCTCTCGAGAGACAATGTGCACATTTGCAGTTCCAAGAGCCACGGACTAAGCTATGGTTATTTGATACACTTGTCACACCAACACTTCTCTATGGAGTAGAGACATGGGGACTGAATCTTAACAAGACAAATCATTGGAAAGATTTAGAGAGACCTTTAGTGTCAATGATTGCTCGCATGATCAGGAGCAAAGCATCGGTGCCCCACGATATAATCCGGGCAAAGATGGGAGCAGCACCTATAATAACCGAGGCATTGTTCCGATCAATGACATTTATCCAACATCTTTGGGAGCTCCCTAAACGAAGGTACCCAAGGTTGGCACTTATGTCATCAAGACAACTGGCTGAAAATGGAGACACTCATTGTTGGTATGCTGAAATGCAGCAATGATTCGAGTCACATGACATGAGTATAAATGCAATACCCCCATTCCAATATAGCTTGGACTGTCCCCATTTAAATATAACCAAAGTGGAAAAGAATAGAGTGATCCGAACTGATATTATTAACTTGGAAAACAAGATAACATGGATCAGCCCCAAAATACCACTTGGTACAAAGATGGCCCACTATAAGACACACTTCTTACATACATCGGAGGATGGTGTCATGAGGCCACCTTACATAGAAATACATCTATCCTATGCGATGCGTAGTGTGATAGGGCAGTTGCAAACTTCATCACATCAGCTACGGATTGAGGTAGGCAGATATACACGACTACCTCTAGAAGAGAGAATTTGCCAATTGTGTCATCAAGGAGTGGAATCTGAAGAACACTATGTTTGTCATTGTAGTGTCTTCTATGAAATCAGAGGGAGATACCATTGCCTCTTTAAACAAGGCTTTGGCCCACTACGCAAGGTAATGGAATATGAGGACCAACGATGCCTAGGACTTTTCTTGCTAGAGCTCAAGAGACATCGAGAAAAGTTGTTGAAGAATACAGCCACACAAGCTTATGCACAAAGAACAATCACAACTTTCTTTAGCCCCATCACTCCTACTAACACTACAAGTCAATCACGGGATACACAAATGGGCTTCAGACCAGGACATAACAAACGGGTTATAATTGATCGGGCAATGGCAATTTGCCGTGCACGTAGGCCCCGGCCCCATGGACCACAACCTCGACACCCTTGTCATCGACAGATAAAAGCCATTATCTCCCGCCAACGTAGGTGCTTCCCTCACTTCGGAGACATTTCCATTCTAGATCGACCTATGCTAGAGATCTTTCGAAGACAAAAGCTGCAATATACCTAACTTGAGGATCTCACATGTACCAAAAACCAGATTCCCTCATTTCTTTTCTTTTTATGTTATTTTCTTTTATATTTACTGTGTAATATTTATTTTATTTTGATTTGTTCTCAAAGACGAGACAACACTTAAGATGTAATCTCTTATTTGGTCTTATATGCCATTTTGGCCTCTTAAAAAACGTTAATATATCTTTCTTTCTTTGCACTCTCAATTAACCCTCACACTTTTATCCTTGTGTGTAGAATACTAAGGTATAGACTACCATGTGATAAATTATGGTCATGCCCATAACATTCTCCCTCTCTTTACAACATTGCATTCTTGCGATGAGAGATTAGGTAAGTTAGTTTTAATGGTGTTTTCTTGTTTCATGTAGCATCTTTTATAGACTTACTCAAATTGTTTTAGAACACAAATGCTTTGTGGTACATGTTTAGAAACTAAATCTTCAGAAGTAACCAGAGTTTTAGTTGTAACTATATTATCATTAGAACCAATAAATTTTTTTAGACAACTTACATGAAAAACCGGATGGATTTTAACACCATCAAGATGAGCAAAACGATGGTTGATGAACCAATGCGTTTGATAACTGTGAAGGTCCACAAAACCGTGGGGCTAACTTAGCGCATTACTTGTGGTAGTTTGTACCGTAGTATTCTACACACGAGATAAATTATGGTCATGCCTGTAACAATTACCGTAGTATCAAGATGAGCAAGACGATAGGCTGATGAACTAATGCATTTGATAACTGTGAAAGATCCACAAAACCGTGGGGTAACTTAGCACACTTCTTGTAGTAGTTTTTACCGTAATATTTTACACATGGGATAAATTACTATCATGCCCGTAATAGTTACCTTGGACACAACAAAAGAGTTTGTCTAAAAAAGGAGAACTAACGCCATAACATGTAGTACAAGGATGGTTTGCAAAGAATAAAAGAGGGCTAACTACATGACAAGCTTGGTGGATAGACCACATGAGTGGAAATAGTCACCTACACATCCATCTACATTGACTAAACTAATCGCAGACATGTACGGTCTACCCTATGTAATCCATTGATCAAGGATGCCCATCAATCACACGGCCCAAATATTCAAGGAAACAATGCTAGGAAATACCATCAATGGCTACGAAACTTGCTAAATCTATCTTTGAAATGCATAATACAACCCCTTGGAGAATGGCTATCCAAGGAACTCTCACAGAGTTGGCGTAACAATAGGATGCAAGATAGATGACATGGATTGTTTAGTCTCTATAATCTCAAGTGTTAAGGGCTCAATGATGTATAAAGAAGAAAGAAAGAAAGAGAGATATATTAACCTCTTTTAAGATGCCAAAATGGCCTATAAGAACAAACAAGAGATTACAAGAACAAGAAACCAAAATAAATGTAACTAAGTAAAAGAGTAAACGTGACTTAAAGAATCCAGTTATCTATACATGTAAAATTCTCAATTTAGATTGATCTAGTGAGGAGCATTCTAGATGTTGATTTCAACATCATTAAGATCTCACAAAGGTACACCTGACCAGATTGCAATATTTTGCAATAAAACGAACGCATTGTATTGACAAAAACTTGCAACGTAGTGGATGATGACAGAGCAAGAAGCAATATATATTTCTAGCAGAATGCCAACACATGATTAAATAGTAGAGTTTGATACAATGAGAGTTATAGCTTGTGTGCTCCTAAGTAAGCAAATATAAAGCAACTTAAGAAGTGAAGCACGGACTAACTCTAGCATACATTGTAGTGTCCCCTTCATAAAGATAGGTTGTTAGTACCAACAACTAACCCATCTACCATAATCAATGAGCCTCCTTTCACCATTGACCACAAATATATGAGGGTTGTTCGCACTTGTTCACCCTCAACACTCCTCTTTCAAGAGCTTCACCTACACCGACCAATCATCTGATCTCATTCAGAATTATTTTTTATTCGTTACATAGCAAACTCCCACATCATCCATTACAAACTCTACATCCACTAGACATATCCAAAATGTGCCCAATGTGAGAAATCCTCTAATGTTTTCAGATTCTGAATTGGATAGCTCAAAACCTGGTGGATCTCCACATATAACACCTTGAGAACTCCATTCAAAAAATTGGAATTTTGACTTTTCTAGCATGCTTGTCAGTTCTTCTCAGTTGATACTACTAGATCTCTAAGGATCCCAGCTTTGCACCTCTTCCACCTTTTATTTCCAGTTCATAATATAGTCACCATTTGAGTTCTTAGATATCACATCTGAGGTATGTGGATCCACATCCTGACAATGCGTCATCTTCTTCCAGTCAAATCATAGACTCTACAAACCTAAGACTCTGAGTTGTGTCTAACAAATATGCCTCCCCTACTCTGCGCGTCCTGCCTATAACCAAACAATTGTCAAACCTTTTCAAGATATTTAGACGACTATGTCAATTAAAAACCTGATTGAGTAGCCAAAATCATGATTGTTAGCAAATAGTAAATCTTGTATCGCCATTGGGCAAGAATTTGTTAGAACAGGGCCCTTCATTGAGCAAGAAGTAGACCAAAAAAACAAATAGTGGAGGAATACCTCCAAGGATGGAGAACATAAAACCGAAGAGATTGTTAGAACAGGGCCCTTCATATATATGCTATGGCCAGTAATTAGGCAAGTTATGAGCGTACATGTCACTTTGAATCTTACCTTCTACCTCTGGGTGCTCGACGATTCCTTGACAAAGCTAGGACGAATAGAAACAAGGCCTACTGCTGATCCAACAGAAATTATAGGGTCCATGTTAGTCTCATCCTAATTCATTACATCAATCAATCTTGTCAGGTAATGTCTCTTCCTTCACTCAGACTTATGTGGGGCCCTACTCCCCGGTTATTATAAAACTACAGATGAATATGTAGACCATAGTATTACCCACATCCAATCAGAAAGAATTGTGCAGCTCCACTCAATGATGATCAACATTTTTTTTTCCACTAACTTGTAGCGCCATCAACTACATTGGGCTTCATCTGATCATTCATATTCCTCAACTCGAAGATCCTCCTTTCTGGAAATATACCCCATCATACTGCTTCGATCAGGGAATAGGACAATCCACCTTATTTTGTTGTCATTCTTCCCCAGAAGTCTATGTGGACTAACTCCAGAGAAGACTTTGCTCGCTTGACCTTCTCCAAGAAAGACTTTCAATTCCACTTACCAACTTTACATGTCTCGTACTTTTCAGCATGTTCAGCCAATCCAGTCAAGACATTATGTATTGGTGGACTGTCTCCCCATGCCTCTGCACTTGTTGAACTCTTTGGTTGCACTGCCCAAGCAACCACAGAACCTCTTTTAATCATTGTCATCAGTGCAACTATTTCTTCCCCATAGCTCTATTTAATTAACAAACATAGAACCTCAAAGCTTTGCAACCATGTTATATTCAGGAGAAACATAAGGATTGAACAAACAGATGCTTGCAATGGATCAGAAAATGAAAGTGTAAGAAGCAATGTATATTACTAGCAGAGAGTTGAAGCATGATTACAACAAGAGTTGTAGCTCATGTGCTTCTAACCAAGAAAATTGGAAAACAAGGCAAGAAGTGAAGTGTGGACTAACCCTAGAATGAATTGTAATGTTCCATTTATACAATAGGATGATAGTCCCAACAATAACCATCTACCATATTCAATGTCGGTGGCACTTGTTCACACCCAGCACATATAACTTTGTTCATCTTAAATCAACATGTGATGCAATGTGACATGAGTTCTTTGAATATCAAAAAGTTCAGTTCAAGCTACACATTAGGATGACTGAAACTGTGTCAAGAGTCGAGATAATGAAAACCAAACAATTATCCGGGCGTTTCCCAAGTTCATCAACATAATGATCATCGTGTTTGTTGGGGTAGAAAAAAAAAAGCGGGTACTTTCAGACCCATCCTTGTGCAGTAAAACAAGAAAATTTGATGGCATTAGTAACCCCCCCTTTCTCATTAAGAATAATGTAAGACAAAGAATTTTGATCTAATGAAAAGGTCAGATTAAGGGATTTGAACTCAATCGTATTCTTTTTCTAGTCCAACTGCACCAAAACAGTATCTTGGAAATTTGGATGAGTTTTCAGCTTTATCAACAGTTCGATGTATTCAAACGATTGTCAAGAATGTATTGATCTAACAACGACCCCATAATGAGCAATGTGGTTCATGGATTGTTGTAGTTAAGAAAAACAATGCAATGGTATGAACAATATAGAAGTAATGAATGCAACTTCAGAAGACGATTCAAGAGACTGAAAGGAAATGAAAACCCCACATGTCAATGCCAGTCCAAAAGATGATGATATGGCTCATGGAGCAAATTTGGGCCATTTGAAACAGATGATGAGTTACAAAACGACAGGTCAAACTTACCTAGACTTTGGTGAGTTTTGCATATAAGGTTGTGCAACCTTATGTGCAAATACAACACTCGCCTTTAGAATTATTTTCCTCTTCTACATTCCCATAATTTATTGCATACCGGTGCCACAACTGATGGGTAATTCCCAAATTCACAGATTCGCGTGGGTTTGTGAAAATAATTGCATCATAAATATGAGGAACATACCTGGCTCCGAGCATCAGGCAGACGGAACGACCACGCATGATCAATGAGGAAGACCTGAGAATGCCGGGGCAGATGCGGGTGTGCGGAGGACGAGAGCAAAAGGCGGCGTTGCTTCGGCCGCCTACTGGCGGCGACGACAGCGACATCATCATCATCTTCTTCTTCGTGTTCTTCGATGCTGAAGAAATTACCAGCATCAAGGGTGTCATTGGTGAGCTTGTGGAAGAGCTGTCTGTGGAGGGAGGGGGGCAGGCCAGAGGAGGCCAAAAGGACGCCATGCACCTGCAGGAACTCGTCGAAGCTGGTCATCCTGCCCATTCTCTCTCTCTCTCTCTCTCTCTCTCTCTCTCTCTCTCTCTCTCTCTCTCTATGTCCCCTTCTTCTGTGGGTCTCTCTCTATCTCTGTCCAGGTAGGTAGGTGTCTGGACTCTGAAGAGAGCTGGGAATACAATGATATATATATATACATATATATCATATATGTATGTATATATAAGCTTTGGGTGAGGAAGGATATGGAAAACTACTTAGGGTAAAATCTATCTACCTATGAACTTCTTTAATTCTTATGCTCTTCTCATTCATGACTTCGCCATATAGAGGGCCCTCGGACCCGCTCGCTTCCTTCCCTCCGGCTTTCGGTTTCTTTTTCGAAGAACAATCGCATACCATGTTTAAAAACAACACGACAGTTCATCAAACCTTTGTCTGATGTTGTTACAACCTTTTTGTATGTTGTTGTTAAATCTTTGTCTGCTATTAAAACCTCGTATGTTGTTGTTAAATCTTTGTCTGTTGTTAAAACCTCGTTTGTTGTTGTTGCTTAAACCTTGTTTGTTGTTGTTTGTTGTTGATGATGATATCCTCCTCCTCCTCCCGTGATACTTCAACAACCTTGAGGCCATGTAAACCTTGCCGAATGTTAACGTAGTTGTGCTACACCTAAGCTTTAATGTAGCTCCTCCTCCGACAAGGTGCATGTCATTGTATCAAATCTTATTTGTAACGATTGGTGCTTCAATTTGCCGAATACACATATATTTGGGTTCTATTCATATTGGACGCTATTATATTACTTATGTGTGCTTCATTCACATCTCTAAAAGTTAGCTTGACATTTTAACATTGATATTTAGTTATAATTGTGTAGTAAAGTTGTGAAGGAGGATATATGGTTTTACACGACAAACTGCACACTATGGAAACTTAAACTTTTCATCGTGTTGGAGTTATACAAGCTCCTTGATAACATATGCAAACATTATGTTGAGCCATTGGGAGTAGTTTTGTAGTAGATCAACATAATCTAGTAAATATTATTCCCCATCATGAGTGAAGGTAATGAATGTTTGGAAAACAAGGTTACCTATAAACATATGGAAAAAGCAAGAAGATAATTATTTCCATCACAAGGATCAAATGGCAATAGTCGAATTGGTGAACGTAAGCATCAATGTTAGCACAAAAGTATACTTGCATCTTGCTTGCAACATGTGATGACATGGTCACAACATTTATCACTTATGTGACAAATCATTTGGTTCTCTCCAAGGAGTTTTCAACATTATTGTAAGAGGAAGAGTTGCATATGGGGGTAAGTCGACAGGTGAATACAAATTTTAGTAGGTTGACTTTTCAAATTCCATGCTTAAATACTCTCATTATTTTTGGTATTATAGATGATATCATGGAAATTGGTTATTGGTCATTGCCAATGTTCATGTTGGATGGTGTTACTGGTGGGACTAGTGTGACAGGTGTGAAACGTATCAAAAGGAGCCGAGCACTAACAATCGAACAAAGAAAGCCGAATATCAAGGAAGGAATGGGTGGAAAGTGCCGAGCAAAAGGGAGCTATATATATCGGGATTAGCAAACACAAAAGGGGGAGATCTAGAGGACTAAGGATAAGGATAGAAAATTTGAGATTGAGTGAGTGTAACTGAGAGTACTCAGTGCTTGTATGTGCATATTACACTTTAATCGAATATATATACGTTTTGTGGGTAACTTCTGTGTCCTGTCTTGTCTGTATTCCGATCTCTATCGATCTATCTATGTAAGTTCGGTTTCTGTAAGGAACGTATCCAAGAATTGGTTGTGGCCGTTTTCGTAGCTTATCCTTCGTGTTTCCCCCGGTCGTAAATCCCTCCCCAACTGGGACAATCTAAATAACGATCACGAGCCCCAGGAAGTCATATAACCATGACGATCTCGGTTGGACGTCGTGTCCCACTCTCCTTCGCACCACAATACCTTGACCCGATTACTCAGGAGGAGTAATCGAAGGTGTTCTCTAGGGAGGGAGTAACAGATGCGAAGTGGTTTGAGGTAATTTCCTAAGGACACAATGTTATATCATGAATTAATGCTAATGGTTTATTTACAATTGACTTCATTGAACATCATACGGACATGAATGTGTTTTCAAAAGGTATTATAGATGAGGCATTTCCTTCATCACCACATGATCAAGGTGCAAATGGTGATGTTGTTCAAGTGGCCCCAAGGGTGCAAATACCTTTTGAAAAGCAAGATTTAATCAAAAGTGCAATGCTTATGGTGCGCCAAATGACGAGTTAGATCAATAGATGAGTTTGACAATATAGGTGTCAATTGGAATTTTAACAAAAAGGATGACATAATTGATGAGGATGAAGAAGACCAATTTAAATTCTATTGTGAGGTTGATTTTGATATTGACCTAAACGACAAATGCAAGATACTTGTTCTCAGTTTCTCCATTCTAGCAAGCTTATTGTACACTGCTTAGGATTTAGGGTTTATTGTAAAATTTCCCCCATTCCCATCACTATTTTCTCTTACATGTTTTTGTGCATTTCCTTACATCCATTCATTTAACATGCGTCAATGCCTTCTATAATAATGTCTAATTCCTTTTGTATTTATACTCCCTCTTTCTTCAATGCCATTTTCTTGTATACATTTCATCGAGTTAATGGTGATTCTAAATTGCTTATAGTTGGCTCCTTCGTTTTCAAAGATAATTTCAATCTTTTGATTGAATTACATTATCCTAACTTCTAAGGTACATATGTTTTAATTGTTTTTTCTTTGTCTCGCATGTTATATGTTGTATGATGTATCAATATGTTTCCATTCTTTCTCTTACATGTTTCTTTTTTTTTGGTATACACCCCCTTCTCTTGGAATGCCCCCTTTTTTGTGCACATATCCATTTTCTCCTACAAGACAATGAAAAGTAAGAAATAAGGGTTAGTGGTGGCTATGCTAATGGTCATATGTTCTTCTTTTCTTTTGTTATGTTCACAATAATTGTTTTCTTCAAAACTCTACAATAAAATGTGCCCATCTTAAAATGGTGTATGCATTAGATCCTTTATATTGTCGTATATGTATACAAATGGAAAAAATACTTTTTGGTTGTGTTTCATTGAGTTGGGCTTATATGTATTTTCATCAAGGTCCAAGGAGGTGATGGAAAGTCATGCATGCTTACATATTTTAAATAATATATATATATATATATTATTATAAAATATTTTCTTCAACAATATTAAGAAAACAACGCATGAAGGCTACAACTTGAACCTAACTGCCTAGGAGGTTACAACTTTTTATAATGATGTAGAATAACCTAGGACCAAATATCAAACTTTGTAGAATGTGTTGAAATTTGTTGATATTCAAGAAAGATTCCATGGAAGTCGATAGTGCCATTGAGGCTCTTGAGTTGACATTGTAAACAGGGGCAACTTTTTCCATCACTGAAGAAGCTTTTTCCTTCTCTTGTTCACAGTGTCTGGGGAACCGTGCATATGATCATACTGGCCACGGACAACTGCCAACAAGTTCTCCCATATCTCAAGCAACACGTCTCATAGATTAATGTCTGCTGCATCATAAAGTCGGTTACATTGACATTTCCATAATGCCCATAACGTTACTATGGTCATTGTTTTCCAAATTTGGATAGATCGCACCTGCTTTTGAGGTTGCTAAAAGGGACTAACTAATATCAATATTCTATTATGTATTGTCATTGTCTCCTGAACATCGTTTGCCTCATACAACATCAAGCTGGAATGTGACACTCCCTACATCGCTGACCCCCAAGAGAATAGGCAACTGACATTGATTGTTAGGAATAAAGTCATGACTTTATTCCATACTTGTTGAGCGAAGGGACAAGACCATAGGACATGCTTGGTAGTCTCCTGAGCCTCATGACAAAATCCACATTGCCTGCAAATTGGGTGTTGCATTCCCTTTCAATGAATGACTGACCGGTAGTGCCATATGCACTAATAGCCATCGAAAGAGAATAAATTTAGTTGGCCCTTTAAATGACCAAATCCATCTCCAATAGGTTCTCAAATGCCAAGTTGAGACACCCAGTTGGTCCAATGTTTTTAAGTTGTTGGTATCGTTACATTCCGAGAGAGCAGTAATGATCTTCCAAGTTTTACTGAGTACTGAAAGAAGGGGACCTTTACGATCTTTTCACCGAAGGAGTGTGACCAAAGCCAACCCCCCGGATCCCATCTTAATCTTGCAACAAGGTCTTTTGCGTATAACTACAATATATCACACATATGAGCAATTGAAGGATAAGGATCAAGCATCCATTTCTTTCTAGTTTTAGATAATATTTATATTTTAAATATTTTAAATAATATTTATATTGATAAATAACTTTTTACATTCAATCAATGAAAAGAATTTGATAAAAAAGTGTCCAAAAATTTGGTCCAACCTAATGACAAAATTTTCTCAACAAAAGTTTTGATAATAAGGGATAAGGGGGTCCATCTTGCCATTATTAGTTAGGGACATTGTGTCAATTTTTCTATGTAATGACAGTTTCAAAATTTTGAACTATAGAACAAATTTATTAGTATAATCGTAAAAAACAACCCTTTTTGTTGTCTAGTGTGCATAGGACTTCCTTCATTCCAAAATATGTTACTATGTTACATTATCTTGCAAATTATTGTAGTTGAATTATTGAATATATCTTTGGAAGCACTTGGGATACAAGTTTATGTAGCAAAAATTAAATAAAAGGTTAATGTGCTATAACTTATAAGTATCATAAAAGTTGAGAGTTTCATAAATAAATAAAAATCAACATGCAAAAATACTGGAAGACCTGACTTCCAAAGACCAAATGGATACTGAAAAAACATAATCAAAACTTTTTTTGCATATAGAAACACTATAAGCCTATAAAAGAAAAGAACATATTCAAGAGCTTTTTCAACACAAACGACTCTTATGAGGAAAGTTTTAGCTATTCAGAAGGCTACATATCTTCAAATAAGATTGTTGATTGTGTTCTTTGGTGTACATCCTTAGTCATGATACATGCACAACACAAATGCACATGGATAAGCACGCACTAAGTGTATGGTCGAGGAGAGGCCAACACAATTAATTATAATTAGACAAGATAACATCAAATATTTTCTCTATTATTTTGCAAGGTATGAGATTGAACCCTTAACACTATGGAAAGATTACATTAGATAATACAATTGGACTTGATGATGCACCTTGATTGGATTATAGGACAAGAAAAATTAGAACATAGCACAATGTAAGAGTAAAAAACAAGAGCACTTCACTCTTGATTAACGCTTAATACATCGGGAAAACATAGCAATAACTGCAAAAGAGAAAAACAATTTTGCATGCTTGTGGGATACTATCTCCAATATAGTTAAACCCAATATATGTCACTTGGCCACCATCAAATATAAAGAGAGTTGTTCAAATGGCCAATATGCTAGTTCTAGCCAACAATCTTCGAAGTCATCTTTGATTTCCAACCCTTGGGCTAGCTTCGCTACCCACTTCTTTCTCTGCTACCAACATGGATGATGCAATGAGTTCTATTCATAATATAGCCTTTGATATTTTCCATTGTGGTTTTTGTACCTTCTCCACATTAATCTTTGTTGGGGAGTTTCTAATGACTTCTATCACAATGTTGTTTGCTTGTGTGGTTGGCATTGAATCGTATGTTATTAGGACTCAAATACATTCTTCATTCCACAGATAGTCCTTTGCTCGCCACTTTTGTTGCATGTTGTGCCTCTTACTTAGTAGGGATTTGTTTGTGATGTTGGTTTGGAGTGTCAGGACGATTGATCAACATAGTCAATGTTATCCTTAGCAATGCCTACAAATATTGTTAAAGAACATCAATTCCAAACAGGAGAACTACTAGATATTGATCAAGTTTCTCATCGGATTCCTCCAAGCCTTTGAGCATGTTAATATCATCCACATGAGCACATTCATCTTTGATTCACAATCTATTTTGTTTGAACATGGAGATCTTATGTTGGGCTTGACAAAATGTCATGACATTTATGACTACTTGGGTTTGATCTAGGTGGTACGTAGCCATGGTCATCCTAAGAGCATTTAATTTGCATTTTTTTTCTCACATATCAAATGATTACATATATATTGGAGGCCCAATATCCACCCAAATCTAGTGTAAGTTGGTTAAGGAGCACTAAAAAAGGGAGGGATTGTGCAAGCGTTGGCGCTAAATCCACATTGTGCATTTCTTCCCTCTTTTTGTCCAATGCAAAGGCACTTTTTTCATTAAGAACATTGACTCAAAATCCTTCATTGAAGATCATGCCAAACAAGCTATAGGTGTGGATTTGGATGGTGATGATTGAATCTAGTTCATTGATGATGGTTTAGTTTGTAGATAACCTTACTAAATTGATGTGTGTCGTGTTCTCCCTTTCTATCAAAACATTCGTAATCACTCATTGCCATACATTGTTTGAAACAAGGTAGACTCAAATGGTTCTCAATTAATAAAGCCACCTTGTATTCTAAGAGGGCCAACATACCATGTCAAGTATCGTAGTGGTATTTCTTAACGTAGGTCAAAAGTTGGTTTGACCATAGCTTACTTTTGAGTCATTGAACCTCGAGGGTTCTTGATTAATAAAGCCACCTTGTAGTGTAAGAGGGCCAATGTACCATGTCAAGTATCATAGTGGTGTTTCTTCACTTAGGGTGGGTCAAAAGTCTCTAAGGGGGCTAACATACCATTTCAAGTACTGTAGTGGTGTTTATTCACTTAGGTTGAGTCAAAAGTTGATTTGATGGTAGCTTTCTTTTGGATGGGTGGACTTATGGATTACTCCTTTATTTTCAAAACCATCCATTGCATGTCTATTCTTCTTGTTAGTGGATTAGAGACAAAAGTTGGATTCTCTTGTCTTGGTGGACTGACACAAAGGGTCGAACGACTTACTTACCGAGTCATTCTATCAATGGAATTGTGGTCGGAGATTGGAGTCAGACGACTCTACTCAATGCTTGCTTACACACCATTAAACAGAACACATACATCGAATTACCATATACTATTATGATCGACTGTTAACTATCTTTATTCCAAGTAAGATAATTCTGAATTGTAGAGACACAGAATATACTCTAACTAACAAAATTCTATTAACTTATAACAATAAAGACCAATGATGTTACAATGCTCTCGGTCCCTTTTTATAGGCGACTTGAGAGACTTTACCAAGATGATACAATTGTCATTCGGCAAGAACCTACAGTGACAACTAATTGTCCTATTTTCCTACTTGGCGATTCGACTATTCCCTTTCACACTTGTCCTATTACGACTACGACTTTGACTCCTATTTTGACTATCCTTCACTAATTTGTTGACGTATGTACTTGGCTAGCTTAGTCTGTCTATCCGACCAGCTAACACATGGCACACTCATGGGACGGTGCCTTGCACGGTCAAACCCCAAAAATTTGCCACTTAGTCATCGTCATTCCCATTTACATCCTCCCGTTTGTCCTCATTTAGAATGTCCAGCAAATTGGGCTCCTTCTCGCCTTGACCTTCATTCTGGTCCGTTGTCCGTGGCTTGTTGACTTTCTATTTGTAGTTGTTCGGCATGTGGAGTCGAATCTGAACCATTAAAAATATGGGTTGTCTGTTGACTTTGGGTTTGCTCTTGTTGCTCTCTGTTGACTTGTTGTGAAGTCGACCAACTTAGAATTTAGAATTATAATTTTTTATCGTCCATAAAGAGGCCAATTTTGACCTATGGGACCATAGTATACATGTGTTCTTGATATGCGTCTCCTTCCTAAGAAGGGGTATTCATACATTGAAGCACAAAGTCTCTATGTGTGACTAAAGCATACACATATGAGCTCAACCTTCTCGGTGGTGTCTTAAGTATGACACTTAAGTTATCACTCCCTTTTAGTATGTCAACATATCTTGAATGAATTGCACTATATGTCGAGCATGTGAAGAGCAAGTGACATTCATCCTCTACCATGCCTTCATTGCGTACTTTGCATATCTTCAAGTCCGTTACATTTTGATACCATGATGCAACTTCAATACCTAACTTGTGAGGTTGAGTGCGAAGCAGTGTAAGGGCTCTATGAGCATTACTACTCATATTGGTAATGAGATAAGGTTGGATATGATCAATAGGCATTCTTGCTTTATATTGAGACCAACATTCAGGGTTGACATTTGCAATGTAGTATTCTAGCTTTGTCCTCTTAGCATCTTCCCACTTCATCCTTAATGATTCCACCAACCTTTTCTCAATCATTACATACTACATAGCATTGCCCGAAAGCTCTAAAAGATCATCCACACCCCATCTTCTAAACCATTTCCTTATGTCAAAAACCCAACCGGATTCTTTTGTAGCTCACTTTTATGATTCTTTTGTAGCTTACATCCAACTTCCAATGTGGTAATTGATGATTCGACATATTCTCAACTTTTGTAATGTATTTATATACTCTTTGGAGTGCCAATAGTTCTATGGGTCGAACACCTATTTCCAAGAGCATAACCTGGTAAGAGGTAGTGCATTTAACTCCTAATTGCCTCCTGAAAAACATCTTTTGAATTTTCTCTATCTCATTCCATGCATTAAGAGAGATGGTGCCACCCCATACTTCTACTCCATAAAGCAATACTTGAGTTACCATGGCATTGAACAACATTAGTTTTACTTCCCATCCACAAGTATCACTTTGGTTGCATTGGTTGCATTGGTTCTCCAAAAGATCATACGATTTCCAACCGCCTTGGAGCCTAGAATCAAAGCATGCACTCCATTTATTTGTGGCAGGTACGTCAATACCAAGATATTTAAAGCATTGAACAAATTGTATATGTTCTCCTCTATATGTGAGCATAGGGTAATGATGAGGTTGGATGGTTTGCACTACCATCATTTTTGTTTTCTCCACATTCACTGCTAGTCCACTACTATGGCAAAATTCTTCTAAGTAAATGTTGCATACTATCAACATCATATGAGAAGAGTACCACATCATCTGCATATAGAAGCAATAAGATGACGTGTTGCATCAATTTGGGGGCATTCAATCCTTCTTCTCTTGCAACCTTATTCACCACTTCTTCTAATTTACCAATACATAAGCCAAAGAGTGTGGGTGATAGTGGACATCCTTGCTTGACCCCCATGTTACTTAAAAAGTGCTTTGAGAATCCACTATCCATTTTTAGTTGGCATTTAACTTGCTCATATAGACATGCAATAGCAACTCGGTACTCTAATGGCATGTCAATCTCTACCATTCTATTCCAAAGCTCACTTCGTGGTACGGTATCAAAAGCTTTCTTGAAATCAACAAAACAACAATAAAGTTTTTTTCCTTGCAGTAGACTCTCTTCCATGATTACTCTCAATGTGACCAAATGATCCACAATGGAATGTTTTGGTCTAAATCCTACTTGCCCAAGTGCTCTTTTGCTTGTACTTTCAGCCCATGTGCGTATCTTTTGCCCCATAATAGTGCTATATAATTTAGCAATAGTTGAGCTCACCATTATTGTATGATAATTTGATACTTGATTCTTATCTCTGGTTTTAAATATTGGTTTAATCCAATTCATAAGCCAATAATTTGGAAATCCTTGTTTTATAGCTTGCTCTATAATTGTCATTATCCAATGACGAGTATGTGGCATTGTCCATTTTAAAAGCTCACTTGAGATGTATGTTGCATCTGTTGCTTTCCCACTCGCCATCTTCTTTATTGCCTTATTGACATCATCAATATCAATACATGTAGTGCATGGTGTTTCAATTTTCTCAACCATAGGCGCCACACCTTCATGCATATATAGCCTTTGTACATAGTCTAACATCTCTTCATTTGTAAAGTGACCTTTCACATCTTCTTTCTTACCCTTGAGTTGTCCCCATGCTAATTTTCGTTTGAGCTTAAACCAGTTTTTCTTTTTCATCTCTTGCATTTGGAAATATCTTCTTTTCTTTCTCCTCACTACTTTCTTATATAGGTGCCATGCAACAATCTTTTCATTTTCCCCTTCTATGGACTTAAACCATTTGAGATACATCTTACATTCATCGTCGAACCAAGAATTATGTGGAAAACTACACATCTTATGCCCACCCACATGCCTTTTAAAGTATTGATATCCAACCTTAAGGATGATATCCTTCAAATGTAACCAATTTTCTTTAACATCGTTGCTTAGAGAAAAATTTAACAAAATTTGGTTCTCCACTTCATTTGCATACATCTTAGCTTTTTCGTAGCAAGGTCAGATGATACATCTATTTTCCTCTTTCACTCCATGGCATCTATTGGTGAAATGTGGAATTGCAAGCTCTAAGTACAATGGCTTGTGGTATAAGTCTGGAGATAGAGAACCAACTTTAAACACATTCACCAATGATAGATCACATGCCAACATTAATGCATAATCAACCACACTTCCTCCACCCGAGGATGGTAAACATGTGAACACATTTGTCAATGGGAATGCCTTTATACCATTTAGGATAATCAAGTTTGTGCAATTTAGCATATGTATCAAAAGTTTTCCATAATCTGACATGACACAATCCTCTAAGTCACGCGTGCAATAGATAATGTTCTACTACATTTTCTTTAAATGTCGTCACATTTTGGAAATTTCCAACCCTTGCATTGAAGTCTCCCATAATTAAAACTTTATCAATCTTCTCAAATGAAAGTATATCATGGCATAATTCTGTAAAAGGATCATCACAATCTAACCCAAACCTACTATAGTAGTTTGAGTCTTTGTGAGGAATGTAACATGCAACTATATACAACTTCTCTTTCCCCAAATTAGCCTCTATCCATATGTATCTCTTATAGTCATCTTATTTGCATATTTTGATAGAATTATCTAAGCACTCATGGTAGATACATGCTATCTCTGCACGCCCAATATTCCCTTTGGAGTGAGGCCATATCCATTTTATGAGGTATCCGTCTATCTTAGTGTACGTTTTGCCTCATGTTCCCATGTTTCAACCAAAAATATAATATTCATACCTTGAGCTACACCATTGAGTCCTAAACCCTTATTCCATGGATATCCTCTACAATTCCAAAACATTACTTTTAATCGTGAAGCACTTTTAGTCCCATAGGTCATTGTTTGCTATGCATTTTGATTTTTCTACAATCTTGCTCTTGTGGAGTTCTATCATCTGTTACAAAAAAACTTGTCCCTTTTAAGTACACCTTACTACTATCTAGAATCATTGCCCTTTTACGTTCATCAAGGATTGTACAAACAATAGCTCGAGATGACTTTCCCTCTAGTTGCTTTTTGCCAACCCTATGTGTGGCATATACAATAACATCTCCCATAACAAAGTGATCTTCAAAGAATTTTGTAATATTCTCTCTGAGAGATAATGCATTCTCTATTTTATTCTCTTGCATACCTCTAATCACAATATTATTCTTTCTTCTTTTGATTTCATATTGCTCCTTTGCATCTAACACATCCATGGTATTAGAATGCCTTTGCGCGATTTTTGGTGTTTCTTTCAAGAGAACATCATTCCACCTTGTCATGATCACATCTTCCTTCCCTTCAATTGTAGATTTTATTTCGGCATTTTCCTTCACTAAAATCTCTTTTTCTGCTTCAAGACTCAACAATTTTCTTTCTATTTCAGGCATCCAATTATCTTGCATTTGAATATTCATGTTCTTCATTGCATGTAGTTCTTCATGCAAAACTTTAATCTCTAACTTTTGCATTTCCATTGTATGTTGAAGAGTTAATTCTCTCTCCTTACAAGCATACATTTCGCTTTGCATATGCATCACTATCTCTTGCAATGAGATATACATAGCTCCCATCTTTTCCATTGATAAAGTATGCATTTGATTGTTTGGTCTTTCAATCACATCATCATTGACTTTTACTCCTCTTTGCCTATTTGTTATTAATAAAATGATAGAAAAAGTAGAACGCACCTTTTCAATCGATTTAGGGTTTCAAAATCTACCTTGAGTTTGAGGAACCGCGGGGCAAAGAGGGTTGTAGAAGAAAATACTCATAAATTCTCACCATGGTAATGGAATTCAGCAAATAAACATTCATTAGAAAGCTCTCTGAAAGAGCTTTCCAATGAGGTATAGAATGCCGAAAACGATGGTGGGAGAGAGATGGGCACACAGAAGAGAGAGAGAGAGAGAGAGAGAGAGAGAGAGAGTAGTTGGATCGCAATCGTGTTTTCTTATGGTCGACTCTCTTCTTGTTGTCTCCTGGAAGCTTGTTCCTCGACCCCCGGTTTTTGGCTTTCTGTTGTTGGCTGGCCTTCTTGCCACTCGTCATGTGGCCCCATCAATAGTTGTCATCTTGACGACTGGTTGGGCAATGACATCAATGATTGCCCCTTCTCCTTCTCCGGGGTCTTACATCCTCTGATGGGCAATGACATTGGGCATAACAGAGTCAATTATTGTGCAATGATCAGAATCATGGCTTTCCCACCTTTAATCACCACTAGATGCACTCGAAGCATTGTTGCAATGTATCTCTAGTCGATTTTTTCTCCCTCATAGGTTGCTATGATGAATCCTGCCTTATTCTTTGGCCTTCAATAAGTTTTCAGGTTCATATACGCTACCTCTAATAAAAAATTTGTAACTTCTCTAAAGAAAACATCAGGGCATCCTTGAGTTCTATATGCTTTTGTTGAAGTTGAATACACACCAAAATAAGATTGAAGAATGTCCTCTACAACCGCGTCCATTTGATTATCCCCTCATTTTTTAGATTTAAAATCTATCGTACCTATTTGTTGGTGAGTTTGTCGACGTTGATCTTGTTGACAACTTCCATAGCATGTTGATGTGGTGGGGCTTCAGCCACCCTGATAAATCCATCCAACCCATTGGTCTGCAACCAGTTCCTAAGATGTACTAAGATCTCGATCAACATTTCTCTTGTTGATTTGTCGTCTGAGGTGAGAGTATTGTTCTCTGTGCAAGAATGTGAGGGTCTGAGTAGTTTAGGAGCTCTATTGAAATGAAAGTTTTGTCGGGAACTCAACGCTCCTTATGTCCAACACTCGGCCACAACCGAGCTTCTTTTCATACGCAGAAAACGGGAAACAAATGCACAACACGAAGTGAGAGAAGATACACACAATACACAGGAGGTTTATGTGGAAAACCCCAAACTAGGGGGAAAAACCACGGCAGCCCACAGGCTGCAAACTGTCACTATGTAAGAATGAACAAACAGTGAGTTCACGGAGGCAACGACCTCGTGCTCATGATCTTCGCCACAGGCGGCGGTTACAACAGAGGCAACAACCTCGTTCTCTCTCTCTCTCTCTCTCTCTCTGTACAGTTACGCGCTCTCCCTTCTTCTTGCAGCAACAAGAAAATCACAACAACAACAGTAACAAAAGGTTTGCCCTAAGTCATATTTATACTAATATGACTTTTCGGCTATTTACAAATATACCCTCGATGGGCTCTCAGAAACATATTTACGAATATGTCTCTTCCTCCGGTTCTCCCCGGGTCTGCGTCCTCCGGCTCTCCGTAGCCGGGTACTCCTCATCCGGTTCACACCGGGCCTGCACCATCTGGCTCTCCGTAGCCGGGTACTCCTCATCCGGTTCATATCGGGTCTGTATCATCCGGCTCTCCGTAGCCGGGTACTCCTCATCCGGTTTCGGCCGAGGCCTATCGGCCTTGGCCGAGTTTGTTCATCGGCACTGTTCTTCTCCCTTCCCATCCGGAGGGACCTGTTTCCCAACAAGTTTGCCTCTCTGTGCTTTTCTGTGTGAGGACAATGGGAAAAATAAGGTTTTGTATCGGTGCAGAAGTGGTCCATATCTCAAGATGAAAACGGCTTCAAGAATAGAATCTTCTATTAATGACATCTTTAAGAACCACTCATTATAAATGATTCTAATGATTGATGTGCCCTTCCATAAATAGGCGTGAAAGAGATAGTGACAAGAAAGTATATATGCCAAGAAAACTTTTTTTTTTTTTTACTACTGGACTAACCCCTTAATACAAAGTGTTTACTGAAAAGAATGGCGTGTGGAAGCAATATAGGAAAACTGAACAACAGAAAACGCAAGTTTAATGGAGAGCTTAGGTTTTCACAGTACGCACAGGAGAGACAGAGAGAGAATAACACAAGAACTTAAATTTAAGAAATAATACTCACACTGTACATAGGATGTGCTCAGTGAGCACTTTTATACAAGCCCTGACAATGGGCTGACACAAGTACTGACAGTACTTGACTGCTCATAAATGAGCCTTGACACTTACTCCCAAAACTATTCCTTACGAGGAATATCTTTCTAACGGCCTTTCGGTCTACGCACCGATACGGCCTTTCTACGCACCGGTCTGCGTACCGGTTTTGTGCACCCAGTCTACGCACTGGTTACACATCGTATTACGCACAAATGTTGAGCTTGTCTCTCAACACTCCCCCTCAAGCTCAACTTGAGATTCCGCCTGCTTTGCCGGACCTACGCTCCGGCTTCTCCTAGCTCCACGCCTCGCTCGCACTCCTCGGCCTGGTCGACTCCGTGCGCTTCGACCCTTATCTGAATCAAACATCCGAACCGACTCGGCTACCTCCGATCGGTTTTCGCTCTCGTCTGAGTTGGCTGTTTCCAACTCGTCTCCGGTCTTCTCGCCTCCCCCATGCCTGGTTGGCTTTGGCTCTTTCTTTCGGCTGCTCCCCTTGTGTCCGCTTTCAGACTCTTCCGTGGATCCGCTCTCGGCTTCTTCAGCCGATCCGAGGTCTTTTCCGCTCCTTTCCTGCTCCCTTTCGTGGTCATCTGGGACATTTCTCCCCCTCAAGTTCGGCACGTCGAAGTGACGCAACCCAAGCGCACCCGAAAATTACCACAACTTGTCCAGACCAAGAGGCTTGGTGAAGATGTCAGCGGTTTGCCGATCCGTCGGAACATATTGAAGTTCGACTTCACCAGAAAGGACACGCTCACGGACAAAATGGTAGTGCAACTCAATGTGCTTGGTCCGTGCATGGAAGTCGGGGTTCTTCGCGAATTGGATGTTGCTGAGGTTGTCGCAATAGATCGTCGTTGGATCGGACACCTCCACCTGCAAATCCTAAAGTAGCCGCTTCAACCATATGGCTTTGCATGTTGCGACAACCGCTCCTCTATACTCGGCTTTGGTGCTCGACAGTGCAACTGTTGGCTGCTTCTTGCTACTCCACGCTATCGCGGCACTCCCAAGAGAGAATGCATGTCCGGACATGGATCGGCGATCGACGACATTGCCGGCCCAGTCGGCATCAGTGTAGCCGACCAACTACGGGGTTGTATCGGTCCGATATAACAGTCCGCGGTCCTTAGTGCCGCTTACGTACCGCAGTACACGTTGCGCACACTGAAGGTGCTCCTCGGTAGGTCGCGCCATGAACTGACTGATCACCCCGACCGGATAACTGAGATCGGGTTGGGTGATGGTCAAGTAGATAAGGCTTCCGACAACTTGTCGGAACCTTGTCGGATCGCAAACCTTGCCGGAATTGGGGCGAAGCTTGACAGTTCTGTCCAGAGGAGTTGAGACGGACTTACAGTCTGCCATCCCAAATTTGAAGAGCATATTCAGCGCGTAATGACGTTGGCTGATTAGTATGCCTTCGGGGGTGCGAATCACTTCGATCCCTAGGAAGTAATGAAGGTCCCCCAGATCCTTCATGTCGAATGATGCTGCAAGCTGGAGCTTCACGCGGTTGATCTCACCTAGGTCGGCGCCGGTGATGACCAAGTCATCAACATAGAGTAAAATACTGACCAGCCTGAGTCGACCTTTCCGAATGAACAACGAGGAGTCCAATTTTGACGTCGCAAAGCCCATATGACGCAGCCAATGTGTGATTTTTGCATTCCAGGCACGCGGGGCTTGCTTCAATCCGTAAAGGGACTTCTTCAATCGGCATACTGCCGACGTATTCGGTCCGGAGTGAAATCCGGGGGGCTGTATTATGTACACTTGGTCCTCAAGCTCACCTTGCAGGAATGCATTCTTTACATCCATCTGATGTAGGTGCCACCCCTTGGCCGAAGCTACTGCGAGCAAAACACGGACGGTCGTCATCTTTGCGACCGGCGCAAACGTCTCATCGTAGTCGATGCCATGTTTTTGCGCGTAGCCTTGTGCCACTAACCGGGCCTTGTATCGGTTGACCGAGCTGTCGGTGTTGTACTTGACCTTGTACACCCACCTACATCCGATCGGCTTCACACCCTTCGGTGCGTCAACCAGGTCCCAGGTCTCGTTTTCCGCCAACGCGTGCATCTCTTTCTCAATCGCGGCGCGCCAATTCGCGTCCTTCGCCGCTTCTGCGTAGCTCCCCGGCTCACGCACTTCCGCTTCACGGGTCATGTATGTATAGTGATGCGCCATGTACTTGTTGTATCCAAACCGCACAATTGGGTTCTTTTGGCGGGTAGATCGGCGTAAACGGTCATTTGCCGATGTCGAGGTCTTCTCGGCCGACCCGGACTTCGTTCCTGAAGGCCCATCGCCACTTCCCTCGGAGTCGGACTCGCGTCGGTCTGACTTGTTCCTATCCGTGCCGGAATCCGACATCTTCTTCTTCCCTTTCTCTTCATGCGTAAGCCCTCTCCTCGGCTTCCTACGCGGGGAATGCACGGCCGAGTCTCCACTACTCGTCGGCTCTTCATCGGACTGGTCGTACCAACTCAGTCGTCCATTCGGTCCACTTAACCGAAATGAAATCGAACTCTCTTCGGGGGTCCCGATTTCAGGCTTAGCCGGAGGCACCTCGGCCTCGCTGTCCTCATCGTCAGAACTCAGATTGGAGGTGAGATCCGGTGTCGGAGGCAAGTACCAGGATGCAGACTCATCAAACACAACGTCACGGCTCACACGCGGTTGTTTGGTACGTGGGTTATAGCACTTATAACCCTTTTGCTCATCCGAATAGCCGACCAAGATACACTTCTTGGCTTTTGCGTCCAACTTCCTCCTTTTCTCCTTCGGCACATATACATACGCAATGCTACGAAAAACTCGTAAATGTCGCAAGTTCGGCTTTGTTCCAAAGTATAGCTCGTGCGCCGACACTTTTTCTCCGATCCGGTTCTAGATGTATACTGCAGTTCTTACCGCCTCGGCCCAATAGAACTTGGGCAAGCTCTTCTCCTCCAGCATTGCGCGTTCAGCTTCCACAATCGATCAATTTTTTCTCTCGGCCACGTCGTTTTGCTCTGGCGTGTATCTACAACTGAATTCGCGCCGAATTCCCATTTGTTGTAGATAACCGTTGAATTGACCAGAAAAGTATTCTTTTCCGCCATCTGACCGCAGGCACTTGATCTTTCTTCCTGTTTCCGTTTCCACGAACCTTTTGAGGTCCCGGAAACAGTCGAAGACTTCGCTTTTCCTCTCAATGAGGTAGATCCACGTGTGTCGCGTGTAGTCGTCTATGAAGGAGACAAAATATCGGCTCCCGCCAAGACTAACGTTTTGTGCCGGCCCCCACACGTCATAGTGTATCAAGTCTAGCTTGTTCCGGCTCCGGTTACGCTCGTTTGGGAAAGGAAGTCGGTGTTGCTTCCCAAGCTGGCAGGCTTCACAAATTTGTGCCTTCCGGCCACTAAATTTGGGCAATCCAAACACCACTTGTTTTGATTGCAGGTCTTGAAGCCGTTGGTAGTTGACGTGGCCTATCCGTTTGTACCATAAGTCGATGTCCGACTCGACTTTTTGTCCCTTCGCGAACATTGCGGTGCCACCGTCAGTAGAGTCAAGGATAAACATCCTCCCATCTCTGCGCCCTTGCGCAATAATACGGCCTTCTTCCTCAATGAAGCACCCAAGATGCGTAAACCGAACCTGCATCCCCTAGTTGACGATCTGTCCGACCGACACCAGATTCTTCGTGATGGTCGGGACGTGTAACACGTTCATAAGTTTCCCTTTCTGCCCTACATGGCTCAAGGGAACTTCACCGACATTCGCGATCGGATGCGAAGGGTCGTCTCTAGTTGCGACTACTCCTGGTTGCGTCGGTTTCTCAAGGTATGAGAACCACTCCTTGTGGCACGTCATGTGGTTTGACGCACCGGAGTCGACATACCACACCTCGTCTGATTTCGGGGCGGACTGTTTCATTGAGTTTGCTTCGTGTCTCGTCACGAAGACTGACCCTTTTCCGGCTTTTCCGGATCCTTCAGCGTAGTGCGATCGCTGCCGATTTCCTTTGTCGGTATGTCCGGAACCAGACCTCTCCGACTCGGTGCGCTTCTTCCAGCACTCGCTCTCCCTGTGGCCTTTCTTGCCATAGTAATAGCATTCCGAGGCGGATTTCCCTTTCTGGTTCTCGTCACCTCGACTCCCCATGTTTCCGGAGGGTCTGGAATTGCTGTCGGCATCACTTCGATGCGTTCTTCCTTGATCCCATCAGCCGCTTCCATTGCGTACCGACTCACCTCGTCCACCATGACCACGGGGCCTTTCTCCCTCTGTGTACAACATCTTGTTGTCGGTGTGCGTGCTCGTCGACGCACCCACGTGGTTCTCCTCTACCAAGAGCATCGACTGTAAGTCGAAAAAGGACGGCGTATTCTCCCAGGTACACACTGCAGTTCGGAACGCCCCGAACTTCGACGCCAAACCTTCGAGACCGACCTGGACCATCTCACTTTCCTTCGATGTTCACATCGATGGAAGCTAAGGAGTCGCATATGTCCTTAATCCTCGAGGTATAGTTAGCCACCGACAAATCGCGTTGTCGTAGGTTGCTCAACTCCTGTTGAAGCTGAAGCTTCCTGGCTGTGGTGCTCGTGGCGAAAATCTTCTTTAGATTTTCCCATGCACCCTTGGGCATTTTTGCATCCCGAATGTAGCTTAGTAGCTGTTCACCCACACAAGACGCGAAGTAGTATAGCACTCTGCTCGCCGATTGTTCCCACGCTGGGAAGTCTTTGTGTGTCGAATTGGGTGTTGTGTCATTTGCTCCATCGACATAACTCTAGTAACCATGTCCGAGCAGGTACTGGTGCATCTTGTAGGAACAAGATGCGTAGTTGGTTCTGTCGAGCTTCTCCGTTGGAAGCGAGCTAGCCATTCCTCTGTCCATCGGTTTTCTTGTTCTTCTTCGTTGGTTTTTCCTTCAAGCAAATTCAGCTGCAGAGGTTCTCAACCCTCTCGCTCTGATACCATGAAAAGAATGGTGTGCGGAAGCAATATAGGAAAACTGAACAACAGAAAATGCAGGTTTAATGGAGAGCTTAGGTTTTCACAGTATGCACAGGAGAGGCAGAGAGAGAGTAACACAAGAACTTAAATTTAAGAAATAATACTCACACTGTACATAGGATGTGCTCAGTGAGCACTTTTATACAAGCCCTGACAATGGGCTGACACAAGTATTGACAGTACTTGACTGCTCATAAATGAGCCTCGACACTTACTCCCAAAACTATTCCTTACGAGGAATATCTTTCTAACGGCCTTTCGGTCTACACACAGATACAGCCTTTCTACGCACCGGTTTGCGTACCGGTTTTGTGCACCCAGTCTACGCACTGGTTACGCATTGTATTACGCACAAATGTTGAGCTTGTCTCTCAACATTTACAAACATAACCCTTTTAATTGATTATGGTTGATCGACCATCATTGGGTTGGTCGATCGACTACCCATAGTAGTGTTGATTGTTAGGTCGGCTTGGTCATTCAACTCTTTAGGTAGAAATGGATTGGTCGGAGTTAGCCCATAGTATGGTTTAAGCCGAAAACCGTTAACCCACTTTGGCATTACTAGATTGGTTGTAAAGTATTGTTACTTGAGATATTTCCTAAAGCAATAATTGTTGCATGGGAGCAGGATATTTGAATGAATATAGGGACTTGGTAAGGTCACATGACCCAGAGGTCAAAAGCAAGGCATCCTATTGTTGGTAGCGGCACAAGAACCATACTATCAATGATCTAAAGGAAGCTTTTTGGCTCGTATTGTTCATCGGTTGTGCTTATGATATTCAATGAATTTCCACAATGTTTGATAATAACAAACTGGAGTGAGTCAACAAGCACACCAAGCTTGTAAGTCGCAATTGGGCAACAGTTTGGTTTGAACGACTTGAACTGCGAAACCTCAGTTTAACAACTTAACTGTTTGGCTCAAGTTCAAGTCTTTGTAACGGTTTAGTTTAGCTCGATTTGAACCTTTATCAACTTAACGGTTTCTAGTCTAAACGGTTTAGAATTGACATTTTCTTGATTGATAATTTATTTTCTTAATTATTTTTTTGAACAACCTTTTAATTTCAACGCCTAATTTTCGGAGAAATCTTTAACATTTTGAAAATTCAAAAATTGAAGTTTGACCTAACTTAAACCAACACCGAAGTGTAGTTGTAATAGTTTGAAAATATCTAAAGCCAGTGGTTTGAGCTTAAATTTTTTGTAGTGGTTCAGTTTGAACGACTTCATGTTTTAGTTCAGTTTAGTTCAGTTTTAGTTTCAAAATTTTAAAACAATTTGAGTTTGCCACTCTCACATTGAATCAAACCATTTTCGATTGCAACTCTTAAAGTTGTAATTCTTGTACATGACTTGCCATACTTGGAGCCAAAGTTTAATATTTGTTGTTTATAGGCTTTGATAATGCTCATTAATCCTTGAACACACACATACACATCAACATGTTGTCAATAGTATAGCTTTTTGTACATATCACAGTTATGTGTGTGTAGATGTAACAATCCCTTGGCCTCTACTCTAAGTAAAGAATTTGTAGCACGTTATCAACACATGGTCCGGTCATGAGGAGAAACTCACGAAAGCCTCTAGATCGAGACAAGTTAAGGAAAGCTAAGGAGTTTGTAAGAAAATTTTAAAAAGGGTCAAAACATCCTATTGCTAATGGGAAGATGTAGGCTCAAGTCTTGTATGAAAGAGAAACCAACATTTGTAATATGTTTTGTTGATACATGCAAACCCAAAAATAGTAATATTTCAACTATAAAAAAGAAGGGTTGCCTCATTTGTGCGCTCATTTGTGTGGGTCTAGACTTTAGACTGGGGACTCAGATAAAGGGAGCAAGAAAAGGGAAAAATCGCTCACTCAATTTGCACTCAATGCATTTTATCTGGCGAGACAAGAGCAAGGAGTGAAGAGATTGAAGGTGAGACAAGAGTTTAGAAGCGGGGAGGGATCTAGTGTTGAAAAGGGAGCGAGGAGTGCAATGAGACTAAGAGCAAGAAAGGAACATAAAATTGAGAAGGCTAGCTAGGAATGAAGCCAAACTACTAAATGCTAGATACCTCTCTTGGCTCAAAGCTCACGTGGTTCCATCACACATGTATGTGCATTTTCATGATGACATGCGTTCAAAGCCCATATTCCTATGTTTTTAGTGTTTTAGAGACCTTTTTTGTAGAAAACAATTGATAAAAATATCATACATGATATAGCTTTGGAGGTTTTAGGGAATTGAAATTATGGATTCATGTGCTCATGGATTATATGGTGTATGGATCATACACAATTTACTTTTTTGGAGATTTTGGGAAAGTGGACATAGGTATTCACGTCTTCTTGGACCCTAAAGGGTGACATTTAACAAACAAACACATAGTCCAAAATCGTTGAAATGCATAAACCTCTCTCGCACTTTGCAACTCAAGGTTGCATGAATACTTAGTTCCAATTCCCAAAGCCTCTAAATCTATGTTATGCATGAACCAACAAATTGGATGCCCTAGAGACTAGGAACGAACGCATGCACACTTTTACAGTTCCAAGAAACCTACAAGATTCTCACACTCTCAACCTATGAAAGAACATTGAACATTATAGCAAGGTCCTACCAATACTTAAAAAGTGCCACATTAATTGAAATGGCAAAGTCTAGTGCATAAACGATTACACATACATCAAGAAAACCCTAAAACCCACACTAATTTTTATATTCTATTATCACATGGCAAGAATGTAAGGCAATTATCATGAGTCTTGAAGTTGGCATGTAGAATAATCACCTCAAGTCAATGACCATCACTAGAGTTTTAACACAACACATCAAAGTTCAAAAGACAACCACCCAACTATTCATAGAGTGGCAACCCAAATGATGTGTATCAATATGTACAATATTTTTTTATTTTTTTTTTTGAAAAATATCCTTTCATTAGTTATGAACAACATTACAAAAAATTGACCTACCATCAAGCTACCATTGATCTGGTGCATTCTTCCTTAGGTCCCATCCCTCAACACTCCACCACTCCTTAACCAAGTTATGTGATTGGTGGTGGGAACAACCATACTGGTGGCGCTAAGCACCATTTAGGTCTTGAATTTTGTATTGTGAGAAAAGGGGTCTTCTTCCAATAGACAATAAATTCGAGACGTTGCAACACTGCAACATCTGTCTCACCTTTAATATCCTCATACTGTCCTTTCAAGGTATGTACCATCTCCATCCAGACATTCCGTGTACTTTCCACTGGATGAATAGTAGTATTACCAAACACCTTAGAACACCTAGCAGTCCAAATAAACCACATTGTGGTGGTGCATAGTAGCTCCCATACCTCTTGCATTGTCTTTAACATGTAAGGAGCCTCCATTTGACTTTGTTGCACCGCCATTATCCTTCCTCTTTGAATTCTAATAATCGTGTCATTTGGGCATGCATCATATGGCCACACCACTTGTGCCACTGTGGCCCATACTACCATACCCCACGAAAAACTGCAATCCCTAAACATAAAGGCAAGAACTCGGAACACTCGCCTCCAAACTTGCTGTGCAGCATGACATTCCCACAAGCAATGTTTCAATGTCTCCATCTGACAACAACAATAGATGCATGCGGTCGGTGCAGCTGATTGTTGCAACCATTGGCCAATTGGCAATGCTCTATGTATTACTAACCATTGGAAGACATTTATTTTCATATCTTGCTTCCTTTTCCATAATGTTCCCCAAAACTTTGTTAGGAATTCCGATGTGATCCCTTGGTGGTTCCAAAATTGACTAGCTCGTGGTGTAGTCCTACGTTGAGCTGCCAAAATGTGTCGTCCCATCTTAACTGAATACTGAAAAAAACCATACCTTTTTCCCATACGATCAAACGGATCTTTCCACCAAAATTCTCCCGGATCCCATTGCAACCTTATCAAAGGTTTCTTTTCAAAAACTCTCAGTTTCCAATGCTCCTTGACCGCCTCAACTTGTGGGTCGATGAGCCACTTAGATCCGTCATAAGCAAGGACCCTTATTTTAGAAAATGTAGCATATTGCAAGATCTCTGTTTGTATCGTTGCACTACTTATACTGCCATCTTCCTCCACCTCATAGTCTTGACATCGTCCGCAAGACAAATGTCCCCTTACCCCCACTAGCACTTGAAGCCTCGTAAATGCTCCTTCCCACTTGGGAGGGTTAAAGGATCATATCGTAACGTCAGAGTGCCCCAAAACTGACTGCACTTGGTCCCACATAATCAGCCCCCCTCTCAAGGAAGACAAGAATTCTGATCTGTCATTTATATTCAGAGTATGAAATGATTTCCATGCATCAACGGACACTCTTGGCCCTACATCGAGCTTGGCCCAATCCAATCGCGTTCGGGACCCCAACATGTGCCCTGATGGCAAACGCATATTCGGATTCCACACTAAGTTTTGTCTCAAGTATTCGTCCTCACATGTTGGTACACCATGTTCCAACCCTTTATGTACATGCTCCCATGCTCGTAGAAGACCATTAAAAAATTTGTCTTCCCAATTCCTAGACATAACATGTTTCTTGTCTGGTATAAAAATCCACCTTATGCTATCAGCCCATAATCCACCCATCGACGGAGCACAACTATACAATCTTTGCATAAGTAATTGCTTCCAAGGAGCATGTCCTGGTAAAAGGCCACGAATTATTAGTTTTGCTAACAAGGCCATGCATTGGTCTAATGGATCTATAATCCCCAAACCACCGTATTGTTTTGGGGTTATCAATGTACTCCAAGCCACCTTCGCTCTTACATGACTCTTATCTTCCCCAGCCCATATAAAATTCCTAACCAGCCTTCGAATTTGTCCAATGCACGATTTTGAAAAGATCCAAGATGAGGCTATATACCACACCGTAGATAGTAGCACATGGTTGGCAACTATCACTCTACCGGCCAAAGATAGTTTAGCATGACTCCACAAGAATAATTTTTTCCTCAAAGTTAATAGTAATGGTGCAGCATGTAATTCTGGAACCAAATCAATCCCAACCTACACTCCAAGATATCGAACCGCAACTCCTCTTTGAGTCCATTGGAAAGTATGATGCGGTGCCCAACAAGGCGGCAGCTCCTTGCTTACCCAAAATGCAACAGTTTTCTCCCAATTTAGCTTAGCTCTAGACGCTATACAAAACTGTGACAAAGCCCCTTGTACTTGTTGCAAATTCGTTAGAGTCCCATCCACATATAATGCAGTGTCATCTGCAAATTCCGAGTCCAATATATCTTGTCCATGCATTGGCATTGCCAAACCACGCAAGCCTATAGATTGTGATGATATAAATGCATGCATTGCTTCCGCAAACAGAAGGAACAAAAATGGTGCAAGTGGACATCCTTGGCGAACTGATCGAGTAATGTTAAAACGAGGTCCTACTCCACCTGCCAACAACACCTGACTGTGTGCATTTCTATAAAGACAAGAAACACCTTTAATCCATGCCGTGTTGAAGCCCAAGTGATGCATAGTACCTTCCAAAAAATTCCAGTCAACCCTATCATACGCTTTCTCAAAATCTAAAAGCAACACGGCTAGATTTTGTTTGTTTTTTACCGCTACTGCAGTAGCCTCCCAAAATGTAAAAACATTATCCATAATACTCCTTTCCCTCATAAAACCAGTTTGCGATACATGAATTATCTTTGGTAATACCTCTTGTAACCGAGAACTAAGCAACTTTGCAAATAGCTTATAACTAGTATTCAAGAGGGTGATTGGCCTCCACTTACGAATATCTTCTGAAACTCCTTCTGTTTTAGGTATAAGATAAATAAGCCCCTCAGATAACGACATGGGCATCTCTCCACTTTCAAACATATGTTGGTAAGCATCTTTTAAGTCTTTCTTCAGTATCCCCCAATATTTCTTGTAGAATTTAGGTGTAAGTCCATCCACTCCAGGACAACTATTGTCCGATAAAGAGTGTAGCGCTTGTTCCAACTCCAATTCTGTAATAGGTGACAACAATGAATCTTGCATTGCTTGAGTAACCTTGGGTTGAATTTCCGCCCAGACCTTCATTCTATTTTGGCTTATCTCCTCAGAGATAGGCTCTTCTGACAAAAGGGTAGCGTAGAATTTCGTGGCAATTACCCGCACAACATTTGGATCCATTTCAAGTTCGCCATTTTCATTCCGCAAACAACAGGTTACATTAGAGACTCTTTTGGGGCCTTTAATATTAAAAAATTGTTTTGTACATCTATCCCCAATTTGCGTCCATCTTGAAGCAGAATTGTGATACCTAAATTGACTACGACATTCTTCCATATGTTGAACTTGTTTTCGGGCTTCTTCAAGATGTGAAGCTATCCACACACACTCTGGTCGACCCTGTTGCAATCTTTGCAAAGATAGCAATCTTGCCCTCATCCTTCTTTCCTTCTCCAGATATTCCATATATTCAGATCTTGATTTTAACGCAAAATATTGTGATATCTCCGTCAAAGCACAAGCCACTTTGATTGTAATGGGAGCATCCATATTATCTTTGTTCTGCCAAATATCTGTCACTTGATTATACCATCTATCATGTAACATTACTTTTTCGGGTATCCTAAATCGTATGGACTCCCTTTTCGATTGCCCAAAGGTTCTCAATATAACAGGAGCATGATCAGAGAAAGTTGTGCCTGGCATAATAGTGATATTTCCCCCATTTAAGACAAAGGCCTCCCCCACATAAAATCTATCCAATCTTGAAAGATTGGTTCCAGCTATTCTCCTATCCGAACGTGAGAAACTCAAGGAATTCTGAGATCTATAAACATTAGGCATATGCCATGCATCCAAAATACTCAATTTCAAACACATCCGTTCCCATACTGCTAATTCCTCCCCATGAATTGTTGAAACACTCCCACCTTTCCTATCCTCTGGGTCCTCAAGCATATTAAAATCCCCTGCAACACACCAATGAGACACATTTGGTAATGCATTTGTAATTTCACACCAAAAGTGTTTCCTAGCCGATGCATGATTTGGCGCGTAGATATTCAAGTAACCCCAAGTTGTATGTAAATCTTGTAATACAATATATTGTGCTCTTCCTGGCACAATGATCTCTTTGCATATAATACTTGATTTCCAATGATGTGCAATTGCCATACACACCCCGCCTTGTGTACCACTAGTGCCAATAGCCGGGGACCAAAACATCTCCCAACTACCAGGTAATATAGTGCCATAGTTCCTTATTCTTTGCTCATTCAAATGATGTTCTTGAAACATCATAATGTCCAATGATCCATTCGTGAGACACTTTTGTAATTCCTGCCTTAACCTACCTCTATATCTTCGGTATAAGGGACCTCCCAAGCCCTGAACATTCCATGTGAGGAGCCTCATCAACAATTGTTAGAGGCCGAACCGGACCCGATCCTACGAGTCTTAGAGGATGGTTCCAGGGAGCTTACTCCACCCCCATCTCCCATAATCACCATTTGGCTTTTGAGTATGTCACAACCTTCTTTAATGAATCTCCAATGATGATGGGCCCGAGCCTTGGCTTGGCTTTCCGGCACATCATCTTCATGAATATAAACATATCCAAAATCAAACAATATATCGGAAGGGACATCCAATACAACATGCTTGCGGTTCATTGCATCCAAATACGGAACCACTAAACAACTTGCATTCTCTAACCCCCTCAATATTGTTTCCCCCAATTGAGGATTTTGCACGTATTTGGCAAAATACAAAACTTGTCCTCTCATGGCCAACATAACATTCGGTTGATTCCATATGTCATTTCTCTCATAACCACATAATGGAAAGGAATAACCGACCAATGAGTTTTCCACTTGTTTTTGTCTAAATAAAACATGGACCCTTATTGCATTGGGTTCATGAACATCTTTAACACCCAAATGTTTTGTGAACTCATGCCCAAAGGGGGCTGCATAATCAAGTATGGAAAAGCCACCATTTCCGGTATCCTCCTTCAACATCCCACATGTTCTTATTGTGATCGCATTATCCAATTTTTGTGATTGTATTGTTCTTTTTGAACGAAATGTTTTTGCCTTGACACATCCATCATTTGGTTGGATGGTACTAACAATTTTCCCCCTTATCTCAGTAGTGGATGTTGGTTGTTCTTGTGTATCAATTTCTATGTCCAATGCATTATACGCATTAGGGGTGAGACACGTCTCTTGCATAGGCACCGTACGTGTCTTGCATCCATGCTTAGCCTTTACATTTATCCATTGAGTGTCTCTTGTTTCCCCTTGTGCCCGTACACCCATACAATCTGAGGCTAGTTTCTCTTGACATTTATCTGCCTCATGCCCTTCTTGTTTACAATATTCGCAACAACGTTTTTTTTCCCCCAATTTAATATTTCTCCTTGGGCAATTCTTGGCTAAATGTCCCATTTGCCGACAATAGAAGCATTGTCCAGGGAGCCCGGCAAACTCCACCTTTTGTTCTATAAAATCCCCTTCTTCATTTGGTAGCCTTACCTTTGTCGGTAAGTTTTCGAGTGATTCTACCAAGATTCGGGCTGACGGAAATCCTGACATTTTACTTAATCGCATAGCCATACTTTCTTGGACCCTCACTACAGTTCCGATCCTTGAAGCTATTGCTTCAAGCATCGGTAAATACTCCTTACGTAATCCCGGGAAGACAATCGTTAACGGAAATATCCGATCTCCTTTCCGTATTGCCTCCACCGGATTAAAACCTTGTTTCCAAGGCATCACAAATGCACGGGCACCTCTTACATCAAGAGGACTATGCTCCAACATTATTCCCACTGATTCGATTGTATCCAATTCCACATGATAAAATCCTCGTCCCATGAATTGGACATCTATTATTCTACCAATTAATCCATGCATAGATGCTTGTAATAAATCTTTACACTCACCTCTATTCGGCCGAGCTCCCACCACTCTGCAGATCACCGAGAGTTGAGTTAGGCGCTGAATCTCTGATTTGAATTCAGCCTCTTCTTCTGTCGAGAATACGATCGGTAGAGGCCGCTCCTCAGATTCTGTTGGCGGGGCTGCTTCTTTAGAGTGCCCCTGTTGTGTCGTTGAGGTGGCTCTCTGCTGCGTTCTCTCTCTTCCCTGTTCCTCCATCTCGTTTTTAACTTTTTCGCCCCAATATGTACAATATTTATGTAATATATGTACATTTTTTATGTTTATTAAGTATGTATTTGTATACATACTATAATGTATATAATATGTATGTATATATGTTTAACATGCATGCACCGGGTTCATATATGCATGTATTTATATATATCTAGTGTATTTTGTATATGTGTTCGTATTTAGTCAGTATGCATGGATGCAATGTTTATGCCATATGTATGTGATGCCCATGTTATGCATGTATGTATGCTCCTACAAATTTAGGTAATGTTTGAATGCATCATCTTTTGGGCTTTTGTACCTTTTAGTCCTTGGTTAAATATATATTCACATAATACCCAAATCCCTTGACTATAATTACATTCATTGCCCCCATGATTTATCTACACCCTTTCTTATGAGTTCATGTGATAGCATACAAGTTTAGGTAGTGGAGGCCTTAGGGGTAACAACCATGTTGAGGAGGCCTTGACAAGCTTATTTATAGTTTAACAAGTACACTAGCGTTTCTTAGAAGATTGTGAAAGAAATCTCGCATGCTGGTTGCAATATGAAACATGGTTTACTAGCTAAAGGACAAACAATGTGGTTGTAAAAGTCACATGAAGAGCAAGTGTTTTGTGATTGCAAGTTGTTGTTTTGTTTGTAGCATGCTTTTTTTATAAAGAGTTTTTAACTAAGATGATTGGCGATTTAAATACAAAACTTTTGGGATGTGAAAAGTCAAAAAAGCAAGAGACATAAGAGTTAAGCATAAAGAAAGGATGCAAAAAATGGAAGTCAAATTGCAAGCATCGATCACGTTAAAAATTGTACAAAAAAAAGATTACGTGTTACGAAGAAGAAGAAGAAGAAGAAGAAGAAGTAATAAAGAGCCACAAAGAAAGTCGGGTTTAAAGAAGGGAACATTAGAGAAGGGGGAGGGGGGGGGGGGGGACTAGAGACAAGACGAGAGGGAGGTCGGAACCCACGAATTCCGTGGCGTGACCAAAGAAGATGAGAGCAAGTATAGTAGGAGTAGTAGTAGGAGTGGTTGGCAGGTCGGTTTGTCCGCATTGGAAGAGGCCGGGGACGGGGACAAGTGTCTCCCTCCCATAGCGCAAAGAGAGAGAAAGAAAGAAAGAAAGATATATTAACGTCTTCCAAGACCAAATTTGGCCCATGAGAGAGAGAGAGAGAGAGAGAGAGAGAGTTCACTTGAGAGACGTTTTTGTTGACAAAGTGGTATGTATGTACCGGAACCCCACCCTCTCACACACACACAAACTACTGATTTCTTCTACATACATACATACATACATACATACGTGTGGTTGGTTGCATATACACATACATATACATACACAGACGTACACATACATACATATGTATATACGTACGTACGTGTGGTTGGTTGCACATACACAGACGTACGCACACATACATACATGACATACACAGACATATACATACATACAAAGATGTATGACATACATACATACATACTATATACGTACGTGCGGTTGGTTGCGTTTCCTGATGCTGCCTGCTTTTTGCGTTCACACTAGGAAACCTTTTGAAAAAGCCAACGCCCACACCACAGCAGAGACAGACACGCAGAGACACAGGAGGCACACACAACTAAGACACTGACACTCACACTTGAGAGAGAGAGAGAGAGGGGGGGGGGGGGGGGGAGATAAAAGAGCCCATTTTGGATTGAATTGGACGGAACATTGAAGAAGAAGCAGCACCAGCAGCACCGTGATGATGATAGGTGATGACCATTCGGGCCAGCAGCAGAAGGCCATGATGGGCGGCACCTCCGTGGTGGTGGCCCCTCGCCGCCTTGGGCTGTTCACATGGTGTTGCGTCCTGCTGAGCACGGTGAGCGCCATGCTCATGGGCTACGACATCGGCATCATGAGCGGCGCCATCCTGTTCATCCGGGACGACCTCCACCTCAGCCTGCTCCAGGAGGAGGTGACCGTCGGCTCCTTGAACCTCTTCGCCGCCTTCGGCTCCCTCTGCGCCGGCTTCGTGGCGAACCGCCTGGGCCGCCGCCGCGCCCTCCTGGTGGCCTCCGCCCTTTTCTTCCTGGGCGCCGCCCTGCTGGCGGCCTCCCTGTCCTTCGCCTGGCTTCTGGCCGGCCGCCTCCTCACCGGCCTCGGCGTCGGCTTCGCCATGATGATCGCGCCCCTCTACTCCGCTGAGATCTCCCCCGCCTCCGTCCGCGGCTTCTTGGTCTCCTTCACCGAGGTCTTCGTCAACGTCGGCATCCTGCTCGGCTACCTCATCGGCTTCGCCTTCCAGTTCCTCAGCCCTTCCTTCAACTGGCGCCTCATGCTCGGCGCTGGCGCCCTCCCTGCGATCCTCCTCGCCGCCGGGACCATCTTCGTCTTGCCTGAATCCCCGCGCTGGCTCGTCATCGTAGGCCACCTGGACCTCGCCCGCACCGTCCTCAAAGACGTCGTCTGCGGCGGGGACGCCATTGAAGCAGAGCAGCGCCTCGCAGAAATCATGGAAGCCAACGAAGCGGAAGGAGGATCTACCACTTCCGGCTGTTTCTCCTGCGCCTGCGCCTGCGCCTGCACCACCAGCCACACAGGAGGATCTCGGCGCCTCAGCGGCGTCTTGTCGCCATTAACCAGGATGTATATCGTGGCCATAGGGATCAACTTCTTCCAGCAAGCATCGGGCATCGACGCGCTGGTGTATTACAGCCCGGTGGTCTTCAAGCAAGCCGGCGTGACGACGAAGATGGGGATGCTGGGGGCGACGGTGGGGATGGGGGTGGTGAAGCTAGGGTTTGTGTTCGTGGCGACATATCTGCTGGACAGGGCGGGGAGGAAGAAGCTGCTGTACATAAGCGCGGGGGGTGTGATCGTATGCCTGACCACAGTGGCGGCGACATTCGTGCTGCTGGGATTGAACTCTGCGGAGGGAGATTCGTTGCTGTCGGTGGCGGACAAGAAGGCGGCGGCGGGCGGACATGGGGCGGCAGCGGGCGTGGCCGTGACTATAGTGGCGGTCTTCGCCTACGTCGCCTTCTTCTCGGTCGGGTTCGGGCCAATCAGCTACGTCCTCACCTCCGAGATCTTCCCCCTCAAGCATCGGTCCGCCGCCGTGGGGCTCTCGGTCTTCGTGAACCGGGCGGTCAGCGGCACCGTTGCCCTCACTTTCCTCAGCATTGCCAAGGCCTTGACCCCCGCCGGTACGTTCGGCCTCTTCGCCGGCTTCACACTCTTGTCCCTCGTGTTCGTCGCGCTCCTCGTACCCGAAACCAAAGGCAAGACATTGGAAGAAATCAGCCTCCTCTTCGGCTCGGACTCGGGCTCCGGTGCCAATGATCAAACCGAGTCGGCCAACTCTGTACAGCTGGCTCACAAGCTCTGATCTCTTGCCATGGCTACTCAACTCAGTTAGGAAGCTCACATTTGGACCCAAGACTTTGCCTCTTTTCCCTTTTGCTCAAGTGGGCAATGTTACGCATATGGTTCCTCCTCTTGATTTCACATGACTCGGTTGTTAAAACAAACTCTATAGAGTCAGTCTACCTATCCCAAAGTTCTTTCTTTCCTGTGTCCACCCCACTCATGGTCATTGCCATATGTATGTAAATGATAATGAGGAGCCCATGTGTCCATCTGTCCGTCCATTATGTATGTATGTAATGATAATGAGGCGCCCATGTGTCTGTCCGTCCATCCGTCCGTCTATGTGTGTGTCTCCCCACGACACCCATCAACTTGTACTACATATCGACACACTAGCCACGTGGGCCTGCCTATAGTATGTGTTGCCTGTCATGTCGATCATATCCCTTCGACTCAGTGTATTGTAATGCCTCACATTCTATTGTTTATAACGAAAAATAAGTGCTTTTCGAGCTTTGTATGTAAATATATTCTTGATGCATTCAAATGTTGCTATATATCTAATGCTCTATGTGTGCATTGTTGGTTCTAGACCATCAATTTATAGATGAAAGCCAGCGAGAATGGGGCTTGTGCACATGGTTTTGTGCTCCCTCACATTCGCTCTAGTATTCAACATGCACATTGGCTAAGGTATAAATAGAAAGGTTCTTCCTGGCTTTGTACAATCAATATATGAAGCGTTTTCATATTGCATGCATGTTGACACCTTGAACACTTGAGTTTAATGTTCATAACATGCTTGTACGTCGTGCCCTCCATCCCAATCACTTCATGAATCTATGTCTTCTCTCATAAACATGGTGGTGCTTTATATACCTTCTAGTTGTGACTAGAATTTTTTTTTCAAAATGCCTGTTGTAGTGCAAAGGTCCAATTCATGAAAAGTGTTGTTGTAGAGTCTAGACTTAAAAATCTGAGATGAGCAAGCAAGCAAATAAGATCATCACTTGTCCGTGAAAGGATTACACTATCCCTATTGCATTCATTATGTAATTAGGAATCTGTGATATGATAGGATCTATAGCACTGGGCATTGCAAATCCTTCCTTGAGCATTTGAGAGCCCTAACCATATGTTAGGAATCCGTGATATGATAGGATCTATAGCACTGGGTATTGTAAATCCTTCCTTGAGCCCTAACCATATGTTAGGTTGAAGAGCATCAGCCCTAACAAAATAGGTTATGCCAGTATTGTTTTTTATATGTTGTTGGGCTAATTTAAAAGAAAATCCACTATTTTAAAGTTATGGTAAAGAGCATAAATGTTATATACAAGCCACATATTATTTACTCTATAAGGCAACAAGATCTCAATGAATGGTTCACTACATTTGACGATGATAGGAAATCTATATCTTGGGGTTTTTCATAAAATATAAGTAATACGTTAAATATAATGAAGATAAGTTAATGGATTCATCCTATCCACAAAAAACACCACGTTATCATTTTCAAAGGGGAAATTATTCGTCATTGAAATTGACACGAAATTGACAAAGAAAAGCATTGAATAGAATCCGATTCATGTTTGACAATGCCCCAATTTTGTTATGCTTCTTGTAAAGTTTCGACACATGTCGTAGTGATTCATTTTGAACTTCATTTATTTAATGAAAGAATCGTTTCAACTTTATTAACTATTGTGAACTTTTCAATTTCTTGCCTTTTGCCAATAACGTACACCTATGGGTTTAGTTTTAGTTTATTTTTATAATGTGTGACTCAACGATATGTTTCAATCACAGCAAATGAAGTCCAAATTCTTCATCTCATACAAAAATAGGGTGCGTCCAATTCCAATAATGTAAGCCATTTGATACATTTCCAATGATACTTTATAATATAATGGCCTTTGCAACAACATAAAAAGGGAGCAAAGAATTCATCATCACTAACTAATGGCCACAGGATTTAGAGGAAAAACATTGTGCCCTATCTTAAGCACATCCAACAACATTCATGATTGCTAAAATTATTCTGCATATCACATATGTATATAATGCTATTCCTTCCTATAATGTTCAACCATCCTGCAAAATATCTGCATTTTTGTATAGGATTTAAAGTAAAAACTTTGTATGCCAAGATGGTTGAGTGGATGTTACAAAACAAAAATCTCCAAAATGATGCAAATGTAAATGGGAAGCTTTCAAGCAAGTCCAACGTCAAAATGATTTTCTGTGAAATGATTGCCTTGTAAAACCACTGCTAAAAGTAGGTCAAAGATCACATATGTATATAATGCTATTCCTTCCTATAATGTTCAACCATCCTGCAAAATATCTGCATTTTTGTATAGGATTTAAAGTAAAAACTTTGTATGCCAAGATGGTTGAGTGGATGTTACAAAACAAAAATCTCCAAAATGATGCAAATGTAAATGGGAAGCTTTCAAGCAAGTCCAACGTCAAAATGATTTTCTGTGAAATGATTGCCTTGTAAAACCACTGCTAAAAGTAGGTCAAAGATCACATATGTATATAATGCTATTCCTTCCTATAATGTTCAACCATCCTGCAAAATATCTGCATTTTTGTATAGGATTTAAAGTAAAAACTTTGTATGCCAAGATGGTTGAGTGGATGTTCACAAAACAAAAATCTCCAAAATGATGCAAATGTAAATGGGAAGCTTTCAAGCAAGTCCAACGTCAAAATGATTTTCTGTGAAGTGATTGCCTTGTAAAGCCACTGCTAACAGTAGGTCAAAGAAAAATATTTGATAGGAAATGCACACGAGAAGCCCAATAAGTTCTTCAGGAGTTTTAAAATGGCCCAAGATAAGGAGAAAAGCATAAAAATATCAACATGCATAGAAAAGATTCATAAAAAAAGAAAAAGCGAAAATATGGGAATGCAATCCACAATTTCTTGAAAAGCTGACATGTCATTGCATGCATGTGGTAATCATAGTGAAAACTAAAGGGGAACCCACATTGAGAATTATGGCAACTTAATTCCTACAAACTTCTTTATGCATTCTAAAAAATCATATGGAAAATATGATGTATTATAGTTTCACTTTCATAGCATGTCCTTTATTATTGAGGATGTCTGTGGAGGAGGAAAGGGAAGGGGAAAAAGAAAACAAGAAAGAGCAAGAGAGCGACTTAATCAGAAATAGGGAAAATAACGTATAGATGACGAGAAGAGATTTTATGCCTACACCGTCGTCGTTAATGCCCAGGGAACGATCCAACGAATTGGCTCCTGCTTCTCCTACGATTGACGGTACTATCGATGTTCAGTTGGCATCGAAGGATGAGCTCATTACATTGGGGAAGTTGGGTTTGATTCTTAACATTTCTCAAATTTGGCAAGCTTTCTCACAGTTTTATTTGATGCCTAGGCACAATGGGTGTTTGCACAGTTTACACATTTTGACCCAAAATTAGAGATGAGATCGTTTCCTATTTTTGAGGTATTGGGAATTGCGTATTAATTGGAATATGTGCAATGCTTTTCTATTTGATGGTAGACATGGAGTCAAAGCATTTCTACGAAAGTTGGAGTACTAATGTGGCAATTTTCTTTATTGGAGCAAGTGAAAATTCTTTCATCAATGGAGTGTTCATCTTTCCTATTGGCAATTCAACATGTTCCACTACCCATGTTGTTACTGGGTGACCATACTCCATTGTGATACCCATTGTAAGTAGTGTTTTTGACACACATTTATTAATATAATTGCGTGTTTTCACACAGAGAGAGAGAGAGAGAGAGAGAGAGAGAGAGAGAGAGAGAGAGAGAGAGAGAGAGAGAGAGAGAGAGCTATTATTTACGGAGGTCAAATATGACCTATAAGACTAGAAATATTATGTTTCACGTAATACATGTGAAAATGAGTAGTGACTCTCAATGTTCAAGAACGTTACCAATGAATATTGCAATCAAGAGTACATATTGCTATTGTGAGAGAAATTTGTGCAAGTATCGAGTTTGTCGAAGATGTGTGAAAGGCATTGTTGAATGTGATCAAAGGTATGAGAAAGAAAGAAAGAAAGAAAGATATATTAACGTCTTCTAAGGCCAAATTTGGCCCATGAGACAAATAGGTTACAACAAAAAATGAGTGTTTATCCAATCATCAAAACTAAAAATAAAAGAAAATAGCTTAAGCTAAGAAAGTTCTAGTACTGTACAAAACTTTGCACCAAGCCTAATCTCATTTCCACCCAAGTCTCTCAAAAAGAAGTGGGAGGTCAAAAGTTTTTGGTGTGGGTGTGACCCATGGTCCCGATGCATAGAGTGCCCTAGCCATGGCTTCTAGGCGGTGTAGTTCACGTTCCCTTATTTTCTTTATTGCTTCTACATCTCGTCGAGTTGCTTTGAAACCCGACATCCGAGGGCGTTTGGTTCTTCTTTGATTTTCTGCTTCATCAAGGAGAAGTCCGAGTGGTGCAGGTGTGTCGACATTCATTGTCTCCCCCTGTTCCTGAAAAACTTCATTTGTTATATGTTGGTAAACATTAGCAACATTATTATCAACGTTTTGTAATTTGTTCTCTCTGTGGTGTTTCAATTCTAAGATGTATCTACCTAATTTCTTTATATCTAGTGTATTTAATAGTTTAGGGAGGGTGGGAGAGGAACCAAGTATGTCTTGGTATTTTGCCCTTATCTCGGCATAGGTGGGGCATTTGCATGTAAAATGGTACTCATCCTCTATCTCTATGTGGCATAACCTACATATCCTTTCCTCCCTAGGGACTCCATTAGTACGTCCATTCTCAATCTCAAGTTGGTGAGATGATATTCTAAGGTGACCAATGGCAACCCTTAGTGCATGTGGTAAGAATACATCTAGATATTTTGGGCGCGTGATAAAACCTAACTCAGAGAAGTGCATAAAGTGTTCCTTATAGTACGACATTTTAGATGGGAGTGGCTCTAGTGGGGTGATCCATTTATACCGGGTATAAATTTGCCATATTTCTTGGCGTATTACTTTATTACGGTCCTCATGAGAGAGTAAAGTGTTATCATTCGTGTGGTCGTACTTAAGGGGGGGGAGGTTAGTAATGTCTAGACCGTTGGCAAGAAGCCAACTCACCATCATGCCATACCATGAGCTAGTATAGCCGGACTCATACAATGCTCGAGAAGCCTTAAAGGCTTGGTGGGATATTCTATCAAGTGGTTGGTTATGTATCCTGTGTATAAAGACTACCATTTGAAAAAGTGCTTCTACTAACATAGGGGGTAGGGTGAACTCAACCCTAATAATGTCATGTGGGACCGACGATTTGCTTCGGAGTTGGCGTGATAACATCATCACCAATGGTCTCTCTAATTGCGTCCACATGAAAGATGGTAGTCCTGGGGCCCAAACCGCTGATGCATACATGAGAGAGGGAGTCACTAATGAGTCAAAGAGCCACCCTTTAGTTCGTGGCTCTTGGAAGTATGCTTGGTGGCATTGTCTCTCGAGGAGTGAGAGGGATGCATGTCCTCTTGTAAGTCTATCCTTCGCTGCTTGTGTCATCGAAAATTTACCTGAGCGGGCACTGAAAGTGACTCCGAGATAGACATATGATCCAACCACCTCAACTGGGCTATGGGAGATAGTTAGGTGACACTTAGCTCTAACTTGGGCCGACGTGTGGAAGATAAGGACTTTAGTTTTCCCTAGATTCACTACCAATCCTCGTTGTGTGCAAAAATCATCTAAGGCATTAAGGTGCCTTTGTAGGTCGTGTTCGGATTCAGAGAGCAAAACTATGTCATCTGCATAGAGCAAGATACGCACCTGCGTATCTCCAAGGACTACTCCATTGCCTCCCTTACGAGCAATAAAATCTGTGATCTCATCAATGTAGGTCCCAAAAAGAGTCGGAGATAAGGGGCAACCTTGTTTTACACCAATAGTGCTAGTGAAACTATCGGATATGCCGCCTGGGCATCGAACACACCCGGACACTTGTTCATATAGTGCGTAGATGGCCCAAACCATGTCATCTGGTATCCTCAAGCTCTTAAGCCTATCAAACAACCGCTCTCTAGGGACCGTGTCAAAGGCTTTGCGAAAGTCCACAAAACAACAATATAGTTTCTTCTTGCGAGCCTTAGTCTGGTCAATTAAGCATCTAAGTGTGAAGATATGGTCAATAGTGGAGAAGGCTCGTCTAAAGCCAGCCTGTTCAGGTGCACGAAGATTTAAGGTCTCCATATACTCGCTAAGCTCTGCCTCCATTACTGCACCATATAATTTAGCAAGGGTATGACCTATCATAATGGTCCTATAAGTATTTGGGTCCATGGGGTCCCCCCCCTTATGTATGGGGGCCACTGTGTTCATGGTCCATTGTGATGGAAAACCCTCTGCAAGGGCACGATTGAAGATTAGAGTTAGTAAGGGAGCTAGGCACTCTCTCGCGTATATGATGTGTTCTGCTCGCAATCCTGTGTGGTCCATGGACTTCCTATGTTGTAATTTCTTTATGACCTTCGTGACCCTAGAGGTCGTGAAGAGTGTCCCCACAGTAGGTCGGGGTGTGGAAGGCATTGGAATGGGTGGTTGGTTTGGGATGTGGTAAAGTCTCTCTGTATAAGTGTGCCAAGTTTCGGGATCTTCGATGGGTGTTTGTGGTCTTGGTTCCCGTAATCTCTTCCATGCAGTGGCACAATCGTTACTCATGAGCATGTGGTAGAGTTCCCAATATTGGGATGCCTCCCATGCTCGTCTCTTACGACGTGTCATCTTGCGCATTTCTTTACGAGCTTGTACTGAGGTAATACTACCACTGAGTTGCGATATTGTAAGTTGTCGATGTAAGCACCTACAATCCTCATCATACCATCTATTTTGTGGCATAGATCCTACTTTACCTTGATTGGAGTGTTTCGTGTATGGGAAGCTGCTAACCGCTGCAGAATGAAGGATGTGTGTGAGTTTCGTATTAAGGCTCTCTAAAGGTAGGGAGGGATCAAGGGAGGAGAGATGGGCTTGAACATGTCGAGCATATATGTCAGAGAGCTCATGTGTGAAATGTATTGTGATGTCATGGCGTGGTTGACTAGAGTTGGTGACGTTAGAGATATCGCATTTTATCTCGAAGTATAAGAAACTATGGTCCGCGCCAATAGGACATGGGGCCACTCGGAAGGAGTTAATCATGTGGGTGGCTTCAGGGCGTCCTATTAGATAAACGACTGTGCTTTCCCCTCCTCCATGTGGGAAACATGTGAGCTCTTCCGAACCTGGCCACTTGGCTAAACCATTATATATGACCATCTGGTGCCGACTACCGAGTTCGAGCAAATGATGGCCAAAGCTCGTGGCGTCTGCACCTTGATCCTTTGATCTACGTGTGGTGTCTATGTCTGAAGGATCGACGTTTACCATTTCTAGGTTTCTATTCATTTGAAATATTGTGCATTGTCGAGATTGGGTTCTCGCATTAAAGTCTCCTACAAGGAATACTTCGCCTTGGGAAGAATATCGGATTATGTCATCCGATAGAGGTTCATATGGGGAAGGCCCATGTGGCACTCCGTCATCAACTAATCTCGCCTCGCCAGCCAGATTATAACGAGAGCCTTTTGGGGGGAAGTAACAAATGGCGAAAATTACTGCCTTGTCCTTGCTTGTGGAGACTTTCACCCACATAAAACGAGCTTCTGGGTCTGTGCTCAGTATTTCTATCCTATTATGTAGCTCCCTCCGAAACAATATTGCGACACCTCCAGATCCCCTGGTAGTGCATCGACGTGAGGTTTGTCTAAAAGCCGACTCCCAACGAAATCCTTCGACTCGTGGGAGTCCCCTATTTGGGCTTTGGTGTGTTTCTACTAGGTAAACTATATCTGATTCCTTTAATATCCCCTCTAGGCGGCCGGGGTGTGTCCAGAGTGCGCCGTTACAATTCCATAAGGTCATCCTAAGTGTGTTTTCTGTCACATGGGCCACACGCCGTCAATTAGTAGTGCGATCATTTATGATCACTCGCCCATCTCGATAAAAGGCGCGATGCCCGTCTTTGCGAGCTTGCATAACCTTTGGCATACAACTTTTGCGATGCTCAATTTGCATCTTGGTGAGGTCTTCATCGAGATAGATAGGGTCCCCACCCAATCCTCGAAGAATTGGTCTCTTCTTAAAGAAAGTGATTCTAGAGTCTAAGTCTTTAAATTGAAGAACTAAGGCTCTCTTCCTAGTTGTGTCGCGTCCGGCCCTCCAAGCTTTGGTGATAGGTAGGGTCGTTGTGTACCCTAACATTTTCCCGAGTGTTTGTGCATCCTCGTCCGGGGATGCACCTTCCTTGAGCCTAGTGACACGCACATTTAGGCGTCGGGCCTGACGCATTTTCTCCTCTTCTATGGTGGTATTAACAATATTTTCATCCTTTATTTCTTTTTTAATGTTTCTTTTAACGACATCTACCCAACCCGTTTTTGTTAACTCTATGTTATTTTTAACCTCCTCTTTAACTTTTTTGATCTCATCTTTTATATCCTCTATGGAGGATATTTCACCATCCTCTCGGGATACCTTGATGTCATTAAGTTGTTGTTTGAGGTTTGTGTTTTCCTCTTTAAGTTTTTCTATTTCGGCCTTGAGGGTGTCTTTTTCCTCTCTATCTTTTTTCTTGTGGGTTTCGGCGTCTTTCACCCATTTTTTCATATCCGTCTCTATTTTCGTTAAACGGTTAAACATATCCAAAAAGTCCTCCTTACTTATAGCCTCGTCTTGTGTATCCTTGTGTTCCTTTCGTTTAGACATTGTAGTGTCAATAAGAAAAGAAAAAAAAGGGGATAAAATAAATGGGTTCGAGACTTAGCCGAGTTTGTGTTATGTCGTAGTCACATTGGCATTTCGCACACGACGAGCACGCTAAACGAACAAGGATGCGCCGCCAAGAGAAGAAACGCGACACTCGGCAACCTCAAGAAACAAGGTGGAGAAGAGCACGGCAACGGCAACGGCGACTACAACGGATGATGATGAACTGCAGCAGGTCGTCCAGCACGCCGACGGCAGCAGACGACGACGGACAGTGACGGACGTCAGCAGACGTCAACAGACGGCAGCAAACGGCGACGGACGTCAGAGGCGGCAGCGCGGCAACAGACGACAGCAGCGCACGATGGGGGGGACTGCAGCTCGGTAGCAGGCGGCGACAGACGTCGCAGACGGCAGCGATGACAGCGTGGCGCACGACCGTTGCTGCTGGCGCACGACCGTTGCAGAGAGAGAGAGAGAGAGAGAGAGGAGAGAGAGAAGAGAGAGAGGGAGGGGTGGGAGCTATTGTTTCCGGAGGTCAAATATGACCTATAAGACTAGGAATGTAACGTTTCACGTAATACATGTGAAAATGAGTAGCAACTCTCAATGTTCAAGAACGTTACCAATGAATATTTCAATCAAGAGTACACATTTTATTGTGAGAGAAATTTGTGCAAGGATCGAGTTTGTCGAAGATGTGTGGAAGGCGTTGTTGAATGTAGTCAAAGGTATGAGAGAGAGCTATTATTTCCGCACGTCAGATATGACCTATAAGACCAGAAATGTTACGTTGTCGTGAAGAAAACCGTCCCCAGGCGCAAACCGTGTGTTATGTGTGTGAACCAGCCCTTACACGTGGGCACGTCCCTTGTCGTATGGTAGATAGGTAGGCACAAAGGTTAGATCCTAGGTAGCAATATTCTATAAGGGAAATCGAGGAGTATTTCTGTCCGAAAGGACAGAGAATTAATGTGATGTAAACAGGTGAAACGACCTCCCTCCTTGAGCTATAAAGGAGAGGGAGACGGGGGGAGAGAGGGGATCGCGCGCTAGAGGGGACGAAGTGCTGTCGGACTGGGACCGAGCTCTTCTCCTCTGTCGTTCTCCATAAGCTTTCTTTGCGCAGGTTCTCGAGAGGCTGATTCTGCTCCGTGGAACGCCCGTGTGCTTCCGGCAGAATCTCCATCTTGCTCCCCTGTGTGCGTGGGTGATCAGGCGTCGACACCCGTCTCGCCGACTTGATCGGCTGTAACCGTTCGAGTCATCTGCATACATATATTTATATATGCGTTCTTATACTCTATCTCCTGCCCAACTTGTGTCTCTTGTGTTGATTGGGCTGCGTTCCCGCGCGCTTCTTTGTCTATCTGTGTGTGAGCGTGTCTCTCTCTCCCTCTCTCTCTTTTCCCCACCTATTCCTCAGTCCAAGACCCCAGTGGTCCCGCCTTGTTCTCCACGCACGCGCGTAACAACGCAACAACGTTTCACGTAATACATGTGAAAATGAGTAGCAATTCTCAATGTTCAATAACGTTACCAATGAATATTTCAATCAAGAGTACACATTGTTATTGTGAGAGAAATTTGTGCAAGGGTTGAGTTTGTCGAAGATGTGTGGAAGGCATTGTTGAATGTGATCAAAGGTATGAGAGAGAGCTATTGTTTCCGGAGGTCAGAGATGACCTATAAGACCAGAAATGTTATGTTTCACGTAATACATGTGAAAATGAGTAGCAACTCTCAATGTTCAAGAACGTTACCAATGAATATTTCAATCAAGAGTACACATTGTTATTGTGAGAGAAATTTGTGCAAGGGTCGAGGTTGTCGAAGATGTGTGGAAGGCATTGTTGAATGTGATCAAAGGCATGAGAGCATAACATTGAAGTGTGATACTATTACGGGCATGACCATATAATATCCCGTCGTGAGAATTTATCGTAGTATTCTATACACGTGGATAAGTGTGAGGGTTAAACGAGAGTGTAAAGAAGGGGAGGATTGCTTTTAATCCTCGGGATTGAGACAACCCATTAGGCCAAGTGTGAACATGGCTGGGGGCCTTGGGTATCGCTATAAATAGAGGCCTAGCTACCCTCATTTCAAGATCTGGTTGACTACGTTAAGACTCTGTCTTGTGGTGGGTCAACTCTTATAGCGAGCACGCCAACACCAGGTACGACTCGACGCCACGACGGTGGTATGGGACGACGATCAAGGCTTGAGTCTGTCTCGATCCCTTCGCTCGGGGGTGGTCGGGTGGATCGACACCCTTCTTTCTCTCTCTCCTTTCTTTCTATCTACCTAGATCTATCCTTATCTAATGCTTACTTTAGTACATGTCTCTAATATTTGGTATCCGAGCCTTTGTACTAATGTTTCTTTTGTTGGTCTTATCTTCTCGATGGATGGCGATCGATCGTTGTGCGGTTGGCCTTCATGCAGATGAGGATCAACAAGGAACTTCGGTAATCTTTCTTGTTATTTTTTGTCTATTTTTTCTTCTCCCATCTAATCATGTGTATGGTTAATATGTAGATTATTTTCATTAATCAAATGATGTTGTAGTGGTATTTAATTGGTTATCTAAAACGCTTACATATGTGCACGAGGTCAATACCTCGTTTGACATATAAATAATATGTGATGAGTGTCGTATGCGTACGAGGTTAATACCTCAATTACGTATTACATTCACGAACATATGTTACGTTTGCGTATGAGGTCAACACCTCGATTTTGTTGTAAATGATATGCGTTTGGTCTCGTATGCGTAAGAGGTCAATACCTCAATTGCGTATTATGTTGAACCCTTATTTTTGGATGTCTCGTGTGCGTAGAGGTATATGCCTCGATTACGTATCTCGATTACGTCATTTTTGGCCATTAAATATAACGATTTCTTTAATATAGGCATATGTGATCACGTGTATATGTAGTTGATCATATATATGTGATAATATACATATGTGTATATAAGTTATTACATGATTTTAAATCGAATGTTTTCCTTTTTGGGGAAAGGATCTTGGTGGCCATCCTCACATTTTTGTGAGAATAGCGTTGTCACCATCCCTTTTTTCAACAATTTTTTATTGTTGAAATCCCCGTTGGTGACTTCGATATTTCATTACGTAAAGAAATGCTATAGCCATAATGATTTTGAGTACGTAGGGCTTGACCTACTTCATGTGAGGTTGCTCTTATGACACACGTATCCAACATCCCTCCCTCAATACATGGATACGATGCCACCATGAGATCATTCTTACGAGAGGCATTTGTAATGACGTGACCATGTGATGGGCCACGTGGGCCTACTACGAAAAGAGGGCTCATTTGGCTTCACCATTAGGTTGCACTTTGGCGTATGCCATCGTAATTACAAGACTTGAGGTTAGGTAACGTACCCACATAGTTGTAGTAAATGAGGGCGAAATAAGGACTCTTGACATATATGTTTCTCTTAAAAAAACATATATGGGCAAATGCCTCGCATATCTCTTATATGCATGAAACGTTAAACATTCAAGAAGAGCAACTTACTTGGTTGGCTCAAATGTTTAATGCATTTGTTCTCGGGGTCTCGAGTTCAAATATGACCATGACTATACAACATCGTTGATACATATGATTATAACACATGTTTAGACTTGAGGTCTAAGTGCAGTTCGGGGTCCTCATAATAGGACTTAAAGAGCCGAAACCACATATGTGGGCATCGAAACATAGTTTATTGTTAACATTTTTTTCGTGTATAAACTATTCATGACACGAACATACATGGTTGAGCCTCGGGGAGACACCATGAAAAAATCGATATAAAGATCAGGGAAAGACATTTATTTGTCACCCCCATGGTTTTTAAAACACCTTTGTGTTACCATAGTAACCTGATCTTGAACCTCATCTCATACGTCTAGAGGGGTATTGACGTGAGATAATGATATCGATTAATGCTCGCCCATGATAGGTTTACATCACGACATGATGTTATGACTATCTCTCTGACCTTATCCTATTTCTTTTCCAGAAATAATCATTTAATGGCTCAAAATAACGACCCGATGTCATCCGTTCAAGCGGAAGGAACTCAAGGGAATCCTCTTGGACAAATGTCCATTGAGATGTATTTTTCGCAAATAACCCAATACCTTAGTTTCACCGCTCAATAGATGACCAAACTTCGGAAATCTCAAAGTGCTCTCGAGGCACGTGTCATTAGTCTACAACGTGAGACTAATAGACTTGATGAGCGACAGGGTGAACCATTGTTTGTCGTTAAGCCGTTTATGGGAGACAAAAAGGAAAGAACCGAAGAAGCAATTTGCACATGGCTGGGCTGATGGGAGTCTCATTTTGAGCTCTATCCCACGCCAGATAGTACGAAGATTGCATATGTCGGCCGAGAACTAGGGGGTAAGGCAGCCGCTTGGTGGCGTGGGCTCCGTACTTTGGGGAAATTGCCCGATACCTGGACAGATTTTGTCACAGTTTGCAAGGGCCAATTTTTGCAACCTCCCTCTCGAACTGAGGCAGCACAAGCTTTAATGAACCTCTCTAGCAGGAAGTTTCCCTCACTAGAAGACTATGTCCACCATGCTAGAACCCAAATCCAAAAATCGGGTCTAGAAGGGGACAATTGGTTAATAGCTTGTTTTGTCAATGGTATCCCCAATTCGGATTATCACTGGATAGTGCACGATAAGGATCCAAAATCCTTCGAAGAGGCCGTTGAAATAGTTCTTCGCTATCAACGCACTTCGAAGAAGGACCACAACAAACCCGACGAAGCGCCCGGGACTAAGCAGTTGCAATTCGCTGGGAAACGCAAGACACCCAACGAATTCATGGATCGCGATTGTAAGCGACAACATACTTTTTGCGTATTCTGCAAAAAGAAGGGTCATACAAAAGAGCAATGTCGAAAGCTCCAACGGAAAGAGCACGACAACAAAGCTAAAACTGCAGACCATAAAGGTCAGATTCCTAATGTCCTTTAGGTCTATGCACATCATTTAAGTAATTGTCAATGTTCTTTCCCTCACTATGTATTGGGTCCCAATGATTTACTACGTGCAAACGGGTATATCAATGGATCTCCCGTACAATTTTTGTTTGATTCGGGAAGCTCACACAACTTTGTGAATGATCGTTTGGTTCAGATATGGGGAATCCAACCCACCATAAGTGATCACACCTATACGGTGCACTTGGCTGATGGAAGAGTACAATACATCAACGGGGTGATTCATTCATTAGGAATTTCTATTGATACTTATATAGAGGAAGTAGACTTCCATGTAATGAATCTTTCTACCACCGATGTAATACTGGCTTATCCCTGGTTTTATAATAAAAACTCTTCTTTATCTATTGATTGGGTTCATCATTCAATTACATTTGTACTGAATGATTGTACTCATTTTATTCAATGTGTAAAAAAACAATCCCTCTCGATTGTTTCCTTGTGTCCATCAATATCCGAGTTGTCTTGTTCTACTCTATTTTATTGTGTACTTGATCCGGACATTCACGTTTACAATATCGATAATGTCTCGGTTCAATTAACATATTTTGAACAACAACTTGATGAAATCTTAAATGATTTTCGTGATGTTTTTCCGAGTGAACTACCAGATGGCTTACCTCCTAAACGTAATATAGACCATCGTATAGATATTGTACCTGGTGTTGCACCAATAAGTATACCTCCTTATCGCTTAAGTCGATCCGAAGAGGATGAGGTAGCTAAGCAACTCAAGGACTATTTACGAATGGGTTATATACGTTATAGCAAATCTCCATGGGGGGCACCAGTTCTCTTGGTTAAAAAGAAAGAGGGCACATGGCGCATGTGTATTAATTACCGACGCTTGAATAAAGTGACGATCAAGAATTCATATCCATTGCCCCGGGCTAACGATCTAATTGACCGTCTTTAGGGAGCTCGGTATTTTACAAAACTTGATCTTCGTACTGGCTACCATCAAATTCGTATAAGTGAGGACGATGTTCCTAAAACGGCATTTCGTATGCACTATGGCCATTATGAGTTTCTGGTTATGCCTTTTGGATTGACCAATGCTCCGGCTACATTTCAACAAGAAATGAATGACATTTTCCGAGAACAACTTGGAAAATTTGTCGTTATTTTCTTGGATGATATTTTAGTTTATAGCCGTACATTACAAGAACATGCTAAACATGTCCGCTTTGTTTTACAAACATTGCGTGACAAACAGTTTTATGTGAAGATCTCAAAATGTGAGTTCTTCAAGAAATCAATTACTTATCTTGGACATCTCATAACCGAACGAGGAGTTGAAATTGATCCTTCTCGCATCGAGAAAATCAAGCTTTGGCCCACTCTTCGGAATATTCGAGAAGTTCGATCATTCCTTGGTTTTGTCGGGTTTTTGCAAAAATCTCTTAGTAATTACTCCCAATTTACGACGCCGTTTACTGATCTTCTAAAAGGTCAAACGCGTAAGTCTACAAAACCTATTGTGTGGAATGCTACACTAGACCTCGCCTTTAAGGAACTCAAGGACCTGGTATGCAAGGCTCCTTCACTTCTTTTACCCGATCCTTCAAAACCTTTTGAGGTTGAAACCGATGCAAGTGATTATGCTATAGGTGTTGTCTTATATCAAGATGGTAAACCAATAGCATTCGAGAGGAAGAAACTTGATTTTGCTCAATGTCGGTATACCATTCAAGAAAAGGAATTATTTACAGTTATACATGTGCTCAAAACATGACGCCATTATCTTTATGGAAATCGCTTTGTGGTAACTACAGACCATGAGTCCTTGAAATATTTTTGTGACCAACAAGACCTAAAAGGTCGTAAGGCACGATGAGCTGATCTCATCCAGGACTTTGATTTTTCCATACGATATCGTAAAGGTTCCATGAACACTGTCGCTGATGCACTAAGTCGCATCCGTGAAGTTAACACCCTTAGCTTCACTGAAATATCATCAGATCTTTATGATCACCTTCGAGGAAAGTATCCTGATGACAGTTATTTCGCAAAATACTAGGCAAGAGTTGAGTCTGGAACAGACACCACCACATCCTCGAAGGAATACTTCCACATTGCTAACGGTCTGCTCTACCGTAATGGGAAGGTTTGTGTTCCAGATTTACCCGAGGTCAAAAAGAGGATTCTTTTTGAATGCCATGATGCACCCTCAGTAGGGCACCCTGGAATACATCGTACACTCGTTCTCATCTCCACTCAATTTTATTGGCCTAAGATGTGTCTTGACATACATAGCTATGTGACTAAATGTCACCAATGTCAGGTTAACAAAGCCAAGCGACTTAAAGCCGCATGACTTTTACATCCCTTGGACATTCCCAATAATAAGTGGGAAAGTATATCCATGGATTTTATTGTTAGCCTTCCTCGCACCCAAAAAGGCCATGATGCCATCTGGGTTGTGGTTGATCGACTAGCTAAAATGGCCAGATTGAGCTTGTCCGCTCAACATATTTCCATGGCCATGATCTCAATGGGAAGTGATCCTGTCTCAAGAAGTAGGATGGTGTATGACTTTTGTTTCTTGACTTGGAGAAACTTTGTAAGAAAATGTTTTTGGACATTTTCAAACTCTTACGAAGTGGACTTAGAGAGATGCCACCTCCCCACACTTCCACCCATGCATAAAGAAGCATCGAAAGTCACCAAAGTTTTGAAAAGGTATTTCTTGAGGACCCAACACTTAATTCCCCCATGATTGCATGTGTTGTTGCATACTATGATATATTTCTTGCCCCTAAGCGGTGGGTAACATATTTGTTCCATCTATGGTTTGAAGGATTTTTAAGGCCACCATAATTGGAGCTTTTCACAATGTATAATTATGGTACATAATGCATGGCTTATCTTTTTTTTTTGGACTCTTCATAGGCATAATCTTTGCTTTAGAACTGTTGACACTTAGTATGCATGCAAATTCTTCAAATACCCTTAAAAGCTTTAATGCATCTCCAAATGTATTTGCAAAAAGCACCACATCATCCACGTACAACAAAAGCATGATGACCACATTCCCAATGGCTCCCTCTTCAACGCCTTCTTCCTTTACAACCTTGGAAAACATTTGATTTAATTCATTAATGCATAAACCAAATAGAGTTAGTGAGAGGTGGGTATCCTTACTTAACACCAATAGTGCTATTGAAAAAAAGTTGAAGTTTCATTTGCCATTATACACACAACATATAACCTTCTCATAGATTCGGGAAATTGCAAGCATATAGAGTTGGAGAGAGAGAGAGAGAGAGGTTGAAATAGAGATAGATTAAGAGATCTCACGTTCTGAGAGATAACAGAGGCTAGGATATAGGTAGAATGAGAGGGATTGCAAGTTCTAAGAGAGAGAGAGAGAGAGAGAGAGAGAGAGAGAGAGAGAGAGAGAGAGAGAGAAGTATGTTTAGGAGAGCGTGAGAGGTAGAATAAAGAAGAAGCCAAAGAAGAAGAAATTACAACAAATTGGTTACATCAACATAACTAGGCAAGTGTTGTACCAACATTCTTTTTCTACAAAAAGTTTGAATGTCTATCTTGTGTATTCTAGGTTAATAATCTTCCTATTATTATCTTTTTCCTTAAAATTGGGGCATAATATCTATGGAAGGGATGGATGAATGTATAAATGAGAGACAAATACAACGACAAAGAGGAGAATGAGAAGATGATGCTATTCTGAAGAAGCAAAAGATTGGCATTAATAATATGCATGAGGTGGATATAGATATGATGTCAAAACCATCATACACACATGTTATGGGAGAAGGTGCGGTGGAGAGGAATGATCAATGTTGGGAAGTAATGCATGCAATTGCTAATGAAGCACTCCATAAAATTTTACCGAATAATATAGATATGGTGGAGAATGTAGAGGTGGAGATGCCACAAAGGGAAAATTTGAAGGCATTTTCAATGTTTCATGAGAGAGGCATTATTTGCGTTTTTATAGGCAAAAATCATTTGGCAAATTGGGCAGCGCAATGGCTAAATGCAATGGTAGGTAGGAATAGTGTGGAAGATGTGTATAAAGATCCATGCGGGTTTTTGGAAGTCATTTTTTGAACCGAAGAACAGGGTTTTGTCAAGCATCATGAAAAAATTGTTATGTTCAGAACATTGCTGTTTAGATGTATTAAGTCAAATCTATTTAATCGACAAAAGAGTTTGTTAACTTATGGAAAGGATTACATTATAAATGGTAGTGGTATTATATTCAAGAATGCTACATGCAAACACAGAGGAGAAGATTTTATCAATCATCATGAAAAAGTCAGGTTCATAACATTGTTGTTTAGATGTAGGAAGTCATTGGATTCCTGGCACATGAACTAGAATACAAGTGCAGATGGTACTAATAATAGCATTCCAACATTGTATCATTTGCCTGTGGATATAAGTGATGCAACACATGCAATATACATTTATCTAACATGTAACTGAAACACTCTAACACCATTATCAATAAACGTTTCACATAATCATTCAACGACACATCAGGAGATTTAAATAACAATATAAATTAATATAGGAAGACCCAAAATAAAGATAAGGCCACTCTAGCTTATTGGTTTCACCAATTACGCCAATAGAGACTTACAAGATTATATTTCTAATATATTCTTGCTACAAAGCTATGACAAATCTAGAGTTATCCAAATATAAGGTCGAAAGAAATTATTATGTATTATTTAGATATGCATGAAACATTTATGCAAGATCACAATGAAGAATCATAACCTTCGTATCATAGATCCATCAATTGTTATGTTAAAACACCTCTGTTTGCAATCAATAAAACTAGTCATTATTACAAATGGAAAAGAAAAATGTTTATGACTAAACTAGCAGTGTTTGGGGCTTTGAAGTGTCATTGAGGATTGATCTCCTCATCATTCGTATAATGTCATCAATTATACCTGGCTTCACATTCTGCACTGATTGATCTTGATTCTGTACACAATTAAAAACAAGGTTAAGAAGAAAACCATTCACAAAACAAGGATTCTAGTACTGAGGAATGGTTTTATGAATTGATTAATACACTTGCAAAGAATTTGAAGTTATTTCCAATCATACCATACTTCAATAAGTTTTAAACCACGACAAAAGAAGTGTGCAATCTCAGCTCTTTAATATATGTTTAGATTTTTCATGCTCATATCCCATAGGACGAAAGTAAACAATGATTACACCAACTGCCTAATCTACTATACTAGCTAGCTATAACTTATCGCACAATCATATTACTGTGTCCAGGAGCAATGTGGGCTCAAACAAGATTAGACTTCTGCCTTCTAATGTCTGCTGGTTTATGACAAATATACGAATGCCTCTAAGATTACAATGGCTTATAACACCTGAATTTTTTTATAATTTCTAATGTAAACCTAGTCCCCCTAGTAAAAGAAAATTCTCTCTACTCTAGCTTCTTAAAACTAAATGGCTTGAAACAGAAAATGAGTAACCAGAAATGCATTTGGTGCCTGATCATTGGAGCATAATGTTTCTGCCTTCTGAAAGTATCCATCATAGGGTAACTTAAATGGAAATATTGGTGGAGTGTTTCAGATGCTTTGCAACGATGGCTTTGGTCTTATGAAGCTGTGCAAAACAGGTTGTGGTTCAGGCTGGTGTTACCAATGGCAATGCTCACAAGGCGGAATGGATCCAGCTGTCACGACTCCATCACTTCACACAAATGTCCAAATATTTTTTTAAAGAGATTAATGTCGTCCCCTGACCTCAAAAGAGACAAACAATGACACATAATTCTCCCTCAAATTTGATAAATGTGGTTCTCTAAAGCTATATGTGCCCATTATTCAGTATCCATCATCAGCTGATGAGAATGACACTGGTGCCTTATCATTGTGGGAAATGCATGTGACATGTGTCTCCATATATTTGGTTAAATAATGGAACCACATGAGACTGCACATAAAAAGAGGATCTTTTAATTGGCCTTCTTTGTACCTAGATAAATCCCAGAATTGGTTAAGTCACAGCTTAAAGTGCCTATGTGACCATTGGAAATACTCTGAACATCAGTGCCTATCTGACTAGCTTTTATGGTACTGTGCACTGATGTTTTTGTTCCTTATCATGTGGTCAATCATTGTACGTAGTGGCCCTTCTATGTTTTTCCAATCTTCATTTATCTGCTCCATACAGGAAAGTAGCTTTGACAAATGTATTGAGCCACCATAGCTTGGTGCCTGGTTTCTTAGAGCTGTACATAAGCAAGTTGGCTGAGAAAGTTGGCTGTAATGGGTTAAAATTAACTTACTCTACAGATAAAATAGCATCTCAAAAATTAAACTCTAAATGATCTTGTATGTCAATTTTTTCTACAAAAATATGCAGTTCATTGGATACTACTCTTCAAAGAACTCAGTGTAGACCAACTAAAGCAGCATATTTAAACAAATTAAGGATATTGAAAATCTCAAACGTAATTTCTTAGGTTTATAAGACAGATGATGCAATATGTCAGTGCCTTATTATTGATCTTCAAGAAAGAAATATAAAAAAAGTCCATGAGCTTGGCAAACTCTCATATAGAAATATTCCCATGTTGAAGGAAACTGCACGCACAGAGAGAAAGAAGAAAGAATACTATATTAACGTCTACTAGAGACCAAAAATGGCCTCTGTGTGTGAGAGAAAGACTAACCAGAAGGACTTTAAGCTTCCTAGTCATTTGGTCATCACATCCATTGAGCCCTTCCAGAATCTGTTTGAGTGAAAATTTCAAATTTTCAACTTCTGAGGTAAGGGATTTCTTTTGGGTATCTAGAGCCATTTTATCCAGCAGTACCTACAATGATAATGAAAGAGAATATAAGCTTTCTGGAAAAGTTTGCTTTACTATTAATACCAGGTGCTAGCGTACCTTATTGAATTTGTTATGAAACCTGGACAGGTACTCAAACTCTTCCACTTCCTTTCCTGTCTCATCTGTCACAAGGATAACTTGAGGCTTACCCGCTTCAGGATTTTCATGCTTTAAGCTTTCCTTCATATCTTCTTCCTTTGAACCTAATATACAAGAAACCTGTTCAGATAGCATACTGCCTTATTTTATAGACCAATATTTTGTTTCCACTTTGAACCTAACATCCAAGAAACCTGTTTAGATAGCATGCTGACCTATTTGACAGATAAATATTTTCCTCTCTTGAACCTTAAGAAAACTGCTTCAATAGCACACCGACTTATTTAGAGCCACAAAAGAAAGATAGAAAGAAAGAAATATTATTTACGTCTTTTAAGAAGCCAAAATGGCCTAAACAATTACAAAAGAGAATAACGAAATATTAAGATACAGATAGATGCATGCACACAGAAACAAACAAAAAAAAAGCTTGTTCTGGGGTACATGTCCCACATACTCTAGTACAGCCATGGACCTCAACCTGCTTGCTAGATTGGATTTTGATGAAATCTTACTCTGTTGGATGTTTGATGGGTTAATGAATAATTTGTCTTTAACAGAGCAAAAGGAAACCTATCACCAGAATAACATGAGACCTACCCTCTTCAGGACTTTCAGGCTTTGCGCCTTCCTTCATATTTTCCTGCTTTGAACCTATATTCAAGAAACCTGCTTAGATAGCATACTGTATTATTTGAAGCAAAAGTGAAAAAAGAAGTCCTCAGAACAGATAATGCATAAGCGTGCACACACACACACACGCACACACACATGCAAACGCAAACACAAACACAAACACAAACAAACAAGCAAGGTAATTCTGGGGAACATGCCACACAGCTTGGATGCAGCCATGAAACTTAACCTGCTAGTTCCAACTTTACTGAAATCCTACTTTTTTGAATGTTTGAAGGGCTGAAGGAATCATGTGCTTTTAATAGGGAGCATCACAAACTCAAAAAAAAGGATGCTTTTAACACTAGCTTATTTGTTTGACAGACATTACTAATTCATAACCTCGTCTCCTAGCATGTTGTACAAGTCATTTAATATCTTATTGCAACGTAACAACCCAGATACGTCCACATCCCAGGCATACCCTCAACATCCAAAATGTCATTAATGTGCATTGATAGCTGACCCCTATCAATGCGATAGGGCAGGTCAGTCATTCATTTTTACTATGTTCCAAACTTTTTACAAGTTTGTGTGTAAATTGAAGTGATAGTCACTTTCCGTATGATCAGTAAAGGTTATGTTTTATGAGTATTGAAAGTATTGAACATTAAATCTATGGTTGCATTTGCACATTTCATTTTCCACCCGTTCATACACTTTCCTTGGAATCCAGAACAAGGTTCTCAGAAGTTCCATCGAAGTTTGAAGGGTTGTTCACCTTTTTCTCCAAGTGAATCTGGTTTGAAGCTCATTATATTTACCAGGGTTGAAGGTAAAGAGGATAGATGTAATGGATCAAATGGAAATATTTTTTCTTGCTCCAATTCCAGCTGCAGTGAAAACAAATTACGCTCAGAATTGATAGGTAAAGCTATAGAATCAAATACAAATACTTCAATGCTAAATAAAATTTGTCAGCTTAACCTGGTTAGGCTTAGGAACATTTTCACCTTGCTGTTAACATTTCCTAGCTTCAAAATATTTTCAGCTGTATTCAGTTTCTTCCGTAGGTCAGCTTGAATCTCTTCACTTAGTTTTGAAATAGCCTGTAATTTCAAACATACATAACTCTTCCGTTACCAATGAGGCGCTATATTTGGATTGTGAAAATAAACAATACTACAATGCATGGTACTCTTTCTACTCTATTCACTCAGGGTAATAATATATTTGCTATCAAAATTAGATATTGCCTTCTGATCTTTAAATGAAAGATTATGATGACTGGGATGTGAGTCCTCAGACATTTAAAATCAGATTTTAAAAGCTTGAGGGGCAGAAATGTTTCTCAGCTTTCTCTCTACTTCAAGAAATATGCCATCATTGGTCAGACCCCAGTAGATCCATGTTCTGGCACATGCGCAGGTATTTATTTGTATTATTAGATCAAATCCGAAAATAAAATATTTACCAGCTCGTTTAAAAATCATAATGTATGTGTGTACAGACCAACAATTCTTCACAATGAAAACTGCATATGCCATTGAGACCTAATTTTGGGTAACTAATAGCAATTGCAGAATTTCTGAATAGAGTGCACATAGTGGGACATAACAAGCCAATAATTATCCAATAATTATTTGCGATTGAGTGTGCACATAGTAGGAAATTAACAATTACCTAAACTTCTTTACCTCCCCCATTGATATACTGCAAAATGCATCGGTTGCCAGAATCACAGGCGCAAAGCACACAGGAAAAGGAGTAGCAGCTCATAAATGTCAGAAGCAGAGCAAGAGTGCAAAATCTAGTGCAAGTGCAAACCACTACACCTAACCCATTCACAAATAATAGAAATCCATCATAAGGTAGATGATTCGAAAATACCAAGTATGGGGATAGGAACAATTTTTAGTAACATGTATGATACATAAAAAAGAATCATTACCCACCAGTTGATAGGCAAAAGAAAAATCGGTTGTGAGAGATTTTATAGTCCTAGCAATTGCCTAAGGACATCCACATTTATGTTAACATACATGTTCAAAACTTTACCTTTGAATTGGTGATTAGCTACAACTTTTTGAAAGACAAATCCTTCAAAAGACCCACGTCGTCTACACGTAGAAATTTGGTGTTCTTTAGAGATGCAAGAAGTATGGCATGAGATGGAAGACAAATATACATAGAGTAGACCTGCTTTCCCCCTTACTCTGTCAACTTTAAGTCTGATAATCCATGATGACTTCCCAATCTAACATAAACAAACTCTGTCTCCCAAAGCAGGCAGAAAATCTTTCAGCAAATGACAAGGTACCCCACCTAAATCTTCAACCTCATTAACATGGTTGCGACTTTTTCGTTGTACCATGGTTTTTGTCCTTTCTTTGCCTATTATTAGTTCCTGTTCTTAGATATAGTCTCTACGAAGAGAGATTAACTGAGATCATGTGTCTGTAGTTCACAAATAACAGGCAAGCTTTTTCTTGGGTTACACATCCACTGTCCTTGGAAGTGTTTTAGTATAATATTTCCTCATCCTTCCCTTTTTTATCATCCAAACACATGATCCCACTAATTTTGTGAGATTCCAAATGTGTTTGAGCAGGAGCATCACACTTGGCTGGAGCTGCGCCATTATCTTATCTATATAATTAGATCACATATTGTGTTTTGCGAAAACAATGACAGTATTATTGTACCAGTTGGACACAATTACCTTTAGTTCCTGGTGTGCATCAATTCGAAGGTTGGCTATTTTTCTTTTGAGAACTTGATAATGTTTATTCATTCCATCTTTCTGTTCTTTCATAGCCTTGTTTCTAGAATCCCATTCACGGCTGAGACATCACCCTTAAGTTGTCAGAGATAGAAGATGAGAATTTGTTTTTCTATTTTGCTTAATCACATGTGACACAAACATCTAGAAAAATGACATATACTATGGTTTTATTTAAGCAGAAAAAATTTCTGAAGAATGTGATCAGAAGAAAAGGATAGGATATGTTATGAAATAATGAAAACAAATCCAAACAAGCTTGAATGCTTTTCCCAGAAGTTAGTCTAGCTATAGAGGGTTATCCTCATTCGTTCAACAGAACTGTGAGTTCATTAGCAAGCTACTATTTGTCACTACCTCCACCATCTTGTTTTCCATGTCGGTTGACTTCCCAATGGACTTATCCTACAAAACCTCATCCATCGAGACAAAGATTAAGCTCAGTTTACCAGTGTTGTTTGAGCCGATTTGATCAGAGCACACCTCCTTGAATTCAAGATATCCTTTCGTGTGACAGGGGGCTCTATTTGTATTTTGGAATAAATTTTCTTATTGGGTACTAGAAGATTTCTTTTTCTTGATATGCATATCAACAAGCTAAAACAAGTACCACTTCTTCCTCAAACTTTAAAGATAATGTTTATAGTAGTTAGAATAATTTAATCAGAAACTAAACCCGTTTCATACATTGCAATTTGAAAGTTTGCTGCAACCTCAACAAGCAGAACACAAGAGTGCATAAAAACTAGTTAAAAGAGAGGGAGATGTCCAATGTGAGGTCAGTATCTGCCATAACAGGAATTTGAAGACTTGATGTACATTCACCAATCAGAAAAACAAGGATACATTACGCTTGTTAAACATCAAGAATAATAAGGGAAAAAATGGTGAATCATGGTGACTCATGTGCATACTGTCAACAATGATAAAAATAACAACAAATATATGCATATTTCTTGTCATAAATTTGCTTCAACCATGGATTCAGACCTGTCAGTGGCTATTTTTGCTCTTCTATACGCAATATTCTCATGCAAATGGAGAAGTTTTCTCATCCTTTGTTCAATTAACCGAGCAGTAATCTTGTCCTTCTCCATCATCTGCTTGAAGGCTTGCGTCTTGGAGTCCGTACTTTCCAAGTAAGCCTAAAATATATGTTCAATATTGCTCATATCAAGAGAAGTATTTCCGGTATAAGGGAGAATTTTATAGGCATCATTTTGACTGATAACCGTTGTTTGGTTCCGTTACCTGATGTGTTTCCTCAATTTTGTTTTCAAGGCCTTCAATTGATCTCTCTAAGGAAATTTTCAACACGTTGTACTCTTCGGTGTTCTTGTTCTAAGTTTGACCAGAAAGTTTTACTTTAAGTTTTGGTCGTAATAAGGATCCTTGAGGAGTCAGTTAAAATGTAAAACATTTTTACAACCTTAATCTCTTCCCGTGATGCTTCAAATTCTTGACGCAAATCATTTTCTGCCTCCTTGCATTCATTTTCCATGGCATGAACCATATCATTCAATTCCTATAAAAATGAGTTGACTTCATTATTCAGTTCCTATTACATGCATCAATGATTTAGATAGGAACAATTAAAACGGTCTTCTCATTCATATTAATACAGTGCCAGATTTTTTACAAAGTGGAAACTGTGAACAAACATTTCCTGATGGCAACCATAAATGCATGGGATGCTAAGGTTTTGTGGTGCATGAGTTTTAATGTAGAAAAGGAGCTATTATAAATGTATCGTTACAATGCGATAGAACCTAAAAAATCCACATAAAAGTATTATACATGAATAATCTATCCATATAACTGTACGTTGTCAGCTGTTGCAATTCTACTCAAGATTTATGTTATCAACTATCCCCAACAGCCTTGGGCTTTAACACAAAATTCCTCCACATTTTCCTCTGCACTAGGCAGCCTGAAGTGCTGCTCAGGTAGGATCAGAGAGCTATAAACAAAAGAGGGAGAATCTTCCAAGGTTAATAACCGTATAAACTTCAAAGGCTTGTGCTAATGGTGTTATGTAAGAATCCTTGGCTAACCTAGAAACACAAAAAGTGAGAACTTACCTGAAAGAACACTAAACATACATGAAAATCTGTGCTATCCAATCCTGCATGAAAAATGTCAGGCATGACAAGATTTCGTGTGTATATAGCAGTACATCCATGTTTTCGCAGTAACCTAAGCTGAGTATGCATTTTATGATCTCCCCCACCTTAAGGCTCAGTGATATACAGTCACCTTATACCCATTATTTGTTAGAAATGGTTCATCTTTTGCATCAGATCTAAAACAGGATGTTGTTTTATCCAGACCATTGGTCTTCAGAAGTGAAAATCATACATAGCGATACTGATATAATTTACCTGATTACTTATGTTACAGTTCTCTCTAGCTGTAAACCAAGTATATTGTCAGGGTATGGTGAATACCTTTTTCTGCTTCTCATGAGCTACGGCGATCTGTTGTCTTTCCAGCTCAAAAGAACTCTTCAGTCTTTGTAAATTACCTTGGAATTCTTCTTCCATATCCTGATATTAAGCACTCAAAAATTAAAATACAATTTTTTTATTTCATTTCCTTGTTATAAATATATACTAATATTCATGCTCAATGGATTGTGACTGGCTTCTAAAAACTACATTTTCTACACATTCGTACTCAAACACACACAATTTCTTAAAACGAGAGCTAAAATATTAGCATAAATTCTTATTTTATGAACTGAGGTTTTCCCCATTTTACACCTTCATCCTAGTACGATGTGTATTCATCAACCCATCAAGAATAGAAAGATGCTTGCTGAAGGCCAGCTCACGCTGCTTTTCTGCTTCGGATAACTGCTCCATCATGTTAGCAATAATTCCATCCTTGCGTTTTACCTGATTTGAAAAAACTGGAAAACAAAGAATCAAATACAGATCCAGATTGTGACAGCCCATAAAAACATCTCCAACAGCTGCTTCAGAATACCTCATGCTCATAACATTCTGAGATCGCCTCTATGTCTTTGTGCAATTCTGCAGTTTTAGCAGCTCGCATAATTTTACGCCATGTGTCATGAATTTTTTGTAAATTTTCCTTACTATACTTCTCTTCTGTATCCTGAAACACAATATATAAGTGGTGAACATCACAGTATGATATTGACATCAATTTCATTATTCCAGACATAAAATGCTGCGATATCAGACCTTGAGTTGTTGGATGCGAGTTCTGTTCGCTGTTTGTTTTTTCTTCCTAGCTTCCTCTGCCTGTGAAAAACAATACAAGAACATCAGTAACATAAAGATATCAAAACCAGGCTATGAAAAACAATCCAAAATGCTAATTGTCTATTATATTTCCTACCTTAAGAGCAAGGGCATCAGCTTTAGCCTTTTTCTCTTCTGGTGTAAGCTCCTTGGCATCTTTCTTCTCCTTTGACTACAATATATAATGTAAATCAATTAATGGAGACATTATGGATGCAACTGTTCATAACGTCATTAACGTCCTGTAAGTTAATGATATTCTTGATAAGAATAGATAAAAATTGTGTAGAGCACAGATGATTGCCTCAAAATACAGCTAATTATATTGTTGTGCATATTTCCATCAAACATCAAACATCATTCAAAATTAGGGAACATCTAGAAAATGCAAACTTGCCACTACAAGACAAAGACATGTAGGTTTCTATTGATGCAAACATTCTGCACACTATTTATATCTTCAATGGAATGAATACAAAGGAGGTTTTAGAAAAAATATTCAAACACTATTGAACCAGGGGTTAGGAAGCAAGTTTTATTATATATCATGAGAGGATCATTCTCAATGGAAAGCTCCACTCTTGGCTAGAATTTATGATCCACTGGGATATAAAAGAATGTGTAGCTGCTACTCAGAAATGTCAACCTACCAAATTGTTGCCAGAGGAGCTGCCATACATTGTCTTTCAATTGCAAAGGCTTGCAATTGAAACCTACTAAATTCTCATTTTGCTACCTTGCTTATGTGCTATTAAGGGATATTAAGCCTTAAACTCTTGTAGATTACTTATTAGCTACTTTTCCCCATGCAAAATGCTGGTCAACTCAGGACTATTCCCTGCTTTCACATGTACCAGGAGATGGCAGGATGCAATGATAAATTGTTTTGCATAATCAATTCCAAGTTCGCTGATATGTCAAGATTGTTATTGCCCCAAACGTATATTAAATTTTCATGAATTCTGCCCAAAGATAGCTACATCATTTATTTGTTCATCTCTAAATCCTGGTGATTAGTACAGATGTTAGATTTTGTATTTTCTTATCATGTATAAATGCTGATGCAAGTACTCAAATCTGCAGATATATTTAAGCTTAGACATTACACACCTTTTTGGAGGCCATAGCTTCTGTCCAAAAGATTAACTAGAGAACACCCTGAAATCACCAAAAATCAATCAATAAACCAATCTGAATCTCTCTCTTTCTTCATAGGATATGGGAGCTTCCTCAACATTGATATGCCATGTTGACTCTAGATTCTTAAGATAGCTGGCAAGTAGAAGGATATTTCTTGACCCAACTATTTATTTGTCTCATTCCAGACACTTTTGGTATGCAGATGATCACATAGAAGATGGTGCATGCATCAAATGATGAATTGCCCAAGATCGAGCACAATTCCCCACGAAAATCACTGACTGTACTGATGCCATACATCATCATCCTATGAGAGAGGCCATGGGCTGAAAGAATTTACCTCTCCCATATATCTACAAGAATTTACTTTTTATTCATATATTTTGAGGAGAGAGAGAGAGAGGGAGCGTTACCTGCACGTCGTCTTCTCGGGAGAGAACGCTGTAGCAGAGACAGAGACAGTTATTTATATACGTATGTATATGTAATGTATGTATATATGTATATATGTATATATACATACATATGTATATATATATACATATGTATATACATACATACATATGTGTGTGTGTGTATATATCGACGTGTCTAACTACTACCAAATATTAAAGAGGGAACGGACGGTGCAGGTCCCTCGCGTGCGATTTGCATTGTCCGATGTGGATATAAAAAAAAGAGCACGCTCAAAATTTCACTTTATGGGGAGCCAGAGGAGCCCAACTCAACTAAAGGCAAGGGCCCTAGGAGCCCAACTCAACTATAGCAGGAGCCCAAGCAGACTGACCCAACTGAAGCAGGAGCCTGAGGAGCCCGACTCACCTAAGGTAGTAGACCGAGGAGCTCGACTTACCTGAGGTAGGAGCCCGACTCTGACCCATATATATATATAGATTGTGGTGTGGGAAGAGAATTTTGAAATTTTATTTCTATGTTGAGCGAGGGCGGGGAAAATAGAGAACATGATTGTGCAAATTGAAACCCTAACAGTTGGTTTAGGGTTTTAAGGTTTAGGTTGTTGCTAATGATTCTGTCAGTCAGGTATTTCTCTCTTCTTTTGTTTTCCACCCTCTCTTCATTTATTTATTTTTGGTTCAGGTAGAAGTTGTAGTCACTTCTCTCTAGCATCTCTCACTAGAGGCGCCTCTTGGGAAAGAGGTCGAGTCTTAATTACTTAAAGAATATGTGTCATAGGATATTAACTTCTATGACACACTAGTTACTATACAAGGAGGTGGGATGGTCACACACCTGAGTATCCTAGAGTGTGTTCCCACACATGGGAAGTTGAGTTTGATTCTCATCATCAACAACATTCTTTGATTATTCACTTCATATAGGCTCAAATGGAACCTTTGTGAATGCAGTTTTTTGGGAAAATTTTGGCAAGGAATAAAAAACACCAAGTTTTGCAAGCAAGGATCATATAATCATTTGCAAGTTGGACAATGTGGAGATGATGACCTGAATAGTTGCAGGTGTGAACAATACACATATAGAAGTTAATCCTATTAGTAACTTGAGCTCACAAAGTTATTGATGCTTCACAAAGGTGGGAACATGATTGAAGATAATGACAAGGCAATAATGCTTACTCAAAGAACACGAGGTATAATATAGTGTAATTTAGATTCTATTTCTTTTATTTTAATTCGTATTGTAATAAGTAACCCCAAGTTTTCACTTATGAACATTGAGTGTTGTCCTAGGACTCAGGAGGTAGTATTTGGAAGCACCCACATTGCAGTATCATTTGCACTTCAATATTTGGAAAAGCACATGTAACTTTTGAAGGGTTTAGGGAACTTCCAAATGTCAAGATGTTTTGGAATAAAACTATAAAGGAACTAATTCTAAGTTATCTTGACAAATTTAGACGATAATTTGATAAAATTAGTTATTACTATTATTGAACTCCAATTTATTTTTGCAAAATTGTTTTTTTGGGTAAAAGAAAAACCATTGATACTCAAATTCATGTTATATATATAACATAATTCGATATTAGATATGAAATGTAAGGTACAGGATGTTTTTGTCTTGATAACATGGATTTGTGAATATGGTAGGTTATATTGCATTTTCAGGATGGAAGAATCAACTATGATGAGTTTGCAGCTATGATGAGGAAAGGGGTTGGAAAACTTGAAGGGAGGTTGAATGAAGTATTGCGAGATGATGCAGATCGATGGTGTGGTGCGGAATATAGAAACCTTCTAATGACACTAGTAGAGGTTGTTGATTCCTTATCAAGGACCTCGTAGTTGAAAGTTATCACAAGCTTTGCTCCATACAGAGATCACCGGAGTTTCGATCATGGGTTATAGTCTCAGAGACATGGACATGGTAATGAAACTAATACTGGTAGAAGTTCAAGACTATATCAACCATATTAGTTGCAATCTTCCATGAAATTGGCATATAATGGGTATATTGAACACAATAGTTTCTTTTACCTTAGATTCATTGTTTCAATCACGTTAGTATTGCTCTGGTGGTGGAATGAACACAATTCTAGTGTTTCTACTGTGTAGTAATATATTGATACTGGTACTCTAGGGAGATGTATGTATGGAAATTTATTTTTACACGCTAATATGGAATCTTTCATGTGGAATTGAAATGTTATAGGTGCCAATGTTTTTGGTACTCTTTAGTAGTTGTTTGCTATGTCAATTTAACCTTGGAAATTCCAAGTGGTGTCCAATGCTTCCTACAAGTTTGAAAATGTGAATGTGTTATTGTGTCATTTCTTCTTGTGTTGGTTGATGATCCATAGGTAGTAGTATTCCATGGTATAAAGTCAAAGAACCAAGAAAATGCGCAAATTATGAAAGCTAATTTTACATGGAACATGAGTGAGTTGCATACTATTGTGACTAGAGTGAATGAGTGAATTTGAAAATGTGAAAGTGTCATTTCTTCTTGTGTTGGCTCATGATCCATAGGTAGAGTATTCCATGGTATAAAGTGAAAGAATCAAGAAAAAGCCCAAATTATGAGAGTTAACTTTACTTGGAACTTGTGAGTTGCATATTAAAGTGACAATCAAACATAGCCCAAATGGTAAGAGCTAACTTTACTTGAACAAAAGTGTTATGAGTTCAATGCAGATTAGAAGGATCATAGGGTAAAAGATATACAATTGCAAAAGACGAGAATTCATCTTGTTGTAACATGTAAATGCGAAACTATGATATAATAATTGTGGAAGCTAAGTGACCATCTAGGGAGAAGTGGTGGTGCTTGCCATTCTACTTTTATTTGTCAAATGAGCTCTTGAAAGTTGTAAAAAGAAGTGAGCTCATTATTAGCTATTAAAAGAAGTGAACAAATCTCAAGGATGCATGGGGCCCCTATGTTGACAACATTGTTAATTCTTTGGCTACCAGAACATGTCATGAGGAGACCATCCTTTGACTTGTATTTCCACAAATAAACTAGTATTTGCTTCCAATATTGTTTGAGCTACAAAATCATGGATATGTGACATCAAGCTATTTTGAACTAGACAAACATTAAATAAATAACTCTTTTGACTTTCTATAAAGACCTATTTGGTTGTATCATGTTGCCAAAATAGTTCAAAGGAATTCCACCTCAAATTCTTGCATGCATTCTTGGCTAAGTGTAAAGAATAAGATATGATTCTGTGCAGCGGAAGAGATGTGTGTGTGTGTCGTCGAGAGAGAGAGAGAGAGAGAGAGAGAGAGAGAGAGAGAGAGAGAGAGAGAGAGAGAGAGAACACAATATATATAGAAAACAACCGAAAAACTGTATTCACAAGAACAAGAATGAACCAACTATTACAAATAGGAGGAGAGAGGTGCTAATGTAGTCACCTTCTCTCTATACAACCACCACTTACTAAAGAGTGGTGGAGACTTAACTACACTAAATATGTGTCATAGAACTTTAAGGTTCTATGACACACTAGTTACTATATTAGGAGGTGGGGCGTTCACACTTGAGTATACTACGGTGTGTTCCCACACTAGGGAAGTTGAGTTTGATTCTCAACACGCCCCCTCAAACGCAACTTCCACTTGTCGAATAGTTGGTTCCAACTGGTCTTCGGGTTGGCTTTGTCTTTGGATGGCCGGCTTCGGATTGGTAACTCTGCAACGGTCAACGTCGTGTAGGACAGTTCCATACTCCCCCTCAAGCTCGACTGGTTAGCGGTTGAGAGACCTAGGTTCGTCGTGAACTGCAACAGCTTGTCGATCCCAATGGGCTTTGTGAATATGTCGACCATTTGCAGATTTGTGCTGATGTGTTGTAGGTCGATGTCTCCGGCGAAGACACGTTCTCAGATGAAATGATAGTGCACCTCAATGTGCTTAGTCCGAGCGTGGAAAATTGGGTTTCAGGCCAAGTGGATGATGCTCATGTTGTTGCAATATAGGAGAATCAAATCCTTAATGGGAACACCCAGATCCTTTAATATTCTCTTAAGCCAAACAACTTCACATGCAGCGACAACCGCGCCCTTGTATTCGGCTTCTGTGCTCGATAGTGCGACTGTCAGCTGCTTCTTACTGGTCCAAGATATGGCTCCGGTACTGAGGGAGAATATGAATCCTGATGTTGATCGTTTGTCGGCTTTGTAACCTGCCCAATTGGCATCGGTGTACCATTGGAGCCGAATCGTTATGGATGTTCTGTAGAGGATGCTGAAATCCATGGTCCCACTCACATACCTTAGTACTCGCTCAACACAGTCGAGATGAATGTCACGTGGATTCTACATGAACTGGCTAACGAGGCCAACTGGATAGTTGAGGTCGGGTCGAGTAATAGTGAGGTAGATTAGGCTTCCGACTAGCTAACGATGGAAAGTTGGCTCACACTCTTCTGTGTCAGAATCGACATCTAGCTTTAGGTTTCGACTGAGAGGGGTAGCGATGGGCTTACACTCTGTCATCCCAAACTTGTAAAGAAGATTGAGGATATAGTGTCATTGGGAGATCATGATGCCGTCAGGAGTTCGAATTACTTCTATCCCTAGAAAGTAATGAAGCTCCTTCATGTCTTTCATTTAGAATCGGCCGGCGAGTAGCTTCTTGGTATGCTCGATATTGCCAATGCGCTCTCCTCCAATGACCAAGTCGTGCAGATAAATTATGATGAATAGATGTCCTCTCGATTCGCTCCGGATGAATAGTTTCCTCTTCTACCGCATATGGTAGATCCTTGCCACCGTCTGAACACTTTGCTCTTCTACCGCATATGGTAGATCCAGGTGTGCATGGAGAAGTCGTTGATGAATATCACATAATACCGGTGTCGTAGTGTATTTTGTACACTACGTGAAAAACGTATATAGTATTAGATTCAATAAAAAATGAAGAAATAGAAGAAAATAGCAAAATAAATGGAACATGCATAGGGCAAGATTCGAACCTTGCACCTCCATGTTAATAATGTAATGTCTTACTATTACACTAGCATTTCATTAGTGTTAAAGCATAGATGTCCCACATAGAAAGGTAAATTCACGCTAGGATAAACATTAGAAAAACGCATAACAAAAGAAAAAGCTACACATACACATTTAGCGTGCATGATAAAAAACGCACAAGTTAGAAAAAAGCATGATCACTTTAGATAAAGCATATAGTCTATCTATAGGAAAAGCATGGGGTCTATAGTTAGAGAAAAAGCATGGATTACTAAGACTTCCTCATCACTACATAAGGATGGGAAGCACAATGTAATTATGTGTGAAATACTTGGAAACTGGATATGTTTCTAAAAAACACCAATTAATAAACTATACTCGTGGGATTCACGAGAATTCTATATCATTCTCTTTCAACCGAAGTTTATATTCTTATATTCATATTGATTAATCTAATACAATACACTCGTGGGATTCACGAGTTTGCTATAACTCTTTCTTACAACATATTTATATTCTTATTAGCCTTAAAACTCTCCTCTTCCTAGTCCAAAACCCTTGCGGTTCCCACCTGACTCACGCAACGATCTGGCGCCGAAAGGCACGACACAAGTTGGTGAACCCGACGTGAAGGCGGGTGGCAAGGAGATGGAGAATCAACAAGAGGCGATGAACATGATGATGATAATGTTTGAGCGGATGCAACAAGAACAACGTGCGATGTCGGAGATGAAGGCGGCAGTAGAGCGGCTCGTACAACGAAACGGGGAATTCAACGGTAAGGGTGTGTCACGCTACCTACGTGAATATAAGGCGGAGATGATGCAATATCGGATACCGGAAGGATTGCAAGTGATATCCTTTAGTCGGGTGGCCTCGGACGAACTACAAGAGAGAATCCACAAGATACAACAACAAAACTCGACATGGGAGTCCTTTGAAGAAGCTTTACGGGAGGCATATGACTATGAGAGATGGACGGGACGAGATCGATGAGAATTCGACGAATGGGTGGCGTCGGAGAAGACTCACCGAAGTGCAACGCAAGCGTTCCTAGAGTTCGAGCATCGTTTTGCTCGACTCTCGGAGCGGGAACGAAGATTGGTGGGAGAAGATAAAGTCTTAATGTTCGTAAGATCGATCGATCGAAAAGAAAGGATGGACATCGGGATCGAACTCGAAGATGATGACGGTGCGAACGGTCTTACCGAGGATTGGGCCAAAGTCGAAAGGGTATGCCGAAGACATGATGAAAGGAAGCTGAGAATCTCGTCAACAACGACATGGCCCATGAAGGATGGTCGATTGAGGAAAAACGATGAAGCCAATATGAAGGCCGAAATACAACATGATGGTACCACGGGAGAAAGAGTGGAACAAGACACCCACTCGTCTTGTGAAAGAACGATGGCGAAGGATAAGGCCGATAATTCAAGTGTAGAAGGAAATTTCGGGATACAAGTGCCTGAGACATCGGGTCAAAAAGGGGTAAGCATAATAGATGTTTGCATAATTGATGCAGATAAAGAGTGTGAAGCGGATGTGATTAAGGAGGTAGCCACAAAAGACGAAATCGAATCGGAGGTGGCTATGGACGAATCAATGGCGGATTGCCATATCGAGACTTCCCCACCACTGATTCCAGAGACTCCGGCGGTTGCGATCGAAAGGCAACGTGAGACCGAAGAGACGGAAGGTGGCGGAGAGAAAACGAATGTCGAAGCCGACGAATACGATGAAGAGATAGCCGAGAAGAATGCTAAGGGTGAAACTACGAAAGAAGGTAATACCGAGGATTCATGCCAACAATATCTAGAGACTTCGGCGGTTGTGTCCGAGAACCAACGTGAGACCGGAGAGACGGGAGATGGCGGCGAGGAAGGTAAAGTCGGAAGTCGGTTCGGATGGAAAATGATCCATCCGAAATTCCAATCTAAAAGAACGTGCGACAATGCGGAGGTCGGGACTACGACGGGAGAAGCGCGTAATACAGAGCACGCTCTACGGCGAATAAAGAAACGCGTGTTATGGCGAATAAAGAAGCACGCGCTACGGCGAGAAAAGAAGCATGCATTACAACCACACGAGGACCGAACAACGAGCACATATCGGAGGACCTACGTAGCGAACAACGGAAAGAAGTGCCAAACGTCGAACCGGACAAGGCAGGTGAAAACGAAGAAAAGAAAGCAAATCCGGACGAAAAGAAAAGAAAAGAAACCGACCCGAAAGAGCACTGAATCGGTAAAAACCGATCAACCGAGTCCGGATCGACCGAATACAAATCGGAAAGGAAGCCGAACTAAACGAAAGACGATCCGACGAGACCGAATCGGAAGTAAGCTAATCCGACTAAACCGAAAATCCGAAAAGAAGTCGAGATTGATGAAGAAAAGAAAGAGGGCAAGAAAAGATACTACCGCGGATGACAAGGACCAAGCGGGCCATGCAAAAAGCGAACGAAGACTATGGTGGATCGGATGTCGACAATGGTTCGGGTGGAAAGAATGGATGTGCTCCAAATGGAGAGACAAAGTCAACATAACAAGAGAAGTCGAGGGTACTACGAGCCGGCAACGAAACCAATCGGGTAGAGACCGGACGGAGGAGACTAACAAACACCAACAACTTCGGCACATACCGGAGGATGTGCGGGTTTGGAGGGGGTGAGTGTCGTAGTGTATTTTGTACACTACGTGAAAAACGTATATAGTATTAGATTCAATAAAAAATGAAGAAATAGAAGAAAATAGCAAAATAAATGGAACATGCATAGGGCAAGATTCGAACCTTGCACCTCCATGTTAATAATGTAATGTCTTACTATTACACTAGCATTTCATTAGTGTTAAAGCATAGATGTCCCACATAGAAAGGTAAATTCACGCTAGGATAAACATTAGAAAAACGCATAACAAAAGAAAAAGCTACACATACACATTTAGCGTGCATGATAAAAAACGCACAAGTTAGAAAAAAGCATGATCACTTTAGATAAAGCATATAGTCTATCTATAGGAAAAGCATGGGGTCTATAGTTAGAGAAAAAGCATGGATTACTAAGACTTCCTCATCACTACATAAGGATGGGAAGCACAATGTAATTATGTGTGAAATACTTGGAAACTGGATATGTTTCTAAAAAACACCAATTAATAAACTATACTCGTGGGATTCACGAGAATTCTATATCATTCTCTTTCAACCGAAGTTTATATTCTTATATTCATATTGATTAATCTAATACAATACACTCGTGGGATTCACGAGTTTGCTATAACTCTTTCTTACAACATATTTATATTCTTATTAGCCTTAAAACTCTCCTCTTCCTAGTCCAAAACCCTTGCGGTTCCCACCTGACTCACGCAACGATCTGGCGCCGAAAGGCACGACACCGGCAACCACCAAATGTTGCCGTTTGGCCCTATACATTTGAATGTACTACATCTAGGATCCTTTTGCTCACGTTCCTCTCTTTTGGGAACGGTTGACGATGATGTTTTCCGAAATTGACAGGCTTCACATACACTTACAATCTCCTTTTCGGTAAAAGTCGGGAGTCTGATGACAACTCCTTTCAACTGCATTCCTTTGGGCTTTTGGGGATTGATGTGGCCGATTCCTTTGTGCCACAACTCTATGTCGGTGTCCACTTTACAGCCCTTGGCATACATTGCCGATTTCATCTCGTGAGAATCGAGGTTGAACATTCAGCCTTCTCTTCGACCATGAGCGATATTTCAGCCTCCGTCATTGAATCAAACTTGCATGCCTTGTTCCACGATCTGGCCGACCGAGACCAGATTCTTCATTATAGTTGGAACATGCAAGACGTTACCCACATGCTGAATGGGGTGAATTGTGTCATCCCCAGTTTCCACATATCCGGGCTCTCGAAACCAATCTTCATGAGACGTCATGTGATTGGATGCACCCGAATCGACAAAACATACATTAAATTTTTCCGAGTTGGAGGTACTTGTCGGACATGCTGCCATCATTGAATTCGCTCTGTGTCGCATCATGAACATTCCATCACGATCTTCGTAATTGGAGTTTGAGGTGCAGTTGGTGAGTTGCCGGCTTGTGAAGGACGACTCACTCTTCTTCTGTCAACACTTTGCCTCATATTGGCCGAATTTGCCACAATATCCACACTGGGCGGAATTGTTTTGTCGGATGGGGGCGGCATGATTGCTCCCCCTTCTACCAGATGCTCTGCCTCGCGCGTTCAACACGTCTTATTGGTAGTAGAAATTGTGTTCTCAAGGTTGTTCCTAGTTGTATTAGCCTTGGCCAAATCAGCCACTTCTTCCCCGACCTTGTCATCTTCCTCCATTGAAATTCGGATAGAGCATGTGTCCTTGCACATTGCTTCTTGTCCGAACATAATTTTCTTCGACTAGTAGCATCGACTAGAGATCGAAGAAGGTGGGAGGATTCTCCGTCGCGAGGATGACTGACCTTATCACGCCGAACCGAGGTGCTAAGCCACCGATGCATATTTGCACCGATTCATCGTTGTCGATGTTGACGTTGATTGACCCGAGGGAGTCACACAACTCCTTGATCTTCAAGGTGTAGCTTCCGATTGATATGTCCCTCTGTTGTATACTATTCAACTCTTGACGAAGTTGAAGCTTTCTTGCGGTCATGTTGGCCGCGAATATCTTTTTGAGATTCCCCCATGTCTCCTTTGGTGTTTTGGCCTCTTGGATACCCACCGAGAAGGTATTGGCGCATCTTGTATTCCCAAGATACAAAGTTGTTTGTGTCGAGTTTCTCGGTGGGAAGAGCGCTTCCCATATGAGTATTGATGTTGATTGATTTGTATTGAGTGGGTTTTCTTCTTCTCTTGATACGAACAGTGCAGGTTGTTGTTACAATGATCGGTCGGTTCTTCTTGAACGTAGAGTTAGACACAACACACACGGATATGATAGGCTTGGATCAAGCTACCAAGCGCTTTGATACCATGTAAAGAATCGGATATGATTCTGTGTAGCGGAAGAGATGTGTGTGTGTGTTGTCGAGAGAGAGAGAGAGAGAATACAATGTATATAGAAAACAACCGAAAAACTGTATTCACAAGAACAAGAATGAACCAACTATTACAAAGAGGAGGAGAGAGGTGCTTATGTAATCACCTTCTCTCTATACAACCACCACTTACTAAAGAGTGGTGGAGACTTAACTACACTAAATATGTGTCATAGAACTTTAAGGTTTTATGACACACTAGTTACTATATTAGGAGGTGGGGTGTTCACACTTGAGTATATTAGGTTGTGTTCCCACACTAGGGAAGTTGAGTTTGATTCTCAACACTAAGAAATCAATGATAGAAATTATGATTGCACTATTGTAGCAATCCATGCATAGGCCACTTTACAAATTTCCAATACATCAACTTTTCATCTTTTTAAGTTCTCAAGTTGCTTGATCTTTGGCAAGAATATTGCACATTAGAGGATATCTAAGATGGAGAACAATCTTATTTCGAATGTCATCAGTGAATTATGAAAAGAAGCATCTTACAAAAGTTCAATCCGGCAACTAAAGCATAAGTCCACTTGCATCAATAAAAGTCCACTAGGGCACAAAGGTACAATCAACAACATATGGTTACGTGTTTGACGATGACAATTTTACACCTTTTAGACTATTACGGCACCATGAACACATTTAGTAGTTAAGGTGTTGAATTCAATACCACTATTACGAACCCTTAAATGTAAATGAAATGTAAAGTGACTAGATACCCTAAACCAAATGTTGAAAGCCTAAAAAAGAAAGAAATTGAAGAAGAAGAAAACCAAAAAGAAAGAATTCAAAGAAGAAAAAGATTCAAACCATAGACCTAACAAATCTTACAAATAACTCTAACTACTACCCTATTCATTTTTGCTTTATTATCTTACTATTTTATACTTTATTAGCTTTACTTTTTTGAGAGTCGACCTCCTACCTAGAGTTGGTGGGGCTCCTGGTGACAGAAACAGTTAGACAACCAGGCTCCTGGTGACAGAGTCGGGCTCCTAGTGATAGAGGCTGTCAACTTTTTATCCACATCGGACGGTGCAGATTGCATGTTGTCGTGAAGAAAATCGGCCATAGGCGGAATCAGAGAAAAAGGCGCATGAACCGGCTCTTACATGGGTGGACGCGAGAATTGATATTTTGTACATAATTCATAATTAGGCCGGCTAATGTAAATACTAGGTAGTACACGTTTCCTAGGGGATTTGTGCGTATCTCTGCCGAAAGGGACAGGGAATAAAGCGATTTGACAAGGGGGGAGGGTGGTCTCCCCTCAGCGAACTATTTAAGGAAGGAGAGAAGGAAGAGGAAGGGGGGGGTGTGAGCAAGGACGAAGTGTTGCAGGATCGAGTGACGAGCTCTCTCTCCTCCTCTGATCGTCATTTTCTGTGGGTGTTGGGAGTTTGACGCCTCTGCTTGGTGGGTAGCCCGTGCGCTGCCAGCAGAGGCTCTCCCTTCTACGTTTTTTTGGGTCCAGTGTGTTCCGTCTGTGTGCGTGAGTAGGGTCCCCGTGTCGGGTCCATCGCTGGCTTGCCGGTTGTAACCGTCAGAGTTTGTAATCTCTTGATATTGTAATCGACTGTTATTGTAATTAGAGGTCACTCTCTCTCTCTCTCTCTCTCTCTCTCTCTCCTTGGTTCAAGGCCCTCGTGGTCCCGCCTCTTTCTGCACGCGAAGTGCGTGATAACACGACATATTTGGTGAACCCGACGTGAAACAGGCGGCAAAGGAGTCGGAAGATGAGGGGATCGGAGCTAACAGAGGCAATGGCGGTAGCCGTCGACCAGCTGGTGAGCGCTCGCGAGGGGACGGGTACCCTCGACAGAGCCATTGAATCGATCGTCGGTAGCATAGGCCGATTTGGTGGGAAGAATCCCACAAGTTATTTGGAGGCTTACCGGGCCGAAATGATCATGAGGGATATCCCGGTGGACATGCGGTTGTCCGGATTCCCTCGGGTGGTGACGCCGAGCATCCACGTGGAGGTGCTGGCCGGATGCCAGACTTGGGAGGAGTTCGAGCTGCAGCTCCTCGAGAAGTACGAGTTTGATGACTCGCTTCGGCTGTCGAGGCGGGACTTCATGGCGTGGGTGGAAAGCCCCGGAAAGGGGAGGAACACGTCGGCGCTCCTCCAGGAGTTCGAAAAGCGATTCGCGCGGCTGTCGACGCTGGACCGGACCGTGCTCGAAATGAGTCGAGTACTACTGTTTGTCAAGTCGGTGAACGCACTCGATAGGGAAAGGGTGGGTCCCCTATTGGAGACGGACGAAGGGCTCACGACAGACTGGGCCGTGGTAAAACGGGTCTGCAGCCGTTTCGACAAACGACGCGAGTGGAGCGACGAAAGCTCGTCTGAGTCAGGACCGGTCCCGACGAGGAGGCTCGAGGAGCCGGTATCGGTGCCAGTTGGTAGGAAGGAAGAGACCCGAATTTGGCTGGAGTCGGGGTCGGCATCGAACGATGTGGTCAGAGGCCCATCCGGAGGAGCGGCTCTAGAGGAGCTGACACAGATGGTGCGCGACCTGCAGATTGCACAGGCCCGGAGAGACAGCGGCGAACAACCTCGCGACCGGAGGCCGCTGGCTAGGCAATGGTGCATGTGGTGTGATGCGATCGGTCACATTCGGAAGGATTGCGCGGATTTTGCTGACGCACTCAGGACCAACGTGGTGTACCTCTGGAACGGGCGGGTGCACGCGAGCGAGACCCGGAGAGCCTTAGAACTGAATACGGGGCGCGACGGAATGAAGAAGTTGATGGAAGAGGCCGCGACACGGCATGTAGAAGCCGTTAACTACTCAATGTCGGTGGGAATTCGAGTTGGGGGTGATGAGAACCGGAAGACGAAGGACTCCGGATTCTGGCCGCTAGTGCAAGAAGGCCTCTCTGGAGTTCGGCTGAAGAAGGAAGAGGTGGACCGCGCGGAACAACGGGTCTAGGAGGTCACCAGATGGGACAATCCGGTCGAAGAGAAAACGGGCTTCGTAGAAGCCGCTTGCCAGAACTACGAGGTTCTAGTGGAAGACAAACGGGCAGGAAAGGCAGGAGGGGTCGGTCCCCCGCAGAGGTACGAGACCCGGTTCAGACCGAAACCGACTGGTACCGGCAACCCAGGCGCGCCGAATGGGAAGAAGTAGGCGGGGTTTCGGTTGAGCACTGAAATCGAGAGAGCAATAGACCTACGGAAGGTCCTTGAAGAGCGAATCCTCGACAATAAAGTGGAGATCTCGTTGCGGGAGGTGCTGGGAATCGCCAAGAGGGAGTTCCACGACTCCATCGTAGACTTGGTGAAGCCGAAGAGGCTCTCGATGGAGCCGGAACCGGAGAAGCCAATGGAGGTGCGGCCTACGCACGTAGAAGACACGACCCTAGAAGACGAGTTGGCTGAAAGCCACTACGCGAAGCCGCATTGGGCCAGGGCAACTACAGAAACCCTTGTGCGGATCGGCGACGTTCCGGAACCGGTGGTGGCGTTGGTAGACCATGGATCCGAAATCAACCTGATGTCCATGGATTTCTACAAGAAGGGCAAATGGCCGATCAACACCAGGCATCGGTGGAAGATACGCGTGGCGGCGCGTGCTACGGAGGAGCTGCATGGTGCGTGCCCGAAGGTACGCGTAAAGGTCGGTGATGTCGAAATAGATCAACATTTCTTCGTGCAGGAAACATCTTCGCACCCGGTGATTCTTGGCGAACCGTACATTACGACAACACACATGGAGACGAAGGTGCTGGACAACGGTTCGGCGTACCCGCGCGTCAAGAGCCAAGACGGTCGGCATTCCGTCCAGTTCATGACCGTACGTCCGAACCATGAGAGGAATCGCGAGAACCTCGACGGCGACAACCGAGGGGATTTTTAGAAAGGGCTATCAAGGCGTGGGGCCGCGGTAGTCCGGACGTATCGGAAGACCCCCACACATGTACAGTAGGTAGGAAGTTTTGGTTCTCTGAAAACGGAGGTTGTACTATAGCCGGCGTCAGCGGCCGGGAGAGGAAGCGAGTGGAGGAGCGGCTCAGGGGATGCGGAGTCCTCTCCATCGACGAAGAAATCAGTGGCACCATGGAGGCGGTCTCTTTTGACGACACCTTGGGCGAGTTGCGAAAGGTGATCAGTGAAGTCCTTAGAGGAGACTGGACCGTTCCGGTTAGTTCGATGGGAATGTACGAAGTCATTGCGGACTTTTGGGAAAGGATCGGGTCGGATCGGACGGCCCGTGTGGATACAAAGTACAAGACTGTGGACCGAAAGGTGAGGCCAGTCACGACACCCTTGCCGGAGGGCAGCGAGGAGCGGATAAAAGGGGTCGCGTCGGACCCAAGTTTACGGAATCCAGCTGGCATAGGGCACCGGTTCACCGACATAACACTACGGGAGCTCAAGGTCGGTGGGGGTGGCTTTCTACTGTCGGAGGAGATCGGGTGCGTGGACCCAACGATCGTTGAACCGATGGTGATCTTCACGATACCGCCTGTACCGTGGAATCTCAAACCGATTCCGGTGCCAAGAGCTCACATCCCGAAGTTGATGGAGCTTCTGAAGCAAAAGGTGGAGATGGGCATCCTCGAACCGTCGAGTGCCCCATATTCGAATCGGTGGTTTACGGTGCCAAAGAAGAACGACACGTTGCGCTTCATTCAGGACTTGCAACCGGTCAATAGGTTGACCATCCGTTGTCACGTTGTTACGCGCGTGCGTGTAGAAGGGCGGGACCACGGGGGTCTTGGACTAGGGAGTGGAGGAGAAAGATTAGCTCAAGAGGAGAAGAGAACGAATATGACAATATGATAGAAGAAGAAGATGCAATCAAGATACTTAACAAGAAGTTCTATTAAGAAATGAACGATTACAACAAATGGTGGCCGCCATGGCCGCACCAAACGACTATATGAAAAACCCTAAAGGAAAACCCAAGAAGAAAAGCCTAACCGAAACCCTAACCCTAAAATGAAATTGGAAGAAGTAGAACCCTCGACTAAGTGGTATACCTTACTCACACAAAATAGGCAACCCCCACAATGGTGCCTTCTCTCTCCTTTTATAGCACAAGGAGGGAAGACCGCTTACAAAAGTGAGACTAAAATATCCCCTTTCATTCAAATGGGATATTTGCCTTGATTTGGGGGAGGGTGAGATTGATGGCCCCTTAACTCCCACCTCCTCACAAACAACTAGGTACCTATGTACCGCATAGTACCTCTCTCTCTCTCTCTTTCTCTCGCGTGGATGTGCGTACAACCACATCACCTTTATACCTTTATTACTATTACAAATACATTATGTACGTGTGCAACGTTGTACATCGCTCTTTGGCTTTCGTTGCTCGAGTTTCCGCTTGTGGACGAAAATCTTCACGACATCCGCCCCCACCTAACCGCACATCCTCCGGTATGTGCCAAAACATAGGGGAGAGAACACGAGATTTTCGGCCACGACGACCGACCGAGTCCTTAGTGTCCTCGTGGGCCCGCCCGGCTTTGTCTTCCACTTCGAGCAAGACCACCCCATCCTCACGAACCGCCGCCGCCTTCCGGCCCACCATCCTCGCCGAATGGTCTCGAACCGTCGGCGCCATCCGATCCGCCACACTCGACGATGTTCGCCGAGTCGTTGCCTCGACCCGATCCGCCACGTCCACCGTGGGTCCTTGAACCACCAACTACATCCGACCCGCCGTATCCGATGCCCGTGCTTTCCTCCCTGTTCGGTCCTCCCGAACGCCGTCGCCGACCCGGTTGCTCTTCCTTTGTCCGCCTCGTATATCCTCCGGATGCACTCCCGGTCGCATGCCAGATTCCGCCCTTTGCGTGCCGCACACCTCGGCGTGCCGACTCTCTCCGCTCCGCGCTTGCCTTCCGTAGGCTTTCCCCGTATGTCGATGTTGCCCTCCAAATGCGTGCTCGTGCTTCGGTCCTTCGATGACCCCATCACGCGTTTTTCGCTTTCCCCTTTTTCGCCGTGCTCTGTCGTAGTAGAGCGTATCGTCATCCCGACCTCCGTGTCGGTGTCCCTCGAGGCTCTCGTTATCGCCTCGCCTCGACTTGCGCCCTCTTGGCCCGCTTGGCCTTGTATGCCCTCCGGGAAGCCGCCGCGCTTTCTCTTCCCGGTGTGTACCCCGTTGTTCTCTGCGCATCTCCTCCGTTTTCCTAGATATGACTCTCCGCTCATGCCGATCGCGCTCGGCCCATGTCGTCGATCTTGGTGTTTCGCCGCGCCGTCCTTTGTCTCGCGCTTGCCTCTCGAAGGCTTGACCCAACCGTCATCGTCGGTCAATTGTTGTCGCCCATCCGCCGTATGCATGCTTGTGTCTTGGCCCTCCACCGGCCGTATTGCATGCGTCTCGTGTCGTGCTTCCGCCGTAGACCCGACCTCCGCGTCAGTCTCCAACTCCTCGCCGCCACCCACCGCTTCTTCGTTCTCCTTTCGATCCGCGACCGCCGATGCCTCACGGGTAGGTGTGGAGGGTTCCTCCCACTCTCGGTTTACCACCGAGTCCTCGCCTCTCAAAGGCTCAATCGGTCCACCGTTTCCGGTCACTCGTTGACGCTCTCTCGGATGCATGCTCGTTCTTGGGCCCTTCACCGACCGTAGTGCATGCTTCGTGTTACACCCTTCATCTGCCGTAGACCCAACCTCCGCGTCGGCCACCAACTCCTCGCCGCCACCCGCCGTCTCTCCGGTCTCACGTTGATCCGCAACCGCCGAAGTCTGTAGAATGGGTGTGGAAGGTCCCTCTCGCTCTCGGTATTCTAGCAAACCGTGATCACCGTGCCCACTAGGCCTCCTTCTCGCTCTCACCGGCTCCCACCGTAACCGTACCCGGCCGGCTACGAATCGATCAAACAATCCCGGTCTTGCCGGCTTCCTTCGGTTCGTGCCCGGTTGATCGGCCCCCGCTTCACTCTTCTTCCGCTCCGCCTCCCGGTCGGGTCGGTTCCCGACTCGCTCCTCGATGCCGCTCCGGACCTCTCCTTCGGTCTTTTCGCACGTGCCCACTCTGGGCCTCTCATCCTCACGGCCACCGCCCATCTCCCCGGTCTTATGTCCGCGCTCGGGCGCAACCGCCGAAGTCTCCGGCCCCGGTGTCGAGGGATCTCGCCTCCGTCCGCTACAAACCTCCTCTTCGTCATTTCGGTTGCCCGCCTTGCCGCCGCCACCGTCCGTCTCTCTAGGTCTCACACCGGCTCTCGGGCCGGTTGCCGGAGTCTCTAGGACCGGTGTGTGGAAGGTCGCGGCACCGCCGCTCGTCTCCTCTTCTTCCTCGATTTCGCAAGCCTCGAGTATGCTCGCGAAATCCTCGTAGAACGTTTCGGGCAACCGCGTCCCGAAACTTTCGCCCACTCTCGAAGTGGCATCCATTGCTCCGTAGATATCGGCCTCATCCATGGCCGTCCTCTTTCCACAAGTCGAGAGGGTCGCTCGCTCCACACCCTCTCCCACATCGTTGCCGTGGTCGTCCGCCTTGTCGCCGCCACCGTTCATTACCCTAAGTCTCACGCGGGCACTCGGGCCAGCCGCCGCGGTCTCTTGAACCGGTGCGTGTAAGGTAGCAACGCCACCGCTCGTCGATGATATGCCCGTAGCCACCTCCATTCGGACATCGTCGTCCGTGGCTACCCCGCCTCCGTATGTGCAAGCATCAATTATGCTTGCCGCCTCCTCTTCCACGGTCTCCATACCGTCGTCTCGGTTGCCCGCCTTGCCGCCGCCACCGCCCGTCGCTCTAGGTCTCACGCCGGCAATTGGGCCGACCGTTGGTGCCTCTAGGGCCGGTGTGTGTAAGGTTGCGGCACTGCCGCTTGTCTCCTCCTCCCTCGATGTTTCGGGCCGCCATGTCCCGAATCCGTAGTTACCGGCCTCCATGGCCGTCCATTCGCCGCAAGACGAGAGAGTCACTCTTCCCGCACCCTCTCCCACATCGTCGCCGTCGTGGTCGCCCGCCTTGCCGCCGCCACCGCCCGTCACTCTAGGTCTCACACCGGCTCTCGGGCTGGTTGCCGGAGTCTCTAGGCCCGGTGTGCGTAAGGTTGCGGCACCACCGCCCGTCTTCTCCCCGCTCGATGTTTCGGGCCTCCATGCCCGAACTCCTTCATGTTCGCTCGAATCGGCGATCGCCGCCTCACCGTCCCCGACCTCGTCCTCGGTCGATCTTTCTCCGCATGTCGAGAGGGTGGCTCGCTCCGCACCCTCTCCCGTGGTACCGATGTACCATTCTCTTTCGGCCTCCTCATCCTCCGATCGCCTCCGGCCCGACTCCATAATAAGCCCTTCTTCGGCTTCGATTTTCCCCTTCACAAGCTCGCATGCCTCCCGTATTAGTGCTTCTAGGTCTAGCTCCTCCGAACCGTTTTGCGTTGAGCTCTCTTCCGGCGGTAGTGCGTACTCACTCGCCGCTCTCTCTTCTCCACCGTTCGCGGGCCATGTTGTTGCCGACCGCTCCCCATCGGGTTGCCCGCATACCCACTCCGGTTTCGCGTATCCATACGCTTCCAATAGAGCTCCCTCGAAAGACTCCCATGACTCGTGAGCTTCTCGTAGCTCCTTGACGTCCTTGTGCACCGATACGGCCGCCACTCGCGGAAAATACTCTAGTCGCATCGCCTCGTCCACGCCCCCTTTTGCCATCTCGGCCTTGTAGGCTCCCAAAATTTTTAGGACCTCATTCCCATTGAACCGGCCGACTCGATCGACCACCCTTTCGACAGCTTGTTGAGCCGCATCTCGCTTCGCCATCTTCCGTCCGGCTTCCATCACGATTTTTGCCATCATCTCCTCGAAGTCGAAGTCTTCTTCCATTTCCATGCTCCCTTGCCGCCCTTCACGTCGGGTTGACCATCCGTTGTCGCGTTGTTACGCGCATGCGTGTAGAAGGGCGGCACCACAGGGGTCTTGGACTAGGGAGTGGAGGAGAAGATTATCTCAAGAGGAGAAGAGAACGAATATGACATTATGATAGAAGAAGAAGATGCAATCAAGATACTTAACAAGAAGTTCTATTAAGAAATGAACGATTACAACAAATGGTGGCCGCCATGGCCGCACCAAACGATTATATGAAAAACCCTAAAGGAAAACCCAAGAAGAAAAGCCTAACCGAAACCCTAACCCTAAAACGAAATGGGAAGAAGTAGAACCCTCGACTAAGTGGTATACCTTACTCACACAAAATAGGCAACCCCCACAATGGTGCCTTCTCTCTCCTTTTATAGCACAAGGAGGGAAGACCGCTTACAAAAGTGAGACTAAAATATCCCCTTTCATTCAAAGGGGATATTTGCCTTGATTTGGGGGAGGGTGAGATTGATGGCCCCTTAACTCCCACCTCCTCACAAACAACTAGGTACCTATGTACCGCATAGTACCTCTCTCTCTCTCTTTCTCTCGCGTGGATGTGCGTACAACCACATCACCTTTATACCTTTATTACTATTACAAATACATTATATACGTGTGCAACGTTGCACATCGCTCTTTGGCTCTCGTTGCTCGGGTTTCCGCTTGTGGACGAAAATCTTCACGACACCGTAATGCAGGAATCGGATCGACCATAGACGAGTTCGCAGAGGCCTTCGCTGCAAGGTCGATCTATTATGTCGATGACTTATACTCGAGGTACGACCCATTCTAGCTAGCCGTGGAGAGCAAGGATATCATGACGATGCGAACTCCTCTTGGCCTAGTACGGATGTGTACCCTACCACAAGGCGAGACGAATTCGGTGGCGCATATGGTGAATGCAATGAACAAAGTGCTGAGGGACTGCATCCTGGCCATCACCATGCCATTCTTGGACGACATCCTGATAAAGGGGTGTCCGGTGGAAGATGCGGACGAGACTGTCGGGCTGGACGTATGCAAAGGTTCGTCGTGAACCACATCAACGACTGCGAGAAGGTGTTGCAGAGGCTGGAGAGCGCACGATTCACCTTCTTCGGAGAAAAATCGGCGTTCAGGCAATCAGAGATCTTGGTGGTTGGACACCTGTGCGGGCCTCACGGTAGGAATCCGTCTCCGGCAAAGGTAGAAGCCATCTCCGCGATGAAGGACGACTGCGGGTCGGTTACGGAGGTCCGCAGATTCTTGGGGGCGTGTGCGTTCTACCACATTTGGATTCCGCACTACGCGCATGTTGCGGAGCCGCTCTACGGGCTAATGAAGAAAGGGTGTAGGTTCGAATGGAGGACGGAGCACACGGGTTCGGTCCGGAGACTAAAGGAGGCGCTTACGGTAGCACCAGCTCTCTGTAAAGCGGCTTACGGCAAGGGAGTCCCCATCTACGTGACGGTGGACACGAGCCCGATCGGGATCGGGTGGGTGATCAATCAGGAGAACAAGCACGGCGTACGGTTCCCGATCCGGTTCAGGGCGAAGGTATTGAGCGAGCGGCAACGGGGATACGCCCAAGTTAAGCGCGAGCTTTGGGGTATCGTTTCGGCAGTCAAGGCCGACGAGGACTATTTGATCGGGACGGAAGTGATCATCGATACGGACTGCCTACCGGTACTCGGCATGGTTTCCTGATGCGCGACGCCGAACCTAGCAATGCTCCGGTGGATAGCGTACATTAAGTCCCTGAACCCGGAGATACGGCACATCTCCGGAAAGGATAACACCATGGCCGACATGCTTTCGAGAGCGAGGTTCAACGACGAAGACGACATGGTTTCGGATGACGAAGAAGTCAGCGAGGACTTCTTCGAGTCGGCTAACGTGACGACGAGGAAAGGGGACACTCCGATGCTTTGTTAGGAAACAGGTCCCTCCGGATGGATAAGGAGTACCCGGCTACGGAGAGCCGGATGGTGCATACCCGGTAGAAACCGGATGAGGAGTACCCGGCTACGGAGAGCCGGATGATGCAGACCCGGTAGAAACCGGATGAGGAGTACCCGGCTACGGAGAGCCGGATGATGCAGACCCGGTGCAGAACCGGATGAGGAGTATCCGGCTACGGAGAGCCGGATAGTGTAGGCCCGGTGTGAACCGGATGAGGAGTACCCGGCTACGGAGAGCCGGATGACACAGACCCGGTGCGAACCGGAGGAAGAGACATATTCGTAAATATGTTTCTAAGAGCCCATCGAGGCTACATTTGTAAATAGCCGAAAAGTCATATTAGTATAAATATGACTTAGGGCAAACTTTATATGTAGTTGTCATTCTTGTTGGAAAAAGATAGAGAGAGAGCGCGTAACTGTGTACAGAGAGAGAGAGAGAGAGAGAAAGAGGTCGTTGCCTTTGTTGTAACCGCCGCCTGTGGCGAAGATCCATGAGCACGAGGTCGGTGCCTCAGTGAACTCACTGTTGTACATACTTACATAGTGACAGTTTGCAGCCTGTGGGTTGCCGTGGTTTTTCCCCCTAGTTTGGGGTTTTCCACATAAACATCCTGTGTACCATTTCTCTCCTTTGCGTCGCGTGTTTTTCGTTTCCTGTTTTCTGTGTATGAAAAGAATCTCGGTTGTGGCCGAGCGTCGTGCATAAGGAGCGTTGAGTTCCCGACATGCTTAACGAATTTGACGAAAGCAGGTACGACGGGGAGTGGCTCCAAATCGGGAGGTTCCTACGGGCGATGACGCCGGACGCAGCGTGGACAAGAGAAGAGGCGAGCTGGGTACGGAAAAAGGCGTACCGATTCTTCCTACGGGACAGGTGCATATGGAGGCACCCAAAGAAAAGAAACAACATCCTGCTCTGAGTAGTGGCAAAGGAAGAAGAATAGGAGGAATTACTGGCGGCATTTCACGAGAGTCCCTGGACCGGGCACCGCGGAACGTGGGCCACATTTGAGAAGCTGAAGGAGAAGTACTGTTCGCCGAGGCTGTACCGGGATGTGCATCGGTTCTTAACGACTTGCGAAAGCTGTCAGATGCACTCCGTAGTCCGTCATCGGGACGAACTACAGCCGACCTACCCGCCTACGGTCCATTTCAAGTGGATGGTGGACTTGGTGACAATGCCGATGGGAGTAGGACAGATGCGATACCTGGTGCTTGCGTGAGAAGATTTAACGAACCAGGTGGAAGGCCGTGCACTGCAGAACAAGACAACCGCGGCGGTATGCCGGTTCCTGACCGAACAAGTAGTGTGTCGGTACGGGTGCATCGGGAAGATCGTGGCGGACCGGGGAGAGCTGGATGCGCGGGAAGTTGAGGAGTTGTTCGACCGGCTAGGGGTCAAACTCTCCCTCACTACGGCGTACAATCCAGAAGCGAACGGGAAGGTAGAACGTGGGCATGGGCCGATTGTAAAGGCGTTGGTGCGTGCGTGTGGAGGGCAGGTCAGGAATTGGCCGCGGCTCCTTCCTTACGCACTATGGGCGGACCGAACTATGCACAATTCGGTGACAGGGTTTATACCGGCAGAGCTGATGTATGGACAGAAGCCGATCATGCCGGTGGAATGGACGGTTTCTTCATGGGCGGCGGTAGATTGGAAGGACGAGATGAGCCGGGAGGACTTGCTGGCGGCGCGGATTCGGCAACTCGAGCAGAGGCCGGAGGACATAAAAAGGGCAAAGGAAAAGCTGCGGGCGGCAAGGGAGCGGAACAAGACCCGGTTCAACCGGACGCACCGGTTGCGAACCAAGAAGATCGAGGAAGGTGACTGGGTCTTGGTGTACGACAACAACCTCGACAATCAGCACAAGGCGGTGCGAAAGTTCGCGAGGAGATGGTTTGGGCCCTACACGGTGACGAGCGCGAACGACAACGACACGTACCACCTTGCGGAAGTCGACGGGACACGGTTAGCGGTACCGGTGGCCGGGAAGCGGGTCAAAGTGTTCAAGAAGCGGTTCGAAGACGAGCCAGAGCCGGCGAGCGAGAGCGACAACGACGATCGGTTTGGGCCCGACGAAGAATCGGAGAGCGACGAGTGAAGCCGGTTTTGTTCGGTGTCTACCCGTCTTTGGCGCATGCCGGTGGATGCGCGGTTTGGTGGGGGTGGATGTCGTGAAGAAAACGGGCCATAGGCGGAATCAGAGAAAAAGGCACATGAACCGGCTCTTACATGGGTGGACACGAGAATTGATATTTTGTACATAATTCATAATTAGGCCGGGTAATGTAAATACTAGGTAGTACACGTTTCCTAGGGGATTTGTGCGTATCTCTGCCGAAAGGGACAGGGAATAAAGCGATTTGACAAGGGGGGACGGTCTCCCCTCGACGAACTATTTAAGGAAGGAGAGAAGGAAGAGTAAGGGGGGCGTGTGAGCAAGGACGAAGTGTTGCAGGATCGAGTGACAAGCTCTCTCTCCTCCTCTGATCTTCATTTTCTGTGGGTGTTGGGAGTTTGACGCCTCTGCTTGGTGGGTAGCCCGTGCGCTGCCAGCAGAGGCTCTCCCTTCTACGTTTTTTTGGGTCCAGTGTGTTCCGTCTGTGTGCGTGAGTAGGGTCCCCGTGTCGGGTCCATCGCCGGCTTGCTGGTTGTAACCGTCAGAGTTTGTAATCTCTTGATATTGTAATCGACTGTTATTGTAATTAGAGGTCTCTCTCTCTCTCTCTCTCTCTCTCTCTCTCTCTCTCTCTCTCTCTCTCTCTCTCTCTCTCTCGCTCCTCGGTTCAAGGCCCCCGTGGTCCCGCCTCTTTCTGCACGCGAAGTGCGTGACAACACAACAACGCGCCCTCAGTTGAGCAACCTGCACCGTCTGTGCCCACGATTCCCTCACTTGCCCTCTTTAATATTTGGTAGTAGTTAGACACGAGCGATATATATACATATACATATGTATATATATATGTGTGGTTGGTGACTATTTCCTACCAAATCGTAATGAGGCCCAATGAAGGACTCACGATTGTTAGAGACGGTGCTAGGGCGTGTTTCAATAATCCGATGCGATCGGCATCGTCAAATTATTATCCTCACAAAATAGTGTGCCCTTAACTAACCTAGCTTTGACCAGCCTCTATCACGTATAGGTCAGGTAGTTCGAATTTCTAGCCCAACTCTATCATGTCTAACCTAGGAGTTTGTCACATCTAACCTAGCTCTCTCCAACCTTTGTCAAGTCGGACCCCCGACTTTGTTCTTGCTTCTGTCACGTCTAACTTGGCCCAAAGTTGCTAACTCAACTGACTTTTTTTTATAACCCGGACCCCCCCTTTCTAACCGGGCGCAAGTTTCGAACCAAGTTATTTGTTTCTAACCCTAAACATATTCAAAAGTCAAAACCTCTTGGTTTTCAATATAAAAACTCCACTCACCAAAACCTTGGGCCATCATCGAATGTAAACAAAAAGTCGGAAATCATTGCAAACACCTAAGCTTCTCATGTTTCATCTATCGCAAAAAATTTAGCCAGTATTTTGAAGAGACTAGAACCTTGAAAGATCACAAAATTTTAGTTACGAAAAACTTTGAAGATAACACATGTCATGAAGACATACATTTTGGCTTATCAAGAGTTGAACCCACAACTTCTTGGTCTATATGTTGAACCTTTAACCATTGTAATAATATATATGATATATAATTATAATAATTATATTGTTAGTTATTACAAGATATTATGAAATATTCTAGACATCTAGAACATTATAGAATAATTTAGATTGTTCTAGAATATTCCAAATATCTTGTAATAACTGAAAATATAATTATTATAATTACACATCATAAATGTTATTACAATGGTTAAAGGTTCAACACATAGACCAAGAAGTTGTGGGTTCGACTCGTAATAAGCCAAAATGTATGTCTTCATGACAACACATATTTTACAAAACCAAAAACTTCAAAGATCATGAGAGCGCAATAATCTAATAATCTAGATCTTCACATTGAAATGATTTTCAGATTTCCACCACCACAAAAATATCCGTCACTAAAACCATTACAACCCTAGAAATATCAGCTACCATAAAAAACTTTAATCATGCATGTTCTGAGATTAAAATCTCAAAGTTTTAGATATAAAAACTTTAGTCACCAAAAACCTAAACAATGCTAGAATGTAAAGAAAATGTTAGAGATCATGGCTCTTGTTTAGAAGATAGCAAAATACACCCAGAATTTTTGCAACAATTACCATTAGAGTCCCTTGATGTCAATGTCAAGCTATCACAATGCAAACACCCAACCTTCTTAGTCTTACATATCGGCAACCAACTCTTAGCACAACAAGAACCTCTTTGTACGTGTGTTTTGGTCTGATAAGTTTTTGCAAAATTTTGAGTGTGGCACCTCTTTTATGACAAATTTGTTGTTTCTGACTTATGAACCTCTTTCTAGTATGTTGATTGTTGTTGGTGCACCGAAATCGTATAACTACTTTTGCACTTCTAACAATAAGTTCCACTAATACTCAACAACAACATTGTTCATCTATCTCGATCCTTGCTCGACCCATTGAATTGCTTCTATAGTATGATATGCTTTAGACTTCAATTGTTCCCTTTCTTCAACTTATGCATTCAACTCTAGTTCTACTTTTGTTGAGGCATCATCCATTCACATTTGGGTTGCATGATTATAAATGGTAATGACCCACATAGGAATGGCCTATAACTTTCTATGATCATCCGGATTCGGAGTGAATGGTTACATTTACTTACAAGGCCTTGGTAATCATAATAACAACATTGGAGCGAAACATTATACCATAGAGTTGTGGTAATGCTCAATATTCTAACGCAATATCTAGCCTCATCCACAAATTGGACTGCGTTGTTATTAGTCACATACCTTTCTAATATCCTTGTAACGAATCGCATGCAGAAGCTTGTAGAAAAACCGGCTCAACCGGATAACACCAATAAACATAAATGAATGTTTAATGAAAGCTTGAGAATACATAGTACACAGGAGAGACAAAGAGAGCAGAACAACATAAGCTTCATTCAAAATAATAATACTCTATGTATACAAACGTCCTATTGAACACTTTTTATACAAGTCCTTAAAAGGACTAACAAAAATACTGACAAGTACTTCAATGCTCATATGAGCGACTAACACTAACTCCAAGGAATATGCCTACGTACTAGGCTAAGATTGTAGGCCTCTAACGGCCTACCAATTACAATCCGATCCGGCTCTGTCTTATTCAATCGATCCGGATCTGGTTGAGCTTTGTCTGCTCAACATTCCCCCTCAAGCTCAACATGAGGTCGGATCACTGTGTTAGTGTCTGCCGAGCCTTGAAGTCGGTTTCTTCTGGCGTCTTCTCGCCTTGATCGCGCTCCTCGACATGTCTGGTTCCGTTTTCCATGACTCGTCCGATCCTGCACACCTCAACCTTCTTGGTCGGCTTGTCTGCTCATAAGGCCCATCTCAACTCCTTCGTTGTTGCGACTCTGGTGCTTCTCGACCCGTCGGTTCCTCCATGTCGGTGTCAACGTCCGCTGCCTCCTCGTTCGTTTGGCCTTCAGTTAATCTGCCTCCTCCGAATCAAACACTTTTTCTGAATCGGGTGCCTCCGATTCATTCCAACTCTTCTCAAAATTGGTTGTCTCCAATTCATCCTTGATCTTCAGGCCCTTCTCAACATCCGACCACGACCAAGTCTTGGCCTTCTCGTTTCGGCCGGCTTTGTCCTTCTTGACTCTACCACTTGTTCCGACTTCTTCAGTTGACTCGGCTCCCTTTTTCGGTTTCCTTCTCCAGTGCCATTACTTGTCATGATGACATACATTTTGGCCTTACAAGGATTCGAGCCCAAGACGTCTTGGTCTATATGTTAGACCTTTAACCATTATACTAACATATATGATGTATAGTTATGATAAATGTATTATTAGTTATTACAAGATATTTAGAGTATTTTAGAAGATTCTAGAGTATTCCAGAACATTCTAGAGTGTTCCAAAACATTCTAGGATATTCCATTATTATATTAAATATCATAAATATCTAAAATATTCTAGAACATTCTAGAATACTCCATAAGGACCTATAAATAGGTGTTTATTCATTCATCACAACTCATTCTCTTTCCATTTCTCTCTCTCTCTCTCTCTCTCTCCCTCTCTCCCTCTACCTTCTATTGTCATCTTATTTTTCTCTCCTATTCTCGAGTCACGACAGTTTGAACCGATCCAACTCTTTTCTTCTTCTCCAACTTCTTCTTCTTATCTTAACCTTATTCAGGCAAATCTTGCAATTTTTCTATCGCAACTATGGAGTTCGTCAGCAAGCAAGAATATATGCGTGTTCTCTCCGAGCTCGAAATGCTAACAACCAAATTCGTGGCACTAGAGCATGAAAATCAAAGATTGTTGGGAGACCTACAACAAGTAAGTGCTGAGAAAGTACAAAAATATGAAGAATTATCTCAACGGGTGCATCAATTGGAGACTACTCTATTGCAACGACAAACGGCGGAAGTTCAAACCTCGCCAAAGGAGCCCAAGATTAGTTTGCCGGCGAAGTTTGATGGTACAAGGTCTCAATTTCGTGGATTTTTAAATCAGGTATGGCTTGTGATTAAATTGCATCCTAGCCGTTACCCAACTGATGTTGCTCATGTGGGTCTAGTTGGTACCTTGTTAACGGGTACTGCATTAGCGTGGTTTGCACAACTCCTAGAGAAGCACTCACCATTATTAGAAGATTTTGAAGGGTTTATTAATGAGTTCCAAGACAATTTTGGAGACACTGATAGTATGAGGACTACAATAAACAAAATTCGGCGATTACGACAAGGAGATCGTCCTGCTTCCGCTTATGCTGCAGATTTTCGCCTTCTAGCATGTGATATTCCATGGGACGAGGCATCATTAATGGACCAATTTCGTCAAGGTCTGCACAATGATGTAAAGGATTTACTTCTTACCTTCCATGATGATCCAAAATCTCTTACCGAAGCAGTAAGTTGGGCCGTACGACGTGACAATCGCTTATTTGAGCGGCGTTCTAAGCGCCAACAAATGTTACACTTCCGACCAATAGAAACATATGCTTCGGTGGTTGCAACTCCACCCGAAGTATGAAAGTCAAGTGTGGTGGAAGGCCCTACTCCAATGGAAATCGAGACAACACGACGTTGAGGACCATTATCGGATGTTGAAAAGCAACAACGGCGAGCGAATTGTCTATGCCTCTATTGCGGTGGTCCAGGGCATATTGCTGTGAATTGTCCACATAAACCACGACGACAAGTTAACCAAGTAAGTGCTCATGACAATCCCATCTCAATTTCTGCCCCGCCTTCTCGTAAGCCAAGTAGGCCTAGTAGTCCCTGTCATAAAAATACATTTGATGTCTTGAGCCAATTAGATGATGTGTTAAACGAGTAAGTTCGGCCAAAATTGGAGCCATTTGGTTGGACAACCCTAGGCATGTAACGTCTGTCCCTAGTTGTGGTTCCATTTCATCCGGTCAAGTTAGTCGAGTTTTCTCTGCACAAGTTGAACTTAACACATCTAGGTGCCATCGAGTCCCAACTTCTGCCCTCTTAGACTCTGGAGCCAACTCTTGTTTCATGGATCGTGAGTTTGCTGTAATGCATAATATTCAGTTGCATAAGCTCCTAAGCCCAGTGTCTGTCGGAGTCATTGATGGACGCCCCATAGCATCAGGTGATATAGTCGAAGAGTCTGAACCAATTCATGTAGTCCTAGGCAATTTGGCTAGTGTCATCTCATTCAACATCATTAGTAGTCCAGAGCACTCCCTAGTTCTTGCTCTTCCATGGTTTGAGCTACATAACCCAACCATTGATTGGAGAAAAAGAACCATTGAAGAGGTCACAATACAGTCTGAGCCTCTTAAAACTCCAACAAAGGATATGACATTCCAAAAGATTTCGACAATCTTGTTGAGAGACAAGCTCAACATCGACCGGATCGGCTGAAGAAGCCGAGGACCGGATCGGTTGGGACCGATCGGTTAGGTCGAGTGCATAAACCGGGAGGTCGTTAGGAAAGATATTCCGTGAGGAATATATTTGGGAGTTAGTGTAGGAGCTCTTGATGAGCATTGAAGTACTGTCAGTACTTCGGTCAGTCCTTCTAGGACTTGTATAAAAGTGCTCTCTGAGCACGTCTTATGTACACAGATTGAGTATTATTGTTGAATATAGTTTTTGTGTTTCTCTCTCTGTCTCTCCTGTGTATACCGTGTAAGCCCAAGCTCTCCATTGAACCTGAGTTTCCTTCCTTCTGTTCGGTCTTCATACTTGCTTCCGCACGTTACTTTCTACATGGTATCAGAGCGCGAGGGTTGAGAACCTCTCTGCAGCCGACACAGCTTGACGAAGAAGAACGAGAAGAACGATGGATAGAGGCATGGCGAGCTCGCTTCCAACAGAGAAGCTCGACAGAACCAACTACGCGTCTTGGTCCTACAAGATGCACCAGTACCTGCTCGGGCACGGCTACTGGAATTATGTCGAAGGAGCTAATGGCGCGGCACCCGAATCGATACACAGAGACTTCCCGTCGTGGGAGCAATCGGCGAGCAGGGTATTGTACTGGTGATGCGGCCGATGAGATCAAGGAAGAAGGCACCGAAGTGATGCCAGCAACTCCGAACCCTTCGGAAACAGGGGGAGTCGAAGCGATGAGAACCGGCAAGGGAAGGCCATCACGGAGTGCTGGTACTGTGGCAAGAAAGGCCACAAGGAAAGTGAGTGCTGGAAGAAGCGCGCCGATTCGGAGAGAACTGGTTCCGGGAATGGCTCCAGACATACCGACAAGGGAAATCGGCAGCGATCACACTACGCCCAAGACTCTGGGAGAGCCGGAGAAGGGACTGCCTTCGTGACGAGACACGAAGCAAACTCAATGAAACAGAGCACCCCGAGATCGGACGAGGTGTGGTATGTAGACTCCGGCGCGTCAAACCACATGACGAGCCATAAGGAGTGGTTCTCGTACCTTGAAAAACCGATACAACCTGGAGTAGTCGCAACAGGAGACGACACTCCGCATCCAATCGCGAATGTCGGAGAAGTTCCCCTTAGCCATGTCGGGCAGAAAGGGAAACTCATGAACGTGTTGCACGTTCCGACAATCACGAAGAACTTGGTCTCGGTCGGACAGATCGTCGACCAAGGGATGGAGGTTCGGTTTACACACCTCGGGTGCTTCATTAAGGAAGAAGGCTGTGTGATTGCGCAAGGGCGCAGAGACGGGAGGATGTTCATCCTCGACTCCACTGACGGCGGCACCGCAATGTTCGCGAAGGGACAAAAGACCGAGTCGGACATCGACTTGTGGCACAAGCGGATAGGCCACGTCAACTACCAACGGCTTCAAGATCTGCAAACGAAACAGGTAGTGTTCGGATTGCCCAAATTTAGTGGCCGAAAGGCACAAATTTGTGAAGCCCTGCCAGCTCGGGAAGCAACACCGACTTCCCTTCCCCAACGAGCAAAACCGGAGCTGGAACAAGCTCAACCTTATACACTCCGATGTATGGGGACCGACACAAAACGTTAGTCTTGGCGGGAGCCGATATTTCGTCTCCTTCATCGACGACCACACCCGGCACACGTGGATCTACCTCATTGAGAGGAAGAGCGAAGTCTTCGACTATTTCCGGGACCTCAAAGGGTTCGTGGAAGCCGAAACGGGACGAAAGATCAAGTGTCTGCGGTCGGATGGCGGAAAAGAGTACTTTTCCGGTCAATTCAACGGTTACCTACAACAAATGGGAATTCGCCGCGAATTCAGTTGTAGATACACGCTGGAATAGAACGGTGTGGTTGAGAGAAAGAATCGGTCAGTTGTGGAAGCGGCACGGGCAATGCTGGAGGAGAAGAGCTTGCCCAAGTTCTACTGGGCCGAAGCGGTAAGGACCGCGATATACATCCAGAACCGGATCGGAGACAAAGTGTCAGCGCACGAGCTATATTTCGGAACGAAGCCGAACTTGCGACACTTGAGGGTGTTCGGTAGCATTGCGTATGTGCATGTACCGAAGGAGAAGAGGAGGAAGCTAGACGCAAAGGCCGAGAAGTGCATCTTGGTCGGTTACTCGGACAAGCAGAAGGGTTATAAGTGCTATAACCCTCGCACCAAACAAGCGCGTGTCAGCCGCGATGTTGTGTTTGACGAGTGCGCGTCCTGGTACCTGCCCCCCACTCCAATACGAGCTCTGACGATGAGGTCAGCGAGGCCGAGATGCCTCCGGATGAGCCCGAAATCAAGACCCGCGAAGAGTGTCCGATTTCACTCCGGTTAAGTGGACCGATTGGACGACTGAGTCGGTACGACCAGTCCGATGAAGAGCTGGCGAGTAGTGGAGACTCGGCCGTGCATTCCCCGCGCAGGAAACCGAGGAGACGGCTTACGCGCAAAGAGAAAGGAAAGAAGAAGGTGTCGGATTCCGGCACGGATAAGAACGAGTCAGACCGACGCGAGTCCGACTCTGAGGGAACCGGTGATGGGTCTTTAAAGGTGAAGACCGCGTCGACCGAGAAGGCCTCGACATTGGCTAATGTGAGATTACGCCGATCTACCCACCAGAAGAACCCAGTTGTGCGGTTCGGATACAACGAGTACATGGCGCATCATTATGCGTACATAACCCGTGTAGCGGAAGTGCGTGAGCCGGAGAGCTACGCAGAAGCGGCTAAAGACGCGAATTGGCGTGCCACGATGGAGGAAGAGATGCACGCATTGGCGGAGAACGAGACCTGGGACCTGGTTGACGCACCGAAGGGGGTAAAACCGATCGGGTGTAGGTGGGTGTACAAGATCAAGTACAACACCGATGGCTCGGTCAACCGGTACAAGGCTCGGTTAGTGGCAAAGGGCTACGCGCAGAAACACGGCATCGACTACGATTAGACGTTTGCGCCGGTCGCGAAAATGACGACCGTCCGTGTTTTGCTCGCAGTAGCCGCGGCCAAGGGGTGGCACTTACATCAGATGGATGTAAAGAATGCGTTCCTGCAAGGTGACCTTGAGGAACAGGTGTACATGGTGCAGCCCCCCGGATTTCACTCCGGAACGAACTCCTCGGCAGTATGCCGACTGAAGAAGTCCCTTTACGGACTGAAGCAAGCCCCGCGTGCCTGGAACGCAAAGATCACGCAACAACTGCGTCGGATGGGCTTCGTCACGTCAAAATCGGACTCTTCCCTGTTCATCCAAAAAGGTCGACTCGGACCGGTTAGTATTTTACTATATGTTGATGACTTGGTCATCACCGGCGCCGACCTAGGTGAAATCGACCGCGTGAAACTCCAGCTTGCGGCATCGTTCGACATGAAGGATCTGGGGGACCTTCATTACTTCCTCGGGATCGAAGTGATCCGTACCACCGAAGGCATATTGATCAGCCAACGTCATTACGTGCTGAGTATGCTCTTCAAACTCGGGATGGCCAACTGTAAGTTCATCTCGACTCCTTTGGATAGAACCGTCAAGCTTCGTCCCGATACGGGAAAGGTATGCAACTCGACGAGGTTCCGACAAATTGTCGGAAGCCTCATATACTTGACCATCCGGTCGGGGTGATTAGTCAGTTCATGGCGCGACCTACCGAGGAGCACCTTCAGTGTGCACAACGCATACTTCGGTATGTCAACGGCACTAAGGACCGGGGACTGCTATATCGGACCGGTGCAGCCGCGCAGTTAGTCGGCTACACTGATGTTGATTGGGCTGGCAACGCCGCCGGTCGCCGATCCACGTCTGGATACGCGTTCTCCCTCGGGAGTGCCGCGATCGCGTGGAGCAGTAAGAAGCAGCTTACAGTTGCACTGTCGAGCACCGAAGCTGAGTACCGAGGAGCGGCTGTTACGACATGCGAAGCCATATGGTTGAAGCGGCTACTTAAGGACCTGCAAGAGGAGGTGTCAGATCCAACGACGATCTACTGCGACAACCTCAGCAGCATCCAGCTCGCGAAGAACCCCGTTTTTCACACACGGACCAAGCACATTGAGGTGCACTACAATTTCGTCCGTGAGCGTGTCCTTTCCGATGAAGTCAAACTTCAGTACGTTGTCGCGTTGTTACACGCGTGCGTGGGGAAAGGCGGGACCACGGGGGTCTTGGACTAGGGAGCGACGGAGCGTAGGAAGTCGTGCTTCACTGTTTCCGGGGCATCCCAGAAGCACATCGAAAGCAACCGAAGGGAGAGAGAGAGAGAGCGTGCTTAACACTGACCCACGCACACACACACACGCACACACACACACCCCAACCCGACTCACGCCTTATGTACGGAAAACGCAGGAAAGGGTAGGCACCCGACGCCAACAACGACGCGAATATACACAGACAAACGTATATATATATATACATATAAAGGGAAGAATACATTCCCGACGTCGAGCCGGACTGAGGTAGGTTACAGTAGTCGTCTGCTGTCAAGCCGTCGTCGAGGAGCTCTCAGCTCGTCGCGCCAAGCGGGGTCTTGCACAGGAGGCCGAACCAAAGCAAACCATAAGCAAAACACGAAGAAGGAGAAGAAGAAGAAGAAGAACCTAACTTTAAACCTAACGGTATACCCTCTAATGCAAAATGGGCAACCCTTTCACAAAGGGTGTTCCCTTCCTTTTATAGAACAAGGACAGGGATGCGTTATAATGTGGGATAAACCCCAACTTACATGGGACCGTCTATCCCGACTTGACTACTCTTCGGCGCCATAAAGGCGCCCTCGTTATTCACACTAAATTTACAAGGGTGAGCACACACGCTGCACCCCGCCGATGTAGCCAATGTTTCCTAGGTTCCGCCTCTGGCCGAAATTCTTCACGACATCCGCCCCCACTTAACTGCACGTCCACCGGTAAGTGCCAAATCTGGTTGAAGGGTGAGAGATTTCGGCCGGTGAGAAACCGGTCTCCCGTGATTCGCATCTCAGCTCACTGCCGGTTTGATCCGTCGGCTTCGAGTCTTCCTTCGCGCTCGCCTCCCTGTAGGCTCGTTCGACCCGTCAATGGGTCCTCTGCCGCGATCTCCGTAGTATACGTACTTCCGTTGGCCCTTGTTCGGCCGTATGAACGCCCCGCTTCCCGCCGTATGCCCGATGTCCTCCGTTTGAGGCATGCCCGTAGTGGCCCGCTTGGCCTTCGTTGTCCAATCGTGATGTCCTGATGGTCGTCCCATGTTGTTTCACGTTGCCTTCGTCCTTTCGCCACCTTCCTTCTCCATGGTCTTACATCGCCGCGTCGGCTCGAACCGCCATGGTCTCCGAAATACTGTGGAGGATCCCTTTCCGGCCTGATCGTGCATCTCCGCTCACCCACATACCGGTGTCCTTTGCATCCGAGGAGCACCCAGTAGTAGCCCGCTTGGCCCTTCCCGTCTTCGTGCTGCTGCAACAGGTCCCGAGTCTTCCGCTTGCCGTCGTCCCCTCGCCCGCCAGCTTGTCACCCCAGGCTTGCCGTGTCAGTCTTCGCTACTTCGACGGAGCTCCCGAGATCTACGAAGCGAGTGTGGAGGATCCTCCTCCGGCCTCTCTTGCCATCCCCTGACTCCGACCCTGTGCAGTCCACTAGGCACTTGTCACCTCATTCCCGGCACCTCCCTCGTGTCGTCTTCCGCTTCCTCTGTTCGGCACCGCCCATGCCGAACACTGTCCCGTAGTCACGCTTCGACCCGGCCTGCGATGGCCACTTGCGAGACTCTTGTTCTGTCCAAGGTGTGCCTTTCCGACCTGACACACCTCCCCGTGTTTGCCGCTACCGACTCCTTCCGAAACCTCGTGTCGTCGGGTCCCGTTCCCTGCCGCCACCGTCCTTCTCCATCGGTCTTACGTTGCCGCGTTGGCCGATCAGCCGGGGTCTCCGGATCGGTGTGAGGGTCCCATAGGACCGGACTCCATTTCTATACTTGCCGAAATTCGGGTGTCTTTGTTTGAGTCCCTCCTGGACTCTCCTCGTGTCTTCCGCGTAGTCGGGTCTCGTTTCCCGCCATCACCTTCCTTCTCCCTCGGTCTTACGTTGCCACGTTGGCCGAATAGCCGGAGTCTCTGGTTGGTGTGGGGATCCCGTAGGACCGGACTTCCTTACGCCCATAGCCTTCGTCACCTCGCCGCCACCGTCAGTATCTTGGTCTTATGTCGACCGCGTTGCCGACTGCCGAAGTCTCTAGATCCGGTGTGAAGGATCCTCCGTAGGCCGCCGATCCGTAGCCCTTGCCTTTGTCACCTCGCCGCCACCGTCAGTATCTTGGTCTTATGTAGACCACGTTGCCGACTGCCGAAGTCTCTAGAACCGGTGTGGAGGATCCTCCGTAGGCCGCCCATTTGTATTCCCGACCTTGTCCCGGGTCGTCCTTTTCCGCATGCCGAGAAGGTGGTTTACTCCGCACCCTCTCCCGTGGTACCGACGTACCGTGTCCTCGGCCTCTTCGTAGGCCTGCTCTCTTCCTCCCTCCCGGAATGGTCATCCGGGAGTCCGCTCCACCCGGGTCCATTCGTCCTTCTCCGGATTGCCGAGTCCCGTTCTCCTGTCGCCACCGTCTTCTCTTATAGGACTCACGCCGGCACTCGGGCCTGCAGCCGGATCGGTGTAAGGAATCCCATAGGACCGGCTTCATTCTCTTTCCAAATCTCGACCTTCGCCCGGTCGGTCTTTCTCCCCATGTAAAAGAGGGTGGCTCGTCCCGCACCCTCTCCCGTATCGGCACCTTTATGCCGAGTCCGGCCCCGATCGAACAATCCACGACCGGATTACGCTCCTTCCGTATCGGAATGCCGATCTCATCGTGTCGTGTCCGTCCCTGGCCTTCTCGCAGGCCGTTTCCCATCCGTCTTCGCTAGGATCGTGCCAGGACTCCTCGGTACCGCCATCCATCTCCTCGGTCTTACATGGGCATACGGGCCCGAATGCCGAGTTCTCCGGAATCGGGTCCGTGGGATTTCGTCCGCTCCTTCCCCGTATCGTCTCGCCGGTGATTCTTGGCCCTTCGCCGCCGCCTTCCTCCGCTTGGGACTCACATGGGCACTCGGGCCCGACTGCCATCGTCTCGGGAGCAAGTGTGGGAAGACACAAGGAATTGCCCGTCCGTTTTACGCCCTTATCCGTAGCCACCGGCTCTCCGTGGTCGGTGGTCGACTTCTTACCGATCGCGCAAGCCCCATCTGGGCTTGCTTCTTCAATGACCGGGATCTCGGGTTGACACGCCCGAAACCGTTGGTCCCAACGTTCCAGTTCCGAGATCTGTATCTCAGCCTCGTCCTTGGTCGTTCTCTCTCCGCAAGTCGAGAGGGTGTTTTGTTCCGCACCCTCTCCCGTGGTACCGTTGTACCGATCTTCCGCCGTCGCGTGGGGCAAGTTCGTCTCCTCGGTCTCGGCTTCCGGCCTCGATCTTCCTTCTTCCTTGAGCATCGCTTTGAGAGCTTCGTACGCCTCCGCAATCCTGACCCCAACGCCGACCCTTGCCGACTCTCTTTGCCGTTCGGCCTCTTCCCGCTGTGATGGCACGCCGTCGCGTCCCTTCCTCTTAGCCCTCTCGGCTCGCTCATCATCTAGCCGTTGGCACACCCTTCCGACCTTCGACCAGTCCTCCGTAAGCCCATTCGCTCCATCATCGTCTTCGAGCTCAATCCCGATGGCTTCCCGATCCGCTCGGTCGATCGACCTGACGAATAAAAGGACTTTGTCCGCCCCCACCAAACCTTGTTCCCGCTCCGGGAGCCGAGCAAGCTGTCGCTCAAACTCTTGGAACGCCTTCCTCGCGCCTCGGTGGGTCTTTGCCGATGCTACCCATTGGTCGAAGTCGTGTCGTCCCCGGCTCTTCCGCCGTCCTCCGTATGCCTTCAGGAGCGCCTCTTCGAAGGCCTCCCACAAACCATGAGGCTCACGAAGCTCCTTTACTTCCGCATGCATCCGGACCGCTACGACCCGACAAAAGAACTCCAGCCTCAACGCCTCGTCTACGCCACGCCCCTCCATTTCCGCGTTGAATGCTTCCAAGGAAGATGGGACTTTGTCCCCGTTGAAACGGCCGACTCTTTCGACCACTCGCTCAACCGCTTGTTGCGCTGCTTCTCGCCTCATCACCACTCATGCCGACTCCAACACCACTTCGGCCACCATCTCCGCAAGGTCGTCTTCTTCCGACTCCATGCTCCCTTGCTGCCTTTCACGTCAGGTTCACCAAATATGTCGCGTTGTTACGCACGTGCGTGGGGAAAGGCGGGACCACGGGGGTCTTGGACTAGGGAGCGACGGAGCGTAGGAAGTCGTGCTTCACTGTTTCCGGGGCATCCCAGAAGCACATCGAAAGCAACCGAAGGGAGAGAGAGAGAGAGAGCGTGCTTAACACTAACCCACGCACACACACACACGCACCCACACACACCCCAACCCGACTCACGCCTTATGTACGGAAAACGCAGGAAAGGGTAGGCACCCGACGCCAACAACGACGTGAATATACATAGACAAACGTATATATATATATACATATAAAGGGAAGAATACATTCCCGGCGTCGAGCCGGACTGAGGTAGGTTACAGTAGTCGTCTGCTGTCAAGCCGCCGTCGGGGAGCTCTTAGCTCGTCGCGCCGAGCGGGGTCTTGCACAGGAGGCCGAACCAAAGCAAACCCTAAGCAAAACACGAAGAAGAAGAAGAAGAAGAAGAAGAAGAACCTAACTCTAAACCTAACGGTATACCCTCTAATGCAAAATGGGCAACCCTTACACAAAGGGCGTTCCCTTCCTTTTATAGAACAAGGAAGGGGATGCGTTACAATGTGGGACAATCCCGACTTACATGGGATCGTCTGTCCCCGACTTGACTACTCTTCGGCGCCATAAAGGCGCCCTCGATATTCACACTAAATGTACACGGGTGCGTACACACGCAGCATCCCGCCGATGTAGCCAATGTTTCCCGGTTTCCGCCTCTGGCCGAAATTCTTCACGACAATGTAAAGGCTATATTCAAAACGATATAATTACTATGTACATACAACTATGCTCAGTAGCATTATTTATACAAGTTCTCGTGGGACTGACAGAAGTACCCTGTACTTCAATGCTCACACGAGCATCAGACACTTACTACGAGACTATAATTGCCTAGTAGTCTACACTAATACTAGGCTTCTGGTTACTGATTGGATTCGGCTAACCGGCTCCCCAGCTCACCGGCTCTGTTGCTTGCCGGCTCGGTTGCTCACAGCTTACCGATCCGTCTCGCTTGCTGGCTCAGGCTTATTCAACCGATCCGGCTCCAGTTGAGCTTGCCGCTCAACACTCCCCCTCAAGCTCAACTTGAGGTTGGATCTTAGTGTCAGTCTCTGTGGCAGTCGGTTCTTCCAACCGACTTCTCCTGGCGTCACTTCGCCTTGCTCGCGCTCCGTGTCCGGTCCAGTTCTGTTTGCCGCGACCCCTCTTGTTCTGCACGCCTCGACCTTCTCGATCGGTATGTCTCCTCAATGGGCCCCTCTCAGCTCCTTTGCTGCTATGACTCCGGTGCTTATCGATCCATCGGTTTCTCCACGATGGCATCGACTTCCGCTGCATCCGTGTTTGCTTGGCCTTGAATTGATCCGGTTCTTCCGAATCGACTGTCTGCGATTCATTCTAGCTCTTGTCCGAATCGGTTGCTCCCGATTCTTCTTCTGGTTGCAAGCCCATTACCACATTGGACCATGTCCGGGTCTTGGCCTTCTTCCTTCGGTCGGCTCTGTCCTTCTTGACTTTGCCGCCTTCTGTTCTTCCCTCACCGGCGCAATCGGCAGTCTCTTTGCCTTTGCCCGTTCCGGTGTGTCTGCCCATTCTCCCCCTCAAGTGTGGCACATCGAGATGCTGAACACCAAGAATGTCGGTAAAGTGCTGCAACTTGTCTGATCTGAGCGGCTTGGTGAAGATGTCGGCAACTTGCCGATCCGTGTGAACATACCGTAGTTCAACTTCACCGCTCAGGACCTGCTCACGCACAAAGTGATAATGCACTTCTATGTGCTTTGTGGGAGCATGGAACACAGGGTTCTTGGCGAGTTGCATGTTGCTTATGTTGTCGCAGTAGACCAGAATCGGGGTCGATACCTCGATCCATAAGTCTTGCAGCAGTCGCTGAAGCCAAATGGCTTCACAGGTGGCAATGGTAGCGCCCCGATACTCAGCCTCAGTGCTCGATAGAGCAACTGTTGGATGTTTTTTGCTGCTCCACGCAACAGCCGCGCTACCTAAGGAAAACATATAACCGGAGGTTGATCGGCAATCTGATGCATCGCTGGCCCAGTCGGCATCCGTGTAACCGACGAGCTCTTCGGTTATACCTCGCCGGTATAACAATCCCCGGTCCTTCGTGCCGCTTACATATCGCAGTATCCGTTGCGTGCACTAAAGGTGCTCCATGGTCGGCTTCTGTATGAACTGACTTATCACTCTGACGGGATAACTGATGTGAGGGCGTGTGATAGTCAGGTAAATAAGGCTTTCGACAATTTGTCAGAACCGTTTCTCGTTGCAGGCCGGTCCGGAGTTGGGACGGAGCTTTTGGTTCCGGTCCAAGGGTGTGGAGACAAGTCGGCATTTTGTCATGCCAAACTTGTACAGCATATTCAAGACGTAATGTCGTTGTGAGAGTAATATGTCGTCGGGGGTTCGGATCACCTCGATCCCAAGAAAATAATGAAGGTCCCCCAGGTCCTTCATCTCAAATGCGTCCGACAACAGGGACTTGACGTGGTTGATTTCTGGAACACCCGGTCCGGTGATGACTAGATCATCAACATACAGCAGTATACATATCGGACCGGCTGAGCCTTGTTGGATGAACAATGAAGAGTCTGATTTGGAGGCCACAAACCCCACCTTACGCAACCGGTGCGTGATCTTCGCATTCCAAGCTCGAGGGGCTTGCTTCAAGCCGTACAACGACTTCTTCAGCCGTCATACCGCCGACTTGTTCATCTCCGATTGAAAGCCGGGGGGCTGAGTCATAAAGACTTCTTCCTCAAGATTACCTTGAAGAAATGCATTCTTCACATCCATTTGGTGAAGATGCCACCCCCTTGCGGCAGCAACCGCCAGCACCACACGAACCGTCGTCATCTTCGCTACTGGAGCGAAGGTCTCGTCGTAGTCGATTCCGTGGGTCTGCGTGTATCCCTTCGCGACTAACCGGGCTTTATACCGGTTAACAGAACCGTCGGCGTTGTACTTTACCTTGTATATCCACTTGCATCCGATCAGTTTACAGTGACGAGGGGGGTCCACCAGGTCCCATGTCTTGTTGACATCAAGTGCCCGCATTTCTTCCTCCATAGCGGCACGCCAATTTGTGTCCTTGGCCGCTTCTGCGTAGCTCTCCGGCTCATGCACTTCCGCCACCTTAGTCATGTACGCATAGTGATGCACCATGTACTCATCGTACCCGTACCGCTTGGCAGGTGGACCGACATAACTCACTAGTACCCGGCTTAAGGCCTTTCTTGGCCAATTCGGTCTTCATTGCCGAAGATCCGCCTTTGTCCTTGCCGGAGTCGGATGCACACTGATCCGACTCATCGTTGCCGGTTTCGAATTCCGGCATCTTCTTCTTCCCCTTCTCTTTGCGTATGAACCGTCTCCTCAATTCCATGCGCGGGGAGTGCACGACAGAGTCTCCACTACTCGTCGGTTCCTCATCGGACTGGTCAGATTGACTCAGTCTCTCGTTCGGCCCGCTCAACCGGAACGATTCCGGACTCTCATCCTGAGTCCACGCCTCATCATCCTCTACCTGGGCCGGTTCAGGCTCACTAGCCTCATCCTCCGGCATCGGGTCAGATTCGGAAGTCGGAGTCGGTAGGGAGTACCACGATGCCGATTCATCAAACTCGACATCTCGACTAACTCTGACTAGCTTTGTCCGGGGGTTATAACACTTATAACCCTTTTGCTCTTGAGCATAGCCAACTAGGATGCATTTTTCCGATTTTGCATCCAGATTCCTCCGCTTCTCATCCGGTACATGCACATATGCAATGCTACCAAAGATCTTAAGGTGTCTCAAATTCGGTTTGCGCCCAAAATACAGCTCGTGAGCTGACACCTTGTCACCGATCCGGTTCTGCATGTAGACAGTCGTTTGGACTGCCTCCGCCCAATAGAATTTGGGCATGCTCTTTTCCTCTAGCATTTCCCTTGCTGCATCAATGAGCGACCAGTTCTTCCTCTCGGCAACACCGTTCTGTTGCGGTGTGTATCTGCTGTTGAACTCTCGCTGAATTCCCGTTTGCTGTAGATAACTGTTGAATTGGCCGGAAAAGTATTCTTTCCCGCCGTCCGACCGCAGGCATTTGATCTTCCTCTCTGATTCCCGTTCCACCATGCTTTGGAGACTCCGGAAACACTCGAAGACTTCGCTCTTCCGCTCAATGATGTAGATCCATGTGTGCCGCGTATAGTCGTCGATGAAGGAGACGAAATATCGACTCCCGCCAAGACTAACATTGTGTGCCGGTCCCCACACATCCGAATGGATTAGGTCGAGCTTGTTATGCCTCAGGTTACGTTCGGTAGGGAATGGAAGCCGGTGTTGCTTCCCGAGTTGGCAGGCTTCACATACTTGGGCCTTCCGGCGGCTGAACTTCGGCAAACCGAAAACAACTTGTTTCGTTTGCAGGTCTTGAAGCCTCTGGTAATTGACGTGGCCTATCCGCTTGTGCCACAGGTCGATGTCTGATTCGACCTTCTGTCCTTTTGCAAACAGAGCGGTGTCGACGTCATTGGTGTCGAGGATAAACATTATTGCTATGACCGTAGGATCGTGACAAGGAGTGCGAGCGAACTAGCACAATTATTGAGATGATATGGGAAGAGTAAGAAAAGAAATAAAGCAATGATGCAAGTGAAACTAAGGTGAGTAGGATTAGAGGTGACCAAGAGTAAAAGAGAATGAGAGAATGAGATGAAAGAAGAAGAGAAGAGTGAGTGAGAAAAGAGAAAAGCTTAAGAAATTTTCATTAGAAAGACCTTGTGCAAACTAGTTTCGCTCTAGGTAGAGCTCATCAGTGCCAAGGTCATTTACAACAAGAGGGTAGGTTTATATAGGGGGAAGGAGAGAGAGAGAGAGAGAGAGAGAGAGAGAGAGAGAGAGAGAGAGAGAGAATAGGAGTTTAATGATGGGAGAGAGGGAAACGGGGAATTGTGATAGGTAATGGATTGGTTAGTGAAAGTGGGTTAGAGGGGGGTTATATGTATGTACATGATAAGTGATAGGTGGGGGTGGGTGTGGGGGTGGGATATAAAAGGCATATAGTATTAAGTGGGAGTTTTTATGGATTTATATTTAGTTTTGACGAGAAGGGAATGAATGGACTTAGACTTAGTCCAACATATGAAGGGTCGTGGTAGTTCGGATAGTTGGGGATGTGTGGCTAAATCTGCGTGGAGGTTTTCTAGCATGTCGTGAATTCCTGATCTAGGGGTATCTTTCGTATACCTAAGTTTGAAGATGATAGGTATAAGGGTACTTTTAGGTTTTCTACTAAATACTAGTGATTTCCTAGCGTTAAATGGCACCTTTTTATAATTCTCTAATATAAAAGAAAGGGGATACCGTCTATGCGCCCTTGCACAATAATCTGGCCCTCTTCCTCGATGAAGCACCCGAGGTGCGTAAACCGCACATGCATCCCCTGGTCGACGATCTGTCCGACCGACACCAGGTTCTTCGTGATTGTCGGAACGTGTAATACGTTCATCAGCTTCCCTTTCTCTCCGACGTGGCTCAAAGGGACTTCTTCGACGTGCACGATTGGGTGAGGAGTGTCATCTCCGGTTTCGACTACTCCTGGTTGATCCGGTTTTTCCAAAAAGGAGAACCACTCTTTGTGGCTCATCATGTGGTTCGACGCACCGGAATCAACATACCACACTTCCTCCGATTTGGAAGTGGTCTTCTTCATCGAGTTCGCCTCGTGCTTCATCACCAAGGCTGGCCCGTTACCGTTCTTGGATCCTCCCGATCCCTTCACGTAGTGCGAGCTTTGTTGGTCATCCTTGCCGGATCCGGATTTGTCCGAATCGGCTCATTTTCTCCAGCACTCGCTTTCTCTGTGGCCCTTTTTGCCACAGTACCAGCATTCCGTTGCTGACTTCTCTTGGTGTCTTCCGGTGTCGCCATGACTCCCCCTACCTGTGGGAGTCTCGGAATTGCTGTCGGCATGTTCTCTATGCCTTCGTTCTTGCTCTTGCCGGCCGCCTCCATGGCATGCCAACCCGCCTCGTCCACCACGCCCACGAGACCGATCCGCCTCCATCTACAGCATCCGGATGTCAGTGGGTGCGCTAGTTGACGCACCGGCGTGGTTCTCCTTTATAAGGAGCATCGACTGTAAGTCGAAAAATGACGGCGTATTCTCCCTTGTACACACCGCCGTTCGGAACGCTCTGAACTTAGATGCCATGCCCCCAAGACAGACCTGTACCATCTCGTCTTCCTTTACAGTAACGTTGATAGAGCCAAGTGAGTCACAGATCTCTTTGATCTGGGCCATGTAATCCGCCACCGACATGTCCTTCTGTCGGACAATGCTCAACTCCTGTCGAAGTTGCAGCTTCCGGGCTATAGTGCTCGCGGCGAAAACCTTCTTCAGGTTCCCCCAAGCCTCCTTCGGTGTCTTGGTGTCTTGGATGTGGCTCAACAGCTGGTCTCCAACACTGGACACGAAGCAGTACATCACTCTACATGTCGATTGTTCCCACACTGGGAAGTCCTTATGTGCCGCATCAGGTGTTGTTTCGTTGGCTCCTTCAACAAAACTCCAGTAGCCATGCCCAAGCAGGTACTGGTGCATCTTATACGACCAAGATGCATAGTTGGATCTGTCGAGTTTCTCCATAGGGAGCGAGCTAGCCATCCCTCTATCCATCACTTCTCTGTCTGCTATTTTACGACTTGTTAGGGTTTTCTTTCAAGCGTTTGTCGGCTGCAGAGGCTCTCAACCCTCACGCTTTGATACCATGTAAATGATTACTTGCAGAAGCGTTAGAAAACAGAGAAGGTAGGTAATACACAGAGTACACGGGAGAGACAGAGAGAGAGCAGAACGTAAAGGCTATATTCAAAACGATATAATCACTCTGTACATACAACTATGCTCAGTAGCATTATTTATACAAGTCCTCGTGGGACTGACAGAAGTATTGCGTACTTCAATGCTCACACGAGCATCTTACACTTAGTACGAGACTATAATTGCCTAATAGTCTACACTAATACTAGGCTTCCGGTTACTGATTGGATCCGGCTAACCGGCTCCCCAGCTCACCGGCTCAGTTGCTCACAGCTTACCGATCCGTCTCGCTTGCCAGCTCAGGCTTATTCAGCCGATCCGACTCCAATTGAGCTTGCCGCTCAACATACTAGAAGCTTATGCATCAGACTTCGCACTAGGAAGCATAGTATCCCAGATTAGCAATGATGGCCAACTGCACCCTGTGGCTTTTCATTCACAGAAATTCAAAGCTGTAGAAATCAACTATGAGATTCACGACAAAGAGCTTCTTGCCATTGTGGATTCTTTTCAACAATGGCGTCATTTTTTGGAGGGTCCGTCTCAACAAATCATTGTCTATAATAATCACAAAAATCTAATGTACTTCCAAAGTGCTCAAGACTTGAGTCATCGACAAGCTCGTTGGGCGCAATTTTTAACTCGTTTTGACTTCATAATTCTATATCGCCCTGGGACGCAACAAGGAAAAGCAGATGCTTTATCTCGGCATTCATATATGGAACTTCAACCAGGAGAGGCCGCATTTGAAAGTCAGAAGCAAATCCTCTTGGGTCTTGACCGTCTACGACTAATGGCTTTTCATGCTATAGACACACCCGGGGATTCAAGTCTTCTGGACTCCATTCGGGAGCATATTGAGATTGATGAATTCACCCAAGATATTCTGAACCATATTATCCCAGATCGCGCTTCTTGTTCACAATCTCAAAATCCTCATCAAGACTACAACAAGTTCAATTGGCATGATGGTTTACTTTTTCGACAAAATCTCTTATATGTGCCTGATGGTCCTTCTCGACTCCAAGTCTTGCAACAATGCCATGACACACCAATGGCTGGACATTTCGGCATCCACAAGACTTTGGCATTAATTTCTCGAAGGTATTGGTGGCCACGACTTCACCATTTTGTTACGGATTATGTTCGTAGTTGTGATACATGTTGCCGATCCAAAAAACCTCGACATCATCCATATGGCTTATTACAGCCAATGCCTATTCCTAAGAGTCCATGGAAATCTATTTCATTGGACTTCATTACGGATCTACCACCTTCCAAGGGTTTTGATTCAATTCTCACGGTAGTAGATCGTTTTACCAAGATGGCACATTTTCTTCCCTGCACAAAGGCCATTACCAGCCAAGAGACAGCCGAGTTACTCATGCGAGAGGTGTTTCGGCATCATGGTCTTCCTGATGATATTATCAGTGATTAGGGTCCCCAATTCATCTCAAAATTTTGGCGGCACATGCTCAAACTCTTACATACTTCTTGCAAACTCTCTTCCGGCTACCATCCAGAAACTAATGGACAGAGTGAGCGCACCAACAAAACAGTAGAACAATATCTTCGTTGTTTTGTCAACTATCAACAAGATGATTGGGTTGATCTATTACATTTGGTGGAATTTTCTTACAACTCAGAACATTCTTCTACTGGATATTCCCCATTTTTTGCAAACATTGGGTACCATCCTCGTTGGACTATGCTTGAACATCCCGAACTCATGACAAATCCGGCTGCTGAAGATCGGCTCACCTTACTCCAAGAAGTTCAAGATATCCTTTTGCACCATTTATGTGATGCTCAAAACACTCAAAAGAAGGTTGTCGACCATCATCGACGTGATTCATCGACTACGTTTCAAGTGGGAGATCGAGTATGGCTTTTACAAGGTCGCATTAAACAACTCGACCTTCCTACAAATTGGATTATCAACGTTTTGGCCCATATGTGATATCTGGTAAGATCAATGATGTGGCATTTCGCCTTGATCTTCCCCATCATATGCATCTTCACCCGGTCTTCCATGTTTCACTTTTGGAGCCGTACACAACCAGCTCTATTCCAGGCTGTCTTACATCTCCCCCACCTCCAATCAAAGTTTCGAATGGCTCTGAATATGAAGTTGTTGCCATTCTCGACTCCAAGATCGTTCGCAATAAACTGTATTATTTGGTTGACTGGTTAGGTTATACACCTAATGATTGAACATGGAAACCTCTTGAAAATCTTGCTAATGCCTCCGAAATGGTTGTTGCGTTTCACAACAAATATCCCCATAAGCCAAGTCCAAAATCTTGTCTTCCGACTCGTGGAACTCATCGTCGAAAAGGGGGCATAATGTCATGACGACATACATTTTGGCCTTACAAGGATTCGAGCCCAAGACATCTTGGTCTATATGTTAGACCTTTAACCATTATACTAACATATATGATGTATAGTTATGATAAATGTATTATTAGTTATTACAAGATATTTAGAGTATTCTAGAACATTCTAGAGTATTCCAGAACATTCTAGGATATTCCATTATTATATTAAATATCATAAATATCTAAAATATTCTAGAACATTCTAGAATACTCCATAAGGACCTATAAATAGGTGTCTATTCATTCATCACAACTCATTCGGTTCAACACCAGTTTGTAGCCCCTTAGCCTACTCTTTGTAATCATTGCTCTCTTATAATATAAACTCTCTTTCCATTTCTAGTGTTCTCTCTCTCTCTCTCTCTCTCCCTCCCTCTCTCCCTCTACCTTCTATTGTCATCTTATTTTTCTCTCTCCTATTCTCAAGTCACGACATTACCTGCCTTTCCGGTTTCTGTTTCAGTTCTCCTCCTTAGGTGCGGCATGTCAAGATGTTGAAGACCAAGCACCTCCGAAAAATGTTTCAACTTGTCGATTCTGAATGCCGTGGTGAAGATGTCGGCAACCTGTTGATCCGTTCGGACATACCGGAGTTCGACTTCACCGTTGAGGACCCGCTCACGCACAAAGTGATAATGCACTTCTATGTGCTTCGTCTGACAATGGAACATGAGGTTCTTGACCAACTGCATGTTGCTCATGTTGTCGCAGTGAATCCAGATCGGAGTCGGTACTTTGATCCGGAGTTCTTGCAACAACTGCCGAACCCATATGGCTTCACAGGTGGCGATGGTAGCGGCCCGATACTTAGCCTTAGTGCTTGATAGAGCAACAGTCCACTGCTTTTTGCTGCTCCACGCAATAGTTGCGCTACCTAGAGAAAATGAAAAACCGAAAGTGGACCAATGATCCGATTTGTAAAGAATCTAAATCTAATAGAGTTGAGTATTCAGAAGCATAGTGTGTGTGTGAGAGAGAAAGAGTGTATAAGCAAAAGAAGGATTAGAGAGAATAACCAGAAAATAAGAACACACACAATAGGGGGATGACAACTTATGCACTTAAGAGAGCTATATTAATTAACTAAAGATCATCAACGAAACAGAATGGGAAAAGGGGGTTTTATATATAAGTCCTAAAGGGACTGCCACATTAAATGTGTTGGTGGAATCTAATCAAGATATCCACTTTAGTACGATTTTGTCATAGGAATATCTAATATTCTTTGACCACATTAACACTTGATAACTACACGGATTACAATCAAGTGTGCTCACACACTTTTTCACACATCGTCCTTTTCTTCATAAGCACATGTTCACACAAGTTGAGCTTGATTCTCAACACGATGCATCACCGGCCCAATCGACGTCTGTATATGCGACTAGCTTTTTGGTTATGTTGTGTCGATATAACAGTCCCCAGTCCTTAGTGCCGCTAACATACCTCTATATGCGGTGTGCGCAATGAAGGTGCTCCTCGGTTGGCTTCTGCATGTATTGACTTATCATCCCAACAGGATAGCTGATGTCGGGTCGGGTGATTGTTAAATAGATAAGGCCTAGACAATTTGTCAAAACCGTCTCTTGTTGCAAGCCGGTCCGGAGTCGGGATGAAGCTTCAGGTCCCGGTCTAGGGGTGTGGACATTGGTCAGCAATCGTTCATGCCGAACTTGTACAGCATATTCAACACATAATGTCATTGAGACAACAATATGCCGTCGGGAGTGTGGATCACTTCGATCTCGAGGAAGTAATGAAGGTGCCCAAAGTCCTTCATTTCAAATGCATCCAACAGTTGGGACTTCACTTGGCCAATTTCAACGAGTCTGGATCCAGTGATAACTAGATCATCTACATATAATAGGATACATATCAGACCATCCGGATATTTCCAGATGAACAATGAAGAGTCTAACTTCCAGGCTACAAACCCCATCTTACACAACCGGTGCATGATCTTTGAATTCAAAGCACAGGGAGCTTGCTTTAGGCCGTAAAGGGACTTTTTCAGTCGACACATTGTTGACGTGTTCATCTCCGACTAAAAGCTACGGGATTGGATCATGTAGACCTGTTCTTCAAGATCACCTTGAAGAAACACATTCTTCACGTCCATTTGGTGAAGATGCCACCTCCGTACCGTAGCAACTACCAACACCACACGGGCCGTCATCATCTTCGCTACTGGAGCAAAGGTCTCGTCGTAGTCGATTCTGTGGGTTTGACCATACCCTTTGGTGACTAACTGGGCCTTGTACCGATTGACCAAACCGTCGACATTGTACTTTACCTTGTATACCCACTTGCAACGGATCAGTTTGGTGCCCGCATCTCTTCCTCCATCGCGGCACACCAATGTGCGTCCTTTGCCGCTTCTGCGTAGCCATCCGGCTCATGCACTTCCGCCACTTTCGTGATGTACACATAGTGATGTGCCATGTACTCATTTTATACGTACCTCTTTATAGGGTTCTTCTGGCGGGTGGATCGGCGTAACTTCTCCTTAGCCGATTTCAAGGCCCTCTTGGCTAACTTGGACTTTGTCTCCGAAGTTCCATCTTCGTTTTGTCCGGAGTCGGATTCATTCCGATCCGACTCTTCCTTCTTGTTGTCATATTCTGGCATCTTCTTCTTCTCGTTCTCTTTGCGCGTGAACCGTCTCTTAGGTTCCTTGCATGGGGAAAGCACGACTGAGTCTCCACTACTCGCCAACTGGTCATCGGACTGGTCATTCCGACTCAGTTGTTCGTTCGGCCCGCTTAGCCGGAATGAAATCAGACTCTCATCTAGAGTACCGAAGTCTTCTTCTTCTACTACTACTTGTATTGTTTCTGGCTCATAGGCCTCATCTTCCGAAATCGGGTCGGAGTTGGAGGTCAGAATCGGTAGAGAGTACCATGATGCCGACTCATCAAATTCGACATCTCGGCTCACTCGAACTTGTGTTGTTCGGGGGTTATAGCACTTATAACCCTTTTGCTCATGTGAGTAGCCAACGAGGATACACTTCTCTGACTTCATGTCCAGCTTTCTCCGCTTCTCATCCGGTACATGGATATAGGCTATGCTACCGAATACAGTTTTTGCCCGAAATACAGTTCATGTGCTGACACCTTGTCTCCAATCCAGTTTTGGATGTAGACGGCCGTCCAGACCGCTTCAGCCCAATAGAACTTGGGCATACTCTTCTCTTCTGGAATTGCCCGTGTCGCCTCCATAATTGACCGGTTCTTCCTTTCGGCCACACCATTTTATTTCGGTGTGTATCGGCAACAGAATTCCCTCCGAATTCCTTTTTGCTCCAGATAAATGTTGAATTGGCTGGAAAAATATTCTTTTCCACCATTCGACCACAAGCACTTGATCTTCTTCTCCGTTTCCCATTCCACAAGACTTTGCAGGTTTCGGAAACAGTCGAAAACTTCGTTTTTCCTTTCGATCACGTAGATCCATGTGTGCCGGCTATAATCGTCGATGAAGGAGACGAAATATCGGCTCCCACCAAGACTAACGTTCTATGTCGGTCCCCATACATCTGAATGTATCAAGTCAAGCTTGTTATGGTTCCGTTTTCTTTCGGTGGGGAACGGAAGCCGGTGTTGCTTCCCGAGCTAGCAGGCTTCACAAATTTGGGCGTTCTGACCACTAAATTTCGGCAATCCGAAAACAACCTGTTCGATTACAAGTCTTGAAGCCTCTGATAGTTGACGTGGTTGATCCTGTTGTGCCACAAGTTGATATCCGACTCAACCTTCTGTCTTTTGGCAAATAGAGCAGCCCAGACACCATTAGTGTCGAGGATGAACATCCTTCTGTCTCGGTGCCCTTGCGCGATGACTCGGCCCTCTTCCTCAATGAAGCACCCGAGATGCGTAAACCGCACTTGCATTCCCTGGTCAATGATCTGCTCGACTGACACCAGGTTCTTCGTGATTGTCGGGACATGAAGCACGTTCATAAGATTCCCTTGTTGTCTAACATGACTCAAGGGAACTTCTTCGACATGCACTATCGGGTGAGGAGTGTCATCTCCGGTTTCGATAACTCCCGGTTGCTCCGTCTTTTCCAGATACGAGAACCACTGTTTATGGCTTGTTTGACGCTCCGGAGTCAACGTACCACACTTCCTTTGATCCGGAAGTGGTCTTCTTCATCGAGTTTGCCTTGTGCTTCATCACAAAGGTTGGCCCTTTTCCGGTCTTACCGGTTCTGGATCCTTCTGATCCTTCGGCGTAGTGCGAGTTTTGTCAGTTCCCTTGTTCGGCTTTACCGAATCCGGATTTATCTTAATCGGCGTGCTTCTTCTAGCACTCGCTTTCCCGGTGACCTTTCTTGCCACAATACCAGCATTATGTGTCGACCTTCCCTTGCTGGTTCTCGGCGCCGCTTTGACTCCCCTTGCTTGTGGAGGGTCCGAAACTACTGTCGACACTATCCATGTGCCTCTGATTCTGCTCTTGTTGGCCGCTATTGCGTGCCGACCCACCTCATCATCCACGCCCATGGGCTGATCTGCCTCCGTGTACAACATCTGACGATCCGATTAACTGGTCCTCAATCCACTCGCATGGTTCTCTTCAACCATCAACATCGATTGCAGGTCGAAGAAGGACGGTGGTTTCTCCTGGGTGCAAATCATTGTCCGGATTGGCCTGTACCGTTGTGCTAGACCACCGAGGCAAATCTGGACCATCTCGTCTTCTCTACTATCACGTTGATGGAACCGAGTGTGTCACATATCTCCTTTATCTTGGTGGTGTAGTCTTTAACCAACATGTCTTTGTCGTATGTTGTTGAGCTCTTATCGAAGCTGCAACTTCTGGGCCATTGTGCTTGCCACGAAAATCTTTTTCAGATTCTCCCAAGCTTCTTTCGGCGTTTTGCATCCCCGATGTAGCCAAGCATCTGGTCCTGCACACAGGACGAAAGGCAATACAATACTCTGTTCGCTCCTTGCTCCCATGCTGAGAAGTCCTTGTGTTCCGAATCCGGCGCTGCTACATTTGCTCCTTCCATGTAGCTCCAGTATCCGTTCCCCAATAGGTATTGGAGCATTTTATAAGACCATGACACATAGTTGCTCCGGTCGAGCTTTTCTGTAGGAAGCGAGCTCACCATACTTCTGTCCATATCTTCCTTCTTTCTTCCGTTCTTTACCGATGATTAGGGTTTGTCTATTTCGAGCGTTTGTCAGTAGTAGAGGTTCTCAACCCTCGCGCTCTAATACCATGTAATGAATCGCATGCAGAAGTTTTATAGACAAATCGGCTCAACCGGATAACAACACTAAATAGAAATGAAGATTTAATGGAAGCTTGAGAATACACATTACATGGGAGAGACAAAGAGAACAGAACAACATAAGCTTCATTCAAAATAATAACACTCTGTGTATACAAATGTTCTATTGAACACTTTTTATACCAATCCTTAAAAGGACTGACAGAAGTATTAACAAGTACTTCAATGCTCATACGAGCGGCTGACATTAACTCCAAGGAATATGCCTATGTACTCTACCGGCCTACCAGTTACAATTCGATCCGTCTCTCCGATTTGGCTCTTGGTTCCGGATACCGATCCGGCTCTTATTCAGCCAATCCGGATCCGGTTGAGCCTCTCTACTCAACAATCCTCTCGACCTCTTTAAACCTTGACGTTTGATCCTTACAATTTGTAGAAGGTTGGAATCTACTACTCCCACATATCTCTTACCTTTGCATGTACCATTATATCAAGGTCCCTCCAATGCAAGTGGTGGAGATATTCTCCTTATTAATGCATGCATCGACTAATTCTTCGTCTCAAGGTAGTGTATTTGATAAATTGCCAATGTCTATCCATAACATTGGTAGTGTCATCGTGTCCATAATTAGTCGATAGATTCCTCCAATCCTCCAAACACAAGCCAATCCACACCATCCTCCTTCTATATACTCACAAAGTCCGGGTTTGTCTAAGTATTCTTGCATCACCTCCCCACACATAGCATTGAGGGCAGATTCCATAATGCAATGCATCAATTGGCATATTCATTGATAGAGGTGGTTTCTTTAGCATTACCTATTGTTGAGATATCAAGCTCAACTAAGTTTAGCATTTTAGTTAACCACGTACCTTCGTAGTTACCTAGATAGAATCTAGTTAGTGTGTTGACTTGAAACCCTTAAATAGGACCTTGTACTTAGTGCGATACATTCTAGATCCTCCACTCCCAAGTACATTTAATATATGACTTACATCCTTGTACCTATATTCTCCTCGCGCATGTGCATCCTTGCACATGAGATCTATATATACCTCATTGTGGGTATTTTTTGTAATTTTATGATGCTTATTAATATAGAGAAAGGTTATCTAGCTATACTCTTGTTAATCATCCCCCATTTATCTTATTGTTTAACTGTAACTTCCTCTCTCTCTTCCTCTCACACACATATCACATAATCTTCCGTTCGATGGCTAGATGACTAAACTACACCAACAACAATTAAAGGAATAGCCAATGCTTTGAAATATGGGGAATATCAAAATCTATTAAAACATGCCAAGGTTGTATAAGATTTGGTAGTCTTTACCAATGATCTCATGAAGGATTTTAACCTAGATCTTTTAGTCAAATGTTAAAGGTGAACGATGCAATAAGGCATTATTATAACTTTGTGATTGAGTGACACTCTCATCACACCTTTGAATAACAAATTGATCCTGTATATCGCATAAATAGTAGAGGGCATCTTTACCATGGAATAAAGATATTATCAATGATTGGTACTTCATGAGATCTGTCAAATTTTTGGCTTCGAGATTGAAGTTTGAGAGGTCTTTGAGGAGCATCCCAATAATTGCTAGTAGTTATAAATTCCACTTCTATTTTATTTATACACAAGCTACATCAATTACTTCATAAAATTATATTTCTTTTATTTTCTTTGGTTGCAAGCATCTTGAGACCCCCTTATTTTGCGACATGCAAATATACATCACTGAAATACATGCACAAGCATGAGAAAGCACAAGACATATAACGCATGTAAATACACAAACAACAAAATGAGATGCATAGAACGTCCACAAACATAGGACACAAAACAATATGATACAACTTAGCGACAACAAGAAATAATAGGAAAAACTTCTTGGGGTTTTAAATTACGACTTAAGCAAAAACTATAAACACTTCAATTCTCATGATTCTTTGGGAACATGCTTTGGCTTGAAAATTGTGAACAATACACGATCTATGCATGGACAAGAGAAAATCATGCATGGTACAACATGGAAAACTGTTTGTAAGAAAAGATCTACAAAATTCAAAGAAAGTTTTCTCAAAACATCTCCCAAGGATATAGAATCCAAGTAATCAATGGGTAAGGTTTACCTAATTACTTTACTCCGTCTTTTATTCTTTTTTCCAAGAAAGATACTACATTAGTATTAAGGAGCAACCTAAGTCTATACATGAAATATGTATATATACGTAATAAGTTCTAATTGTCGGCTTAAATAAATACTTTGGTGTAGAGTAGAACCACTTCAACTAGCCAAGCCAAAAATCTGCCTATAAAATATTCCTTTATCCCATATGGCATGAAACCTCAATCATTTTGTATGCTCATTGTGTCTTACCTTTTATGTTATCCCAAGAACCTTTGAGATTCTTACAATCTAGGTTCAAATCCCAATAATTAATCGAGTAGGTCTTTCATTCACATTTTGAAATACCTTCCAAATACTGATCTACTTACCAATTGCCATATTTCAAGTTTTACTAGACCCTATTTGTTGGTTGATGGGTATAATTGTTATTTGGATTAGACCATGTCTCATAGAAAGAGCATCTACAATATCCTCTACTTATATAACATTGGTTGATCACATACCACCACCCATAATACTACCCCCCATGTATACACTGCTCAAGGATATATTGGTATAAACAACGTTATGATTCTTTTCCATATTTCCATCACAAAATCCCAACTACGCAAACAATTCTTAACCATCTCCGTTAGATTCGCACAAAAAGGACACATATTATCTACATTCGCCCCTATTCCCCAAACATTAACTCGTATAGCTCCATGGAAACCAAACAATTTTCCTACTCATTTTTATAGCCCACAACAATTTCAAAAATTTATCGAGTTGTGGTTGAGAAAGTCCATTCCGTCTCTAGAAAGCATTGGCAACCGGTTCCTTCCATGACCTAGCACCTAATATTTTCCTACAAATCTTCAGAAAATATTAGAAAAAAAAGCTAATGCCCTATTTGATCTTGAACCAATATTTCCAAATAAAGTTCTCTCTAGGATCCCAAGTTAATATAGACACTAGTCTCCTTTCCATAATCCAAAACCAAGTTTGATCCACCATTTGCTACCACCCTCACTTCTTTATGCAAACAAAAACTAAACAAATCAGCTTCCATATGTGTGAAAGTTAACCTACCATCACCACGTAGTTTGAAAGTCTTGAGCAATTCAATTTTGGCATATAATTAAAAAAACATAACTTTATAAAAAAGTGATCATTTACATGATATCATCTCATGGATTGTTATGGTTGACTACCAGTGCCTATAGTTAGTTTCTATGTACAGATGTGAAATTAATAATACTTGGGTATTTCCATTTGGGAAGAAAATGTATAGTGGTTTTGAATGAACACATAATTAAGAATGGATGGTGATGGTTTTCAATACTTTTGAGAGTGCGACCGCAATGCCCTTGCATATCTTTATTAAACTCCAATAAAGATTCCCAATCTCATGATTATCTCCAATGAGTGTATTCTGGATTGGTTGCATGCCCACCTGTGCACACATTACAGAGATGGGTCTACTTCACAATGCCAATGACAAAAATAAACCTTAAAAATGATAAAACTAGAATAGACAAGAATAAGGGTGGAATAAACCCATCATGACTTGTATATTACACAAGAAACAAACAAGTATAGAAGGTCTAACATTTCAGGATCTACAAGGGATGAGTAAATAGGCAAGCACTAACACACAAAAAGTTCATCATCATCTGTGAATCAAAAGTCATTGGGGAATCTATAAAGCTATGGCATGCAATATATTAGGACTAACAAAGGAGCAAAATGGTTCTCGTGGAGCTCAACATCATATTGTGGATAAGATTCTTGTAGAGCTAATATTGCTATTCCATAAATTGGTACACCAGTAGACAACCTATGTTTAGGAAAATAAGCCAACACTGAAGCACAAATATAGAACCAACGCAACAAGGAATTGGCCAAATAAGTGCAAGCATATTAAGATAAACAAGGGTTAATGCCCAAATAGCAATAGATAATGGGCCTTGGATTAGTGTAGAAGGTGAATCCAATAATTCATCTACTTAGACTTTTAAGTTTAGGGTGGCTTCATGATCTTCATCAAGCTCTAACCTGTTAGGGTTGTGCGAACACAAGATTATTAATGTCTTGATATGTGCCACATAAATGTTGTAAATGTTTTGACAAGGGAATCATAGTAGATGTTGTAAATGTAGAAGATGCTCTCCAACTCATATTGATTTGCCTAACTCATTGAGTAAATGTAACAGACAACCATACAAAAAGTAGCATCTTTGGCACTACCAATATTTAGCTATATCCTTGTGAGTTATTTTGTATGGAGTAGCTAAGAAATTTAAATTAGAACCATTATGTCATGAGTTGTTGTACTCATGTACATGGACATGAAGGAACAGCCTTTGCAACAACACCACATTTCATAATCGTCGTAATGTATACTTGAATGATCCAGGTTACTACCCAATATCATAGATTTTAATCATGCACACGAGACTTGTTAGGATTTTGTCCCTCCTAATGGGAGAAGTCGGCAGCCCAATTCTGGTCGGTCTTTCTGAATTGAGGGTCGACTGAAGTGTAGATCTTTGGGATCAAAGAGTCAGATCGACCAGTTGGCCGACTTGAGAAGAGGTCGAAAATAGAACCGACTAGTCGGACCGACCGGGTGGTCGAAGACAAGGTAGACTAGTCGGATCGACCGAATAATCGACAATAGGAGTCGGCTAGTCAGATCGACTAAATTCTCGACTTGTGGGTCCGACAGTCAAGTCGACCAGTCGGTCTATTAATTATTATTATATTATAATATCTTATTCACACACACACACACATATATATGGAGCTAGGGAAAATGAGGTATCATTATTGCTGTGTGCAAAAGTTGTCGGTGTGTGCCACCGCACGTGCAGAGGAGTGCAGAGGAGTGAGCAAGACACAGAGAGGAGAGGAAGAGTGTGAGGGTAGGTAGAGTTTAATGGAACTTGCCCAAACCCTAGAAAAGGGATTCTCTGAGATCTGAGTTTTATATATAGAAAGCTTGAGAGCTTTATAACCTGCCTTTTGTACTCTTGAATCATAGTGAAACTTTGCTGCCCCATGGTTTTCCCCGTTTTAGGATTTCCGCGTAAATCTTCTGTGCTTTAAGTTTCTGGTTTGCATTTCAGTTTGTTTTTCCTATTCACCTTTGGTCATAAACATAACAAACTGGTATCAGAGCTTAAGGTGCTAGATGGAATGAGGTGTGAGTGGATTTCTAGGAATGATAGAAGATCAAGATGGAGGATCTTCTAGTAATCAGAGACCTATACGAGCCTATAGATAGGAAAGAAAGATATATTAACGTCTTTTAAGAGGCCAAAATGGCCTATAAGACCAAATAAGAGATCACATCTTAAGTGTTGTCTCGTCTTTGAGAACAAATCAAAATAAAATAAATATTACACAGTAAATATAAAAGTAAATAACATGAAAAGAAAAGAAATGAGGGAATCTGGTTTTTGGCACATGTGAGATCCTCAAGTTAGGTATATCATAGCTTTTGTCTTCGAAAGATCTCTAGCATAGGTCGATCTAGAATGGAAATGTCTCCGAAGCGAGGGAAGCACCTACAATGGCGGGAGATAATGGCTTTTATCTATCGATGACAAGGGTGTCGAGGTTGTGGTCCATGGGGCCGAGGCCTACATGCACGGCAAATTGCCATTGCCCGATCAATTGTAACCCCTTTGTTATGTCCTGGTCTAAAGCCCATTTGTGTATCCCGGGGTCGACTTCTAGCATTAGGAGGGATGGGGCTAAAGAAAGTTGTGATTGTTCTTTGTGGATGAGCTTGTGTGGTTGTATTCTTCAACAACTTTTCCCGATGTCTCTTGAGCTCTAGCAAGAAAAGTCCTAGGCATCGTTGGTCCTGATATTTCATTACCTTGCGTAGTGGACCAAAGCCTTGTTTAAAGAGGCAATGGTATCTCCCTTTGATTTCATAAAAGACACTACAATGACAAACATAGTGTTCTTCAGATTCCACTCCTACAATTGTGTTAGAGTCTGAATGAAAAATCCTGAACAGGAAGGCAGTGGCAACCATCAAACAGTGTGTAGACGTAAGTGTTCTACAATATGTGGCTAACGACACAATGGCGCGCTACCAAACTACGCTACGACCTGTGGCACAAACTTTCGGGCTTGTATTAAAGGAAAAATGCCTACATGTTCTTTTCATTTTAATTGGAGAACCAGATGTGTATAGTCATGAAGTTCAGCATCGGAGAGATGAGAATCACGAATGGTGGCTTGAAGCCACTTGGGATGTGGTGGAAGCTGGTGTGTAGAGGGAGGGGAAACGAGTGGAGTTGAGGGAGAGGTTTGAATTGTTGGCAAAGTTAAGAGGTTGAGTAGGAGGAGATGGGGGGCTTGAAGGTGAGACATCTTCGTCTAAAATAGGAGATTCCTGCGGAGCTGGGATTTCAACCGTAAACTCATGTGAAATCCTAGAGTCATCCAGCTTAGACTCCACAAAATGAACATCCCTAGAGATGACTAGGGACTTTGATTCCAAATCCCATAACCTATAGGCTTTAGATTGTGTGTTGTAACCAAGAAATTTGCATTTCTTGGTTTTGGACTCAAATTTAGTCCTTTTATGATCTCAACTGTGAACATAAGCATCACAACAAAGACTTTAAAATGAGATATTGAGGGCTTTACACCTGTAAATGCTTCTACAAGGGTCATTACAGCAACTGCTTTTGTTGGGCAGCAGTTGATGATATAGACTGTTGTGTTGACAACTTCACTCCAAAACGAGAGAGAAAGATCAGATTGAGATAGCATTGTATGAGCCATCTCTTGGACTGTCTGGTTCTTCCTTTCCACAACTCCATTTTGTTGAGGAGTATTGGGAGTAGAAAGTTGGCGAGCAATGCCTCATTGAGAGAAGAAATGGTGGAAAGCTTGGGAGATAAACTCTCTACCATTGTCGGACCTGATCTTTCAAACTTTCTTTGATGTCCCATTCTCCACAACAGCTACCCTCCATGATGTGATATCGTATAAACCAAAAGAGGGTGATCACGGGCTAATTCGAATAAAAAGTTTACAAAATTTTATTATTTTAATCGTTGAGAGATACCTAAAAATGGTTGGGGAAGCATTTGCTATAGAATTATAAACATGTTATCATGTTTTACTATTATTATTATTATGTGCTCAAACAAAGTGGGAGAACTTTACCACATATTTTGAAGCATATTGATCAGCAACGGTGGACATCCACAACATGCGTTGGTCCAATTGATTATGTTCGGCGTCTAACAAGGTAACTATAGAGGAAAGTGAGCCAAAGTTCAGCATTACCAGGAAGGTAACTATAGAGTAAATTATCAAACAGAAAGGGTGATGTACCATAACAAGTGAACTCAAAATTTGAGCTCGTTGGCAATATCACGTAGAGGGGTATGACTCCCTCATCTTGTGGACTAATAGATTTCCTTCCTCTCTGTATATAAAATAAACACAATAATGACCCTTAGAAGGTCTACAGAAAACAATTGTTAAAACTCTAGAATAATCACATGATCTTGGAGCAAAAGCTAATGAGTATATAGGTTGGTAGAATTTAATGGTTTGCTATTTGAGTGGTCAAAACAGAAGAAATCGAATTATTCATTTAAACTATACACAAATCATAATAAGCAAGATTGTGTATAAAATGGTCAAATGGGGAAAGAGAGAAACATTTTCATTACTATTAAAAGTGCGTTATGTGTATGTGTACATGGAATTCTTGTTTGTATTCATATGTGAGGAGTATCCTGGTATGTGAATGTATGTAAATTCTATACTCAAAGATATAAATTGTTAGGCTAAAAGAGCCAAAATTTGGGGCAAAGCATAAAATTTTGGCTTTTATGAGATTGCTTGATGATCTACCTTCATCAATACAACCTACCTACACAACAAATATTGAAATTTTCATGGATAAAGTGTTCTATTTGATGAGACACATTGTACATATTCTATATATGTTAGGCTCCATGAACATTGAAGATGACAAATTTTTTATGACAAGCATATTTATTAGTGTGTTTTTGAAATTTAGAGAACAATGAATTTACCTTGCTGATTGGAAGTGCTATATCACAGTCCATCTGCATACATATATAAACACGCCATCACAAGAGAGTTTAGATTGTAAAATACAAAAAAAAAATGTTTTTATTGCTTTTACGTAGAGATATGTTTATTGTTTATTGTTTATTTCTTTATTTATATTTATATATTTCAATTTGTTTTAAAATTTGCAACTAATTAACTAATTAATTTGCTTATTTATGTAAATTCATGTAGCTTCTCGCAAGCATGAAGAAACGATGTTTTTTTTAAGTTGAGGGATATTTCACTTACATTTACTTGAAACATTGTTTGTGTTGAACCAATGTTTAAGACTGTTATGGACACACTTGTATCTTGTTTCCTTGCATCTTTGGTCTTTGGCGGTGGAGTTATCCTAACAGCCTCAATAATTCCAAGACTCCTACAAACGCAAATGAACATCATATACAAGTTACAAAATCTACAAGTCATCATTCATATAATATAAGTATTCCTACATACACCATAGATAATAAACTCAAATAGTTGTAACACAAGATGACATATTTTTTTAATCTTATTGTGCAGAATCTTGGATCCTCAACTTCAATCTTCAATCTTCATCCATCTTGATCTTCAACCATCGTTGGTGCCCTGCTTCGGAATACTGTTTTGCTAACATGTAGATTTAACCTTTATCCATCTTCCAATGCATAGAAGCACATTATTTACAACTTTTCATTTCTTAAGACAACCAAAATTTCGTCAAAATTTAGCTTATTCCTAGGGAATTGCCCAAGGGCTGCTAGAGTCATAGACTTCCTACATATGAGACGGCATTTAAGATACACTAATGAATAGTATGACAAACAAATTTGCACATTTATGAGTACATATATTACATTACAAAGTACCACAATGTTGGCAGTAAAACTTGTGAGAAAGAAAGAAAGAAAGAAAGATATATTAACATCTTTTAAGAGGCCAAAATGGCCTATAAGAACAAATAAGAGATCACATCTTAAGTGTTGTCTCATCTTTGAGAACAAATCAAAATAAAATAAATATTACACAATTAATATAAAAGTAAATAAGATGAAAAGAAAAGAAACGACGGAATCTGGTTTTTCACACATGAGATTCTCAAGTTAGGTATATTGTAGTTTTTGTCTTCGAAATATCTGTAGCATAGGTCGACCCAGAATGAAAATGTCTCCGACGCGAGGGAAGCACCTACAATGGCGGGAGATAATGGCTTTTATCTGTCGATGACAAGGGTGTCGAGGTCGTGGTCCATGGGGCCGGGGCCTACGTGCACGGCAATTTGCTATTGCCCGATCAATTGTAACCCCTTTGTTATGTCCTGGTCTGGAGCCTATTTGTGTATCCCGTGAGAGACATATACAAGTTAAATATTCATTACATACCAAGATCTAGAATATAGGAGATAAAGTATATGTTCATTGACTCTCCCGTCACAAAATGGCCTATGGGACCAAGTATTAGGATAAGTCTTAGTAGGGGTATAAGAGTTTCCCAACCGGAGTGTAGTGAGTGTGATTTATGAAAGAGTTTAGGTAAGAGGTCCTAGCAAGGACTCTATCAAGGTATGGGACTTTGAATCCTTCTTCCATGTTGTGTTTGAACAACCCTTTTTTGGGGAGTTAAGATTTATGTTCAGAATTGTCGCCTTTTGGTTGAGCATCTCCATTTCCCTTTCTGATTTTCCAGTGCTGTCCTTGAGTCTAGCATTCTCTTGGGTAAGCATCTCCAATTGGTTTGCTACCTGCTTGGCATTTTCAAGTGTTCGTTGATGTTCAGCTTGAATTTTCTCTCTCCTCTATAAGAAGTTTTTCTGGTGGGTGACATCTTGGAGAGAAACCTTCGACTGTTTAAGTTGCTCTTGAACAGCAGTATTTTGATCACTCAAGCTGCTTTCTGAAGCCGGCAGCGATTCTTGAACAGCAGTATTTCCACCATGGTTATTTTCTCTTTCTGAAGCCAGCAGAGATTCTTGGTGACTGTTGGGCTGCATTTTCAGAATCCTTTCGATGGTTCTCTTGATTGACATTCATTTTATACTCAACCAAATCAATTGATTGTGAATCTGGGGTTGAGATGGCTATATGCACCGATATTAAAACCTTCGCTGAGATATCTAGGCATGTCTTCCCCAATACTCCCTACTCCATCAGCAACAACCTGATTTCGATCCATTGATTGCATTTGGGATTTTCTATCAGAAGAAAACTGCTGTATCCATTGACTTTCTAACAGAAGACCTGCTATTCATTTCAAAGTGCGAAGCTTCCTGAAATTGGTCCCGGGAGTTTCTCTTCAGAGAAGACTGTCTGGCTTCAGAATGTAACTGCTGCGGGGTATTAGGAGTCCCAGATTGCGACTTCCTTTGGTCAGTCCTCTGCTCATCTCTGAGATCCATCCAGACATGATTGAAAATCTGTTGTGCTTTGCCCTTTACTTCTTGCAACACTTGAACTGAATCATTTACTGGAAGGCCACTGATTTCTTGTTGAAGAGAAATTACAATTGCATTAGGTTGATAATTGTTATTCTCGCTCTTACTTTGTGTTCCAGAAAATGGTGCTACATCTTGATAATCTCTGCGTCCTCCACTCAGAATGGAGGGTTGTCCTTCAATAGAAACACGTAAATTAGAAGAAATGATAGCTTCAGAACTGTTCGTCTATAATTCGAATTGCATTGCTTCCTCCCATCACCATCGCTTGCAGAATTCCTTGTTCTGTGTGACCTTATCTCTTGCAATGGTTGTTCTTGATCCTTTCTTAATCCCAGATATCCTTGATCGGGCAGACACAGGAAAGGGGTGCAAACTTCCACCACATATGATTCATAGACTTCCTCTCCATAGGGGGGTCACCAAGATGTTTATGGAGAATAGGCTCCACCCCCCTCAAGGGGTTGAGCGTGAGGGAGAAAGAAAGAAAGAAAGAAAGATATATTAACATCTTTTAAGAGGCCATTTTGGCAAATTCTCTCTTCATTCATGCCCCATATGGGCTTATATAGTTACGTCAGGGTTACACATTAACCAGATACCTGGGGGTACATACCCCTCTAGCCATCCACACACACACAACTTACTTGCACTCTTTCATATCTACACACATGCACACATATTTTGTCTGTGTTCATACACATACGAACACTCACACTCACTCTCGTGCACATTTGCAAATACACTTACAACAAAACTTCATACATAGACTTTCACACTACATTCCCAATGACAACTTTTTCAGCGCCTTCTTGACAATGCAACCGTCTTCTCCAGCCTCAACTGCCACGAAACAGCTCCCCGTTTACAAACTTGGCAACACTTTCTTCTAATTTATCAATGCATAGAGCAAATAGAGTTGGTGAGAGTGGGCATCCTTGCTTAACACCAATAGTGCTATTGAAAAAATCTGAAAGTCTATCGCTCATATGCACACAACATATAACTTTCTTATATATTGGAGAAATTGCAAGCATATATTCACTTGAGTTCTCCCATTCGCCTCCAAAGATGCTCAGGTGGTACCATATCAAAAGCATTATTGATTACCTCTCAAGTGACTTTCTTCCATTTATACTCTAAAGGTGCATATATTCACTTGAGTTCTCCCATTCGCCTCCAAAGATGCTCAGGTGGTACCATATCAAAAGCATTATTGATTACCTCTCAAGTGACTTTCTTCCATTTATACTCTAAAGGTGACAAGGTGATCAATGGTGCTATGGTGTTTTCGAAAGTCAGCTTGTCCATAAGCTCTCTTACCATTTCTTTTCAACCCATACACTTATCTTTGATTCCATTATACATCCAAATAGTTTTTCCATTAGCGAGCCAACCATGATGGTTGGATAGTTGTTTACATTATTTATATTTCCACCTTTATGTAAAGGTTTGATCCAATTTGTAGTCCAATCGTAAAGATAACTTTGGTTGAAGATGTGTGAAAACTATAGTCGACCATGAGCAAAGGCAGGCATTGTATCAAAGTGTGATACTTAGACTATTGAACTTGTTTCCAGGCATACTCAACCACTATAATCACTTGTGCCTCAATGCCCCGTCTCACATCGCAATGCGTGTGAGCAAAGTCGCATGGAAGCAATGGTTTAGATGGCAAACAACGAGATGGGCTCTAACATGTATTAATGTGTACAGTTTCCCTATCCAACGAAGAATATGGTTTTGTAGTTAGGTGCAACATATGTCGATGTCTGAGGCATGAGCCTCCACATTTTTCTCATGTCATGATACATTAGCATTGCAAAAGGGCTCATTTACAAAGGAATCCAGTGATGCATCATGAAGCAAGTGTGTTGCATCCCATCTTCCAAAATCACTTTTCAACATGTTGCGTACAACCGCAAGTGACCTTGTCTCAAGAAATAGGAGGGTGTATGTTGTTTGTTTCTTAACTTGTATGCTTGTGGACATTTCAAACTTTCTAAAGTAGATATAGGGATGTTACCACACCATTCTTCCAACCCCCATAGAGAAGCATCGGTGCCCCCATAGAGAAGTAATGCATTCCATAGAATGAATGAATGAATGAATGATATATTAACGTCTTTTAAGAGGCCAAAATGGCCTATAAGACCAAATAAGAGATTACATCTTCAGTGTTTTCTCGTCTTTGAGAACAAATCAAAATATAATCAATATTACACAGAAAATATAAAAGTAAATAAGATGAAAAGAAAAGAAACGAGGGAATCTGGTTTTTGGCACATGTGAGATTCTCAAGTTAGGTTTTTGGCACATGTGAGTTTTTGTCTTCAAAAGATCTCTAGCATACGTCGATCCAGAATGGAAACGTCTCCGAAGTGAGGGAAGAACCTATGATAGTGGGAGATAATGGCTTTTATCTGTTGATGACAAGGGTGTCAAGGTCGTGGTCCATTGGGCCGGGGCCTACGTGCACAGCAAATTGCTATTGCCCGATCAATTGTAACCTCTTTGTTATGTCCTGGTATGAAGCCCATTTGTGTATCCTGTGATGGAATTGTAGCATTAGTAGGAGTGATGGGGCTAAAGAAAGTTGTGATTGTTCTTTGTGGATGAGCTTGTGTGGTTGTATTCTTCAACAAATTTTCCCGCTGTCTCTTGAGCTCTAGCAAGAAAAGTCCTAGGCATCGTTGGTCCTCATATTCCATTACCTTGCTTAGTGGGCCAAAGCCTTGTTTAAAGAGGCAATGGTATTTCCCTCTAATTTAATTAAAGACACTACAATGACAAACATAGTGTTCCTCAAATTCCACTCCTTAATGACACAATTGTCAAATTCTCTCTTCTAGAGGTAGTCATGTATACCTACTAGGCATGCTCCGGAACCCCCGAATCTCTCTATGTAATGTAATACCTTATCTATATAGAGAGCGAAGAGAGTGGGGGATAGTACGCATCCTTGCTTCACTCCAATTGTGCTAGCCACCGCCTCTGACAAGCCCTTGGACGACCGTACTTTTCTTGACACAGATTCATAGAGTGCATAGATTCCCCATTGCATATATGTAGGAGCACCAAGGGCTTCTAGCCGCTGCATAAGCCGCGCACGTGGCACAGTGTCAAAGGTTTTTCGGAGATCCACAAAGCAGCAATAAATCCTCTTATTGTGGGCTCTGCCCTCTTCAATAAGGGCCCAGAGGGTGAATATGTGATCCAAAGTTGTGAACCCCTTCCAAAAGCCTGTCTGTCCAACTAAACGGCAGCCATTCGGATCTGCCCATATACTCAATTCTGATTCTAGAATTGACCCATATAGTTTAGCCAAGTGATGGCCAATCATGATTGTCCTATAGTTGCTTGGCATCATGGGGTCTCCACTCTTGAGGATTGGCACAATGGTATGCTGAGTCCATCTAGTAGGGAAACCTTCACACATGGCTCTATTAAAAATGTGTGCTAGCAATGGGACCAAGGTGTCACAGGCATAGATAAAGTGCTCACCCACCAATCCATCATGATCTTGGGCCTTCCCAAATTGTAGCCGATCAATGGCATTTCTGACATTTTGTGGTGTAAAGAAGGTTATTCATGTGGGCGTGAGGCATTCGGGTGGGGAAGAGGAGGTTGCCCCGGGATATAATATAGAACCATTGCATATTCATGCCACACCTATGGTGAGGTTAATTGTGTGGTGGGTTGCCTCTCATTAAACATTTTCTATGCTCTTTTACTCCCTTGTCCTAGAAACAAGCGATCCAAATGATCTTCAAATTTAGCCAAATACAATCTCTTCTTCTTCCTTACAAGGCGTTGGAAGGTTGCTCTCACTTGGTTGTGTGTATAAATGCCCCGTGTTACATCACGCTGCAAGCATCTCCTTATATCATGACATTCCTCATCATACCAACTATTTTGTATTACTCTACCAAGTTTGGGGGGATTGGCCGACGTGTGAGGGAAGGCATTGCTGGCTACTTTATGCAATGATTTGGACAATCGGTGGGTAAGCTCTTCAAGGGGTGCGAAAGGATCCAAATCTAGCATGCCATTGTATACACTACAACTATACACATCAATTGTCTTTCGAGTAAATAGATACCTAGCCAGCCCACTCTCCTTAGCATATACATCCTTTGTGCATTCATCCTTTACCTCGAAGCGTAGATATGCATGATCTGCTGCCAAGCTAATAGGTCTACCCGATAGTGTGAACACTGTTATTGCAGGTACAAGAGATGGAGATCCCATTAGATAATCGACTGTGCTTGCACCCCCTTTTGGGTTCCAACATGTCAAAGCATCTCATCCAGGCCATTATGACAAGCCATTATATATCACAAATCCATGCGCACTTCCCAAGGCTAGAAAGTGTTTTCCATATTCAATTATAGCACTCATATCTTGAGCTTGTGCCATAACTTCTCCATAAACAGCCTCGTTGGTGTTAAACATAGTTGGTTGTTCATCCTTGGTTCGTGCATTAAAATCTCCTAATTATGTCCCCCATAGTAGCAAATCTTACGATATCATCATATAGTGGTAGATATGGTGATTCACGTCGAGGCGCAAACCTTGAGTAGGCAAGTGGAAAGTAGCAAATTGCAATATATAACTCCCTAAGATCCCCTCTTTTTATTCGTATCCACATGTAGCATGCATCTACATCCTTATGGACAACATGCACTCTATCATGGAGCTCCTTTTTGTATAGCACATCTGCTCCTCCGTTTTTGTATAGCACAGCCACTCCTCCCTTTTTGTATAGAAAGAAAGAAAGATATATTAACGTCTTTTAAGAGGCCAAAATGGCCTATAAGACCAAATAAGAGATTACATCTGTGTTGTCTCATCTTTGAGAACAAATCAAAATAAAATAAATATTACACAGTAACATAAAAGTAAATAAGCTGAAAAGAAAAGAAACGAGGGAATCCGGTTTTTGGCACATGTGAGATTCTCAACTTAGGTATATGTAGCTTTTGTCTTTGAAAGATCTCTAACACATATGAGATTCTCAAGTTAGGCAAAATACAAAGCAGCATGCATAGCGGCATCCAACATAGTTTGGCTAAGAAGAAGGACGGCAACGGTATTGAGGTGTGACAATCAGAGTTGCATGTAGCAATGGGCACGGTTTCTGCTCAAACCAAACCGAACCATTAAGCCATGGTTTAACTGTTTATTGGTTCCAAAATATTTTGATGGTTTGGTTTGGTTTCGATTTTCGATAAACGATTCGGGTTTGGTTCTAAAACTCGAGTTTATAGGTTTATAGGTTTGGTTTAAAGGTTTAAAGGTTTTTTACCTTAATATTTTATTGATTTAGTGGTTTAATTAATGGTTTTTTATTGATTTAATTAATTTAACTTAAATGTTTATTTAATTTAATGGTTCAATTAAAGTTTCTTTTATTGATTTAATAAATTTAACTTAAATGCTTATTTAATTTAATGTATGTTTGTTTAGTTAGATGTTTAATTAGTTTGATTTAAGTGGTTAGGTTTAAATTTTTTATTAAATGGTTTGGTTTGGTTTTAACTTTTCCCTAAACGGTTTGGTTTTAAATGGTTTGGTTTCAACTTTTTCTTAAATGGTTTGGTTTAAATACTGAGGGTTCATAATCAGTTTGGTTTGGTTTTTGCTTTGAATAAATGGTTTGGTTTCGGTTCGGTTTGGTTTTGTTTTAAATTTTTTATTAAATGGTTCGGTTTGGTTTTAACTTTTCCCTAAACGGTTTGGTTTTAAATGGTTTGGTTTCAAGTTTTTCTTAAATGGTTTGGTTTAAATACTGAGGGTTCATAAATGGTTTGGTTTCGGTTCGGTTCGGTTTCTTTGCCTTGAAACCAAACCGAACCGCGCCTATTGCTAGTTGAATGGCCATTGCCAAGAACCCCGTATTTCATGCACGTACTAAACACATAGAGATTCGGTATCACTATGTGTAGGAGCTAATAAATGATGAGACTATGGAGCTTGAGTATTGTCCGACATCAAAAAATGTTGCGGATATCTTCACAAAGGCGCTTGGAGCGGAACAATTACAACAACAGCTTCGACGACTGCGAGTTGGCCCAATTCCAAGTGAACTCGATGGGTTGACCATTGAGGGGGCGTGTAAGATATAATCAATGATCAGCCACAAGTTGTAAATCTATCCCCATATGTGCTCTTAGAGTGCACATTTTGTGATAGTGCCCAAATGAGGAGCTACTGTGCAACTCGACCATACGACACAATGTATTTAGGAAAGAGCGAAGTAGGCTAATAGGATTGGCTAATCAAGTCAACTAGAATATTTTGTGGGCAAGTTACGATGTACTTAGTCTTGAAGTATGTGCCATTGACTTCAAGATAAGTACTATCTAGCACTAGCCTGTATCTAGGGAGTTGGGTCATATTAAATGACAAGTCATTGGATAGAAAAGGAATATCTCCACTACTATCAACTGACTTGCACATATAATGTTATACTCAGACCAAACATAGAATATAATCCACTTACACAATGGTTGGATTAATCATCAGTCCCCACTAATTTTGTAGTGAGCTGGTCCAGATCCCATCTAAGCTCTAAGGTGTGAGTGCAAGGGTGAACTACCATTGTGAGCTACTCTCATATGTAATAGAAGTTTTGTTTTCATATATCCATCTCTATGGTTGTAACTCTATATACCTATCTAATTGATTCTCTATATTTCTAACACAATGAATATCTACATTGGGTATCTTCGTTTCGGGAGCTCCCAAAGACGTTGGATACATGTCATTGATCGGATCAATGCCTCGGTGATTATAGGTGTTGTTCCCATCTCTACCCAGATTATATCATGGGGCACCGATGCTTTCTGTCTTTTCATGCAGGCAATCATTGACACTAGTGGTCTCTCTAAATTTGGCCCATGAGACAGTTGGTTACAATAATGAGAGAGCAATCCGTAAAATTGTCTACTAAAGACTAGGAGGTAATGCATTCAACCATTACACTCCTAGCATTAGCTAGAAAATTAGGGAAAAAAGAGGTATCATAGTCAAGCATGAACCCAATGTCTTAAACTTGGTAATCTAATAAATTACCACTAAGGTAAGAGAAATTTACACAATTTCTTAGTTAATTGAAAGTAAGAGAGTATCCAAACTTTCTACTACGATCATAAACAAGAATCATGAAGAAGACTTACCTTTTCTTTAAGAACTTGATTTTATCTATGTTGAACTCTATGTTTATTGATAACATTTCTGCGGTTTGAAGTGGTATGTAGATGCACTGACATTCACTTGGCTGTAGAATACAATGAAAGATCATCAATAACAAAAACAATTCTTACAATATGCAAATTTATCTCATTGAAAGCTATAATGACAATCTTTATGTTAAAGTATAGCAACACAAACTTCAATATAAACTACAACTATACTTAAAATAGCATTTTGGTAAGCTTCCCTAAATTTGATCATGAAAACAATACACTTACACTCTAAGTCACCCTAGAATGAGTAATGAGGCACCATCAACATATTTAAGTATGCATGGGAATCCAACACTAGTTGAGTAAATTTGTTAATTTGTTGTATAGAGTTCTCAACTTTGATTGTTTCTATGCATGGAACCCTTTGGATTTATCATTGACAATTTTGATGAATTCACAAAGTAGAATGAATGATGAGATTGTAGCTAGCAACACTGCTATTTGGATGTGTCATTTAGAATCAACTAGTGATTTGCTTGGTCGGGAATAATTACCTTCACTGACAGTTTTTCGATTATTTAACCCTTCCCTGCATAGGACTTGAGTGTTCCATTAACCTTAGTTCTCCAACTAACATTGCCCTAACATCTAGCCTCAATAAGTGCATTAATTTCCTTACTGTTCACCACTATCAAGGGTGTATAGGCACTTAATCATACAAAACACTCATCTTAAAGCACTTTATCCAATGAGGGATAATACATAGAATTGTGTGCTCATGTGTTCCTTGGCAAGAAGACTGAAATATAATGCAATCACCTGGACTGTTTTTAGCCGTAGTTTATCTACATTAACTTTAAAAACCTAAGTTTCCTTACCCTGGTGACTAACTCAACTAGCTCCTTACCTTCTAAACCAAGATCATCATCGGCCAATACCAACGGTCTGCACTTGGTCATGCAAAAACAACCATTCAATGCTCAACTACTGTTGAAAAATGTCCCAGGCCAAAAGTCTCATTGCTCCCCAATATTAATGCAACCATCAATTCGAGTCACCATGTTATCATCCACATGTAAGGAGCTGCAAGATCATTGTGTATCTTATGTTCTTGTTATGTGTTTTTAAGTAATCCATATAGTTGCTTCAGCATGTCTACCAGGTAGCTAATTCCAAAAGAGAGGTGGTAATGAGATGTCAAGAAACGAAGAAGGATGCTAACACATGGGAACAAAAGACAATGACGGTTGGCTGAAATTGCAATGGTTAGCCTTGAGTTAATAGATGATTCTTTACTCAAGTCGTCATAGGAATAAATCCTAAGGATGTCAAAAGGTCTAATATAGATGGAATCTAGTTTAGGTGTCAACCATTAAACTCATAGATTATTAGAATCCTAGAGGTATGTATAATGTTTTTTATCATTTAGGGTGATGAGAGGTTTATATTATGCAGAAGTGAGGACCCAACGCTTGTATATTTTAGAGCCTAGGAATGGGAAGACCATTTGGCACTATATATAATGCCTTCAAGTTGGGAACACAAGCATTGGCAATTGGCAATTGGCCGACTTCACAAGCAGTTACAAAGAAGTTTCAATCACAGATTCTTATTTAGCCCAAACCTATTGTCATTAGTTCCCATCGAGGGCCATACATGTCCCCAACAAGCTCGTGCAATAACATTGATATTGGTAGATGAATTGAGTGATTCAACTTACACTTGGTAGTCCTACCACCGAGAATGGTCGCCCAAATTTATCAACAGAGTACAACCATTTGTGATATTTCTTTCTATATGCATCTTGTTCCTGCAAATATAAGTATTTGAATTTGTCAAGTTGAATTAGCTCCCCATGGTCAAACCATTTTCCAATAAGTACTTGAATCTTTAAAGTTGAATTAACTCCCCATTGTCAAAACCATTTTGCAATTTTGGAACTTAAAATGAATCCTTTAAGGCATGGTTTCATGTATCGTTTTTGGCTCTCAGATGGTGACTCCCATTGACAATAAATGTTTCCTAAATCCCTCATATCCTACTCTTCTTCCAAATCCGACTTTGCCTCTCAACCCCTCAACTACATATCAAGATAGCTTGATTATATAAGCTAGCACAATTGTTCCAGTTATTAGATTCCTTGCTTGCAATGCAAGTTTAAATAAATGCATGAAATTATATATTACAATGCTTGATATTGATGAATATTAAGGTAGATCATCAACCATGTTTGTCTTCGAAAATGAATATATCTAGTATATGATAGAACAATAATGATGCAACATTGATTGGTGGCACCATAGCGAAGGAACTTAACATCTCATTCAACGAAGATTAAACAATGAAACAATGACTATAAAATGATAGTTGTCAAGCCCCCATGATGAGAACACAAGTTCGATGCATGAAAAAGTGAACCTATTATCGTCCACTCAGCCAAAGATTTGTTTATTTAAATAAACATCAGCTACCCGTCTTTTTGGTTGTGTATCCTCAATATGAAAGCCAATTGTGATGACCACTCATCTCGTAAGTAGACACCTTCTTGCTGATATTTGGTCCTGTGCGCCATGTGCATACAATGCAAACCCTAACATTTGGACCATATTGAGGAAATGTTCTAGATCCCACATGGAAATATAATGGCTCTTGTGTATTCATCGACATATTATTGTAAATGCATGTGTCCTGAATGTAATGAAGTGAATAACTAGGTAATGACACATGACGAAATTAATAGTAAGGAGGGAAGAAAAGAATCTTACTTCTATCTTTCGTTTGATGTCATTCCTTAAACAACTTCCACGGGGCTCAAAGCAATGATTGGTATCCCCCACGAACCATTTTACGAAATAATCTTTGGAAATCCCAATTTTATCACATCCAATTCCATTAAATGTGAATTCAGACTTTTTTATAAGAAGCCAACGAGTACGATCAAGATTGAATGTTGAACACTATAAAACATAATAATATACACATGGAATAAAGTTGTTAATAAATCAATGGATTTTATTATACATATAACGAAATCAAACTTAATTGAAGGTAAAAATAATAATAATTTAAACTTATTATGACAGGGTGCTTCACGTATACAAACCACACTCTATAGAATATGTTTAAATTGTTAAGTTTGTAATGGGAGAGGTATGTTATTTACGAAAAAAAAGTATATTAATGTCCTTTAAGAGAAAGAAAAGTAAAGATCATACCAAGTGTTCTAAACATGGCAAAGCTATGAGATAGTCGTCGAAGTTCAATTTTATATCATATTGGTATAAACTACTACTTGTCTTGATATTTATAGAGAAGTCTCTTGTTACGCCCTCTCGATTTTGCTTGTCGAATGTAAATGATGCCTATATAAAAAAGATGTAATGGAACATGATTACGTAAGGGAAGTAAAACTTGAAGTACCATGATTATAGTTTCTCTTTATACATGCTTTAAACATGATATTCAAAGTTACATCAGGGTTATTTGAGGACCTTGAAAAGTATAGGAAAATATGAGATGTTAAAGTGATTTGTGGCCTTAAATGATACTACGACATCACTATGATAATAAGGCCCATGCATGACTGTGTTTAATAAATATTCTTCAATTAAGGTAGAAGGCAACATCAGCATCCATATCTCCAACAATGGAAAAAACATGTTGCTATAAAATAAGGGTGAAACGCATCTGGTTTAGAGTTCCGGGATGTGTAATTACAAGCCGACAAATCCTTGCCATAAGATTCTTCATGTTGAAGTAGGGATGATAAAGGTGTTTTGTCCAGACATCTTGTTTTAATATACACTAACACATTTATATAGAGATTGTAAAGCATCTAACTCTCGTAGTCCAAACATGAAACACCGGATTCTTTGAGAGCTGGATACTGTTGAGATTGTCGCAGTTGATGGGTATCGGCTTGTTCACCAATTCGTTGAAGTCTTTCAGCAGTTTTTTAAGCCACACAGCTTCGCAGACAGCTACAGTTGTGCCCCTATACTCCACCTCAGTGCTCAATAGAGCCATTGTTGGCTGTTTCTTGCTGCTCCAAGAGATTGCTCTACTATCGAGTGAAAACATAAATCCCAAAGTGGATCACCTATCAGATGCGTGAACCCTTCAAGTTGAGGTGGTACTCCACGCTTGTAGAAGATACCATGGTCAAGTGTTCCACAAACATATTGTAGCAATCACTTAGCACATATCTTGGGCAGCTTCTTTGTAAGTCTCGGGGTTCTTGGTTTGCTGCGACTTTCATCATGAATGCATAGCGATGCACCATGTACTCGTTGTACCCAAACTTTACTAATTGGGTCCTTTTGTCGGCTCAATTCACGAAGTTTCCCATTGGCCACCTCCGGGAGCTTCTTTAATCTTGGTGTCCTCATTATAGACACATCATACTTGTTATTGACTGATCAGGGTGATTGATCCGAGTCTTCACCAGATGTCATGCGCTTGGCCTCCTGCTCAGGCAACTTGCCCTTTCTTTTCTTTCTGCGGGTGTAGCACCAAGGTGACACCACATCAGAGGTTTCTTCATGCTGTGCAAGATTCTGATTGCTGGATGACACCTCAAGTCCGGTCAGCTGGAGTGAGGGCACACTCTCTGCTGGTTCTCTACCCATAATGACCGTTAACATCTCTTCTTCTTCACCCTCAGAATCTGCATCAGATCTGCTTGTTTCGAACACAACGGGGATCACCGATGCCAGGCCATACCATGATGCCACTTCATCAAATACCACAGCTCGGCTTACTCGTGACAGTCGAGTGATGGGGTTAAAACACTTATAACCCTTTTGCTCATGTGAGTAACCGACCAAGATTATCTTCACTGACTTTGGGACAAGCTGTCTCCGCTTCTCATCAGGTACCTGCACATATGCAATGCTGCCAAAAACCTTCAAGTGTGAAAGGTCTGGCTTTCTCCCAAAATACTTCTCGTGCGGGGTAATGACACGAACACCCTCAATCATGCACCTATTGATAAGATACACGGCCATAATTTCTGTCCCTGCCCAATAGATCTTGGGCATGTTCTTCTCCTGCAGCATAGCGCAAGCCATCTCAAGAATTGTGTGATTCTTCTGCTCGGCAACACCGTTTTGTCGTGGTGTGTACCGGCAAGAGAATTCGCGACGAATCCGCTTCTCTTCTAGAAAGTCCTTGAGCTCGGTTGAGAAGTATTCTTGGACACCATCGGACCATAAGCATCGAATCTTGCAATTCATCTCATTTTTCACTTGATTCTTTAACTTCAGAAAGTGGGAGAAGACCTCATTTTTTGACGTCATCAGGCATATCCAAGTACACTACAAATAATGGTCAATGAAGGTAATGAAGTACCTCCACCCACCGATTGTCTCATTTTGAGTCCCATACATCTGAGAGGATGACATCCAACAGGAATTTACTCACATTCCTTTCACTCACGAATGGATGCCTATGTTGCTTACCTAGCTGGCACGCCTCACATACATTATCAAGATTTTTTGAAGTAAATCGTGGCAATCCGTGCATAGGTCCTTTTGTTTGCATCGATCAGAGTTTACTAAGGTTTACGTGGCCAACCCTTTTGTGCCACAACTTGATATTAGAATCAACCTTCCTGGTTGAATCGTACTTGCATTCCTTGCTCGACAATTTGGCCAACCAAGACCAAATTCTTTGTGATCGTCGGAACATGAAATATGCCCTTCATTTAGCCCTTGTTGTCATGATTGTTAAAGGCCACATCTCCAACGTGCTCGATCGTGTGTCAAGTCATCACCGGTCTCCACCATAGCAGGTCTCTCAGGTTCCTTCAAAAGGCCGTCATTGATGACTTGTCAAGTGATTTGAGGCAGCTGAATCCACGAACCAGGCATCATCAGGTTGGGATGTGCTTGTTATCATGTTATTCTCCAGGTGTTGAATTACAACATCGTCCCTTTGTTATCTAGGCCAGCCATCATAGCATTGTTTGTTTGCTGCTAGGGTGAGGCAGTAGAGTCTTTTTTTTTCTTCCAACACTCTGCTTCAAAGTGGCCATGCTTTCCATAATACCAACACTCGGTTTGCTGGTTTTGCCGGGTTGATGTAGGTTGGTGGAAGCTCTCCTTCTGCCGGAATTCCGTTGGCTGCTTCGACCTTCTTGATGCCTGGAATTAAACTGTTGCGAACCTCGTCCACCTCTTCCTCGGCCATTCCTCCCCTGATTTCCATGACCATGACCATGACCTTGACCAAGATCATCCTGTGTATATAACATCTGCCCATCAGATGTTGGACTTTTCGACCATGTATGGTTCTCCTCGACCATTAGCATGTGTTGCAAGTCAAAAAAGCTTGGGGATTCTCCCTTCTTGTTATGGAAGTAATGCACCATACTTTTGTGTGAGGCCACCAAGGCAAATATGCACCATCTCGTCATCATCGACCATGACATTGACAGAGCCGAGTGAATCAAATAAGTCTTTGATCTGGTGGGTATAGTCTATCACGGACATATCCCTCTGCCGAATATTGTTCAACTCTTGTTGGAGTTGAAGTTTTCTAGCTGTAGTTGAAGCCGCGAATATCTTCTTCATGTTTTTCCATGCTTCATTCAGGGCTTTCGCATTTCAAATATAGTTTAACATGTGATCTTGCACACATGTTGCCAAGCAGCACATTACCCTATTGGCGCCTTGCTGTCATGTGGGGTAGTTGGGGTTTATAAGATCGGGGACTGTTTCTTGAGCTCTCTCTATATAACTCTAGTACCCCTACCTAACTAGGTACTGCTGCATCTTGTACTCCCAAAATGCATAGTTGTGCCTGTCCAACTTCTCCATTGGAAGTGCGCTACCCATATGTGAATTCATCTTTCTTATTTCTTGATTCCTATGCTCCTCTTGATGTGAACCTCTTATCGTGCAACACTACAACGATGATAGTCGGTTTGAAACGGCGCCTCTAACTGCTCACACAATTTCAATGGTAGAGCTCGGTGAAGGATCTCTAACCCTCATGCTTTGATACCATGTAAGGAATCTAACTCTCGTAGAGTTGAGTATGTAGAAGTGTAGTGTGTGTGTGAGAGTGAGTGTGTGAGCAAGAGAGAATAACCAGAAATTAAGAAAATACATAGTAGGGGGATGATAGCTTATGCATTGAACAAAAAACTATATTAATTAACAAAAGATCATCAACTAAACACAATGGGCCAAGGGAGTTTTATATACAAGTCCTCAAGGAACTGTCGCGTTAAATGTGTTGGTGGAATCTAATCAAGATATCCACACGAATACAATTCTGTCATAAGAATATTTGATATTCTTTGACCACATTCACCCTTGACAACTACACGGATTACAATAAAGTGTGCTCACACACTTTTTCACACATTGTGCTTTTCTTCATAAGCACATGTTCAAAAAAGTTGAGCTCAATTCTCAACATATATATATATATAGATAGATTTAGATATAGATATATATCTTTTTAACATCCATAGGAGGCTGATTGTGATACGTGAGATGGGCCCTTGCCCACGGTGATGATCAAACTTGAGTTCTCTCAATTTTATGACTACATTGCCTCATGAAGCATATCACATGGTGCAAAACTAACCAAAAGATTTGACATCATAAAACCCACATTCAGCCATCCAACTAGTAATGAGACATCAGTCTTAGACCAAGAGCACTTTATTATAGTTTTGATATATTTCTACATCTTTGTACACAAATTATTATGATTCTATATTACATTTATATAATTTATGAGTAAATCCCATTACAGAGCTATAGCATTGTGTGTGTACTTATAAAGCTATGGAACACTACGCATTGACATTACATTGTACCTGTGGATTCCCATTGACATCAATTATCAGAGATATATCAAATATAAGTTCTGGTGAAGATAACTCCATAGCAAGGTACCTACCAAATATGTTGTAAGCCACATGTTATAAAACATTTGAACAAATATGGTAAAGTAGTAATCACCCTATATAATAAGGTGATCAACTATTTCTGTACACATAAATATTTAATTTAGTAACGTTTTATGGCAATTGAATCTTTTTATTTACCTAATGTACACAGATAGTCGAGTTAGTTACACAATGTATTTGTAATAGTGCCTTGAGCTTCACATGTAGATTTAATATTAGATGATATATAGATAGCTGTCCCTGAGACCTTGGGCTGAATCTAAGTGATATATCCTCCTCCTATTCCTGTATGGCATGCTTTCTTAGGAAAATTATGACATTCCATTTGCAAGGCAATGAAACGATAAAAAAGTACAGCCAATGAATCATTTCACTCCTTACAAGGACCATATGTGCATAGGAGGTTATCGGATGACTCTAGACAAGGGATCTTCGTCACATGATTGCTTGTGCATTAAGGGAGAGATAATCATCCTCCATGCAAATTCATCAATTTTTCCTTTACCCCTCTGGAATGCTAAACTAGCCAAAATTCTCCACTCTTTTGAGGTTAATTCATGTAAATCAATATTTAAACTCTTTATGTATCATTTTCGAAAGAAATTTCTAATTTAAACCTTGCACACTCCTATTTCTAAGAATTAAATTACAAACTAATGAATATAGAAGTGGAATAGAATGAACGTACTTATCATCTGAATGACTTATAGTATGCACCGTACCTACAAAAGTATCATAAACATAAAAAAAAGTAGGATAACCAAATAATTATGACTTTGAAAAAAAGAGCACATAACTTACAGAATCTAGAACGGATACTACAATCCATGAGAGGAGCACATCTAAGCCCTGCAAACTCATTTTGCGGCTTATATGTACAACTACAACAACCTCGAGTCTATAATAGCAATTATTATGCCAATTCAATTTCTTTTTTGTGATGTAAAATCATTACAATTAGTACACATGTTATGAGGAATATAGCTTACAAAATAATTGGGGTGCTCAATTGCTCCTTTAAGAGGTCTCATTTAATATTTTCGTTCACATAAAAACGTCTATGCATTACCATATATTTGAGACAACCATTCTGTTGTATGGATATTCAATGTGTTTCTTTTTTACTTTATCAAATTATACCTGGCAATCTATGTATCTGGCAACCTTGGAGACACATTTCTTATCTCTTTTAGGCAGCTAAGCATACCCATTCCATTAGACCCTAGGAGAAAACTCCCGTATCCTAGGTATGCACAAGTGAGAATTTACAAGTGGGGGATGGAATACCTCTCTGAAGTTGGGCCTTTTTTCAAGCTAGGCATAAGTCTTGGTAAAAAATAACCAAGTATTCACACCATTAGTGGTGTTGGGCCTACCCTGAATAACTCATGTTAAACATACGTCTAACTTGGCCATAGGGCTTTAACAATCTAGGAGAATATAAAGGAGAATGGATCGTCTAACTGTAATGGTAAACATTTTAGTATTAAAACCTAGTACCTTGATTTCATAAACATCACATGTAAACAATTAGGATATGGGTTTGAGGTTCAATTTTGCAACTAATGGCCTTCCTCTAATCTTCCGCACAGCAGAGACTTGGATCCTTATTTCTCTGCTCTATGGAAGATGATGAATGAGTAAAATCTTGAACCATAGCTTGATGAGCAACTAATGTCCCGAAAAATCTGTAGCATCTAGGAAGTTTGGTTGTCAATGTCTCCTTTGAGGAGGAATCAGGTTGGCCAATGTGATTCCCAAATCTAAATATTGCTTTGTGTACTCTACTAGTTGCCCACTAAACAGAGTACTCACCATGATAAGATCACTCGAGTAACATTAACTTGGTCTTCTACAGGTCCACAAAGAGATCTATTTCTTCACAAAATGCCTGTAGAGTGCATGAACATGCCAATATAATATCATATACATATAGTAATAGCTCCACCCAATCTTTTGGCCCTAGGTTCGCCCAATTTCCATGTACTCTGAAATCTTATTGATGTAAAACCAAAAGATTTGGTACCCACAAGTGAAAGATTGGTTCCAAATACATCCCATGTGACCAAGCTGGAGAGAAATTAATTGATAACAATAGATATCATCAAATTTTTCATAAGAACGAACTTGGGTCAATCAGAATGTAACCAAGGCACACACATGGAAAATTATAAGTTGATCTTTTGCATCTCCCTTTCACATGGTTTCACTATTCAAACCATCGCCTACAACTCTTTCCACAAGATCTATATACAAGTATAAGAAGAGCCTCATCAAGAGTTGAGATCAGGAACAGTAAGGCAGATTGCAGACTTATACACAAGCAATACTAATAGGGAGGCAGCTGAGTCATATTCCTACAATATAAGTGGGTCCTGTTGGTTTTGCATCTAATTTTGGAGGCTTCTCTCTACTATAGATCAATAATAAACACAACAATATGTGCACTAAAGCACGACGTGAAAACATTGGCTTTATATATCACATATGTGACTTTAGACATCCCCACCAACTTTGTTAAGTGTTACAATAGCCTTTATAGCCTTAAGGTTTCGGTTAAGGTCTTAAGCAACGAGTCTAACAAAATGCACAAAAAGATTTGGATAGAGCAAGATCCATAAAAGTATCATTCAAATCTTCTTAACAATCGCCTTCTTTAAATAGAAATTTATTTTCTTTTGTTTTCACTCTTTAATGTTTAATCAGAAAATACATTGTACTTGCTAGTTAAAATTTGAGGTTGTACGAAGCTTGCACTTTCTTAAATAATACTCAAACATATAACCACTTACACTAGTATGAGCTCGTGAACATATTTTTGTGTCTAAAAGTACATCTCCCCTACAAATTTTCTGTAGTAAAACTATTGTCAGACATCCTCATAGGCAATATCATAATGAATGCATATTCATTAACTAAGAAAAGGTAACATTAAAGCAAAACGTGGATATTAACACCCGTCTATAAATACTAACACCCAACTTTGTATATTAATGCAGATAAAGATAAACATTCTGTATGTAAGCAAAAGCCCCAAATAAAACATAATCACACATTTTAAGAAACATTTAAGAGCTTAAATTATTATGGGATTCTATCATCATTATTTTTATCTTTGAAGTAACAGTAGGTTTGTGTCAGAAATGATACTAACAAAAATCAGTTTATCCATAAAGAACTTTAATAGTATTGGTTATCTTTAGATCTAGTTCATCACTATGACCTCCATCCAAGTGTAAATAAATCACTTAAGAAAGAAATTGTCAATTTATTCATTAGTTAAGATGAAAGCACTCAGTGAAGGACTTACAAAGACGTCAAAGATATGGCGCTTTTTCTGAAAAATAGAAAAGCACAAATGTCTGCTATGTTAGAATAAATCATCAAAAGTAGTATATTATATATAGTTCATGGTCATAGCAAAAAATTGATGCCTCCTCCTACATCCTGGAACTAATACATTTTGCGCTTGAATGTTAAACCACATTTATCATAAAGGATGTCCAAAACTCTATATTGGCTTAACATTTCATTTAGCCATCTTACTTAGGAATATTTGAACCTATTTTATTAAGAGACAACATAAGTTATAACCATTATATCCCATTATATCTATGTATTTCCAAGGAACACAAAAAATATGATTACTTTTCTGTAAGATTTTTGGTGAGAACATACACATTTGCTATAGTCGTCGTACAGGCACTCTACCAACTCGCAATACTCTGTTATAGCGAATGGAATGAGCTATAAAATAGTTAACAATTTTCAGATTTTCATGTGGTTTTCATACTAAGTTTTATGCACTATTAAATTACAAGCATACAATAAACAATTAATTATCCTAAGAGTTGTCTCGTTTTTTAGAACAAAAAACCAAAATACAAAGAACACGATAGATAGAGTTTACAACAATTACAATATATTAAAAAATGAGTTTTTCATAGCAATCCATCTAGCGAGTGCTCCTACCAAGTCTACTCAAGCCATTGTTTCTAGCAACACATGTTTTGGACTTCCAGTGTAATATCATGTCCACACAACGCACTTGTTAGGCTTCCTTGCGATTTAATGAAGAAATCTCTACAATTCACTAAAATCAACAATACTGAGTCTGCCCTACAAGCAACACGCTTCCTTGTTGAAACATGGAAGCATGATACTCAAAAGGATTCAAGGTTTAAGAAACTATAATGTACACTCTTTGATATGAACGAAAAATCCAACACAACAAAGAGGACAAAGTGGGGTGGCCTTTTCTATTAAAAGGGAAATCAAAAAATGTGTTGATCATAAAAATGATGAACATAAATGCTACATATAACTCAAAATAGAAATACCTAATGGTTTGCCCACTTTTGTCATTGGATGTTACATTCCTCATCAAGATTCTAACTTTTATGCTTGTTTTGATAAAGACCATATTTTTGCCAATCTAGAAGATAATATTGTTTATTTCAAAACCTAAGGGGAAGTTATTGTCTTTAGTGACATGAATGTCCGTACAAGAAGTTTCTAACTTGATGAACAACAATCTTTCATGCCACATATCTCAAGAATGCAAGAGGCTATACAAATGTATAGACGCTCTTCTATTGATGAAAAAGATCCAAAACAATTTGGGAAGTGTTGGGTTCTTGCTTTGAATCCCAAAAAGCTTACCCACTTTAGGGTTATGAGAGTATATATAAACAAGGGGAAAAAACCTCCTAAAGAGGGAAAAAATGCCCATGTTGTCCTAAGTGTGTTCACACACATCATTGTCCTAAGTGTGTTCACACACATCACTGTCCTAAGTGTGTTCACACACATCACTGTCCTAAGTGTGTTCACACATCACTGTCTTAAGTGTGTTCACACACTTCACTATCCTAAGTGTGTTCAAATAGCACTGTCCTAAGTGTGTTCACACACATCACTACCGAAATATGTCAACAAGAAGTTACTCCTACAAATGTGCAATAGTACCAGAATGCTTATTGTAACTAGTATATCCTTATGGCCAAGAATAATGGCTTTACATATAGAAAAAACGCAATGGAAATAGTATGATTGGCTATGTGCTACTTTTTAAAGGACTTTTGGATCCCATATATAAATTTTTACTTGGTGAATGGACAACAAAATTCGATCATAGGACTTTATGTATTGATCTTAAGTATATGCATAGGTTTGATTGTAAAAAGGTCATCGAAAATAATAAATAACCGCACTTGAGCATGAACCTTAAGCGACCACCCATGTATTCCAAGATGGTTGAGGATATGTCATAAATGACAAAGATACAACATGGTACAACACTAGAATGCAAATGGGAAGCTTTTAAAAACGTCATTCTCTCATGCACAAATGTTTTTAGACCAAGCACACATCTTGGAAATGCATCAAGAATGTAGTTCAAAGAAAAAATGACTTAATAAAGAATGTCATGAAGCTCGAACATGCCTTACGATTTTGGATGTAGTCAAGGATAAAGAAAATTATCAAAAACATTTGCATGAGTGAAAAAGGCTTATTTAAAGAAAGAGAAGAATATAAGAAGTCAATCAACCATTTCTCCAAACACAAGAGAAAGCACATGCATGTGCTAAATATTGGGGAAATCTAAAGGGGAAGCGTGTTGAGAGTTATGGTGACTTAACTCTTCTTGACTTGTCTATGCATTATAAGAATTTATATGAGCTATCTCTTGCCAAAAAGATGATGTGTTATGGTTCTCTTCCACATATATCTCCATTCTTTACAATTCAAGATATATACATAGGACCTAAGAAATTAATTAGCCCCTCGAAAGGTAAGTGATCTTCAATGTATAAAGGCTGAAATGCTCAAACGGACGGGAAAGGAAGCACATACATTAATAGGTAGCAATGGGCACGGTTCGGTTTCAATTCGATTCGGTTTCAAGGCAAGGAAATCAAATTGAACCGAAACCAAACCGTTTATATAAAACAAAAACCAAACCAAACCAAACCATTTATGAACTCTCAAGGTATTTAAACCAAACCATTTAATAAAAAATTTAAACTTCACCAATTAAGTCAAACTAATTAAAAATCTAAATAAACAAAAATACATTAAATTAAATAAGCATTTAAGTTAAATTTATCAAATCAATAACAAAAACTTTAATTGAACATTAAATTAAATAAAATTTTAAGTTAAATTAATTAAATCAATAAGAAACCATTAAATTAATCAACTATTAAGGTAAACAAAAAAGTTAACCAAAAACCTATAAACCCATAAACACAAAACCAAACCATTTATTGAAAATCCAAACCATTAAATATTTTTGGAACCAATAAACCGTTAAACCATGGCTTAACGGTTCAGCTCGATTGAGCCAAAACCGTGCCCATTGCTATTGATAAGTGATATGTTTAATCATGCATATCAACATGGCATGTCATATGATTGGACAACAAATTGGATCAAACCTAATAAAGATGGCGATGTAAATCATGTAAACAGCTATTGAACCATCATGGTTGGCTCGCTAATGGCAAAACTACTTGGATGTATAATGGAATCAAACATAAGTGCATGGTTGAAAAAAAAATGATAAGAAAGCTTATGGACAAGCTGGCTTTTGAAAACACCATAGTACCATTGATCACCTTGTTACCCTTCAAGTATTAATAAAAGAAAGTTGCTTGAGAGGTAATCAAGAAAGCTTTTGATATGGTGCCTCATGAGCATCTTTAGAAGCGAACAGAAGATCTACAAGTGTCAAGTGAATACATGCTTGCAAATTTCCCGAATCTATGACAAGGTTATACGTTGTGCAAGTATGAGCGATAGACTCTCAAAATTTCACAACACAATTGGTGTTAAGCAAAGATGCCCACTCTCACCAACTCTATTTGGTCTATGCATTGATGAATTAGAAGAAATGGTTGCTAAGTTTGTAAAGGAAGAAAGCATTGAAAAGGTTGCCGTCAGGAATGTAGTCATCATGTTTTTGTTATATGTGGATGATTTATGGCTTTTGGCAAATACTTTAGAATATGCACAAAAGTTTATGAAGGCATTGGAAAAAATTTGCACGCATACTAAATTAAGTGTCAAAAACTCTAAAACAAATATTATGCTTGTGAAGAGCCAAAAAAATAGATAAACCATCCATTATGTATAATAATGAGCCACATGAATGTGTGGAAAGCTTCAAATATCTTGACCTTGAAGTTTTCAGATCATACTAGATGGAATGAATGTATTACACGTTGCTTAGAAACAAGAACGAGGGCATATTATGCATTTGAGAACACATGCAGTCATGGAGATATTAAGTGTTGGGTCCTCAAGAAATACCTTTTCGACACTTTGGTGACACCGGTGCTTCTTTATGGGGTGGAAATATGGGGCAGTAGCATCCATAAATCTACTTGGAAAGAGTTTGAAAATGTACAAAAACATTTCCTTACAAAATTTCTACAAGTTAAGAAACAAACACCATAAACCTTCCTCCTCCTTTCTAGAATCGCATGAGAAGCAAGCAAAAAGATCCAAAAGACTCATAAAAGCAAAAATTTGTGTTCTAATTGGATGCACAATATAGGAAATTGGTTTGGTAGATGGGATGCAACACATTGTCTTCATATTGCATCACTAGAATCCTTTGTAAATGAGGCCTTTTTGCAACACCAATGTATCATTACATGGGACAAACGTGGAGGCTCGCGCTTCACATATTACAACACACACGTTGCACTAAACCATATTCTTCGCGGAACAAGGAAACCGTACACATCGATACATGTTAGAACCTATCTCGTTGTCTGCCATTCGGACCATTGCTTTCATGCGACTTAGTTCACATGCATTGCGAAGTAAAACAGGGCATTGGGGCACAAGTGATGAGAGGGATTGACTATACACACTTTGCCCTAAACAAGTTCGAGAGTCTGAGTATCACACTTTGATACAATACCCTCCCTTTGATCATGTTCGACCATGCTTTCCACACATTTTCACCCAAACCCAATCCTTACACGAATTCCTCTCACAACCTCAATGTGCACTCTCGATTGCAACATTCATTGGTAAAGTTATAGAACATCGACAATCGCTGCTCACTTTCACGAGTATTACGTGAACCTGCAATATTTTTTGTCTCATAGGTCATATTTGACCTCCGAAGAAGATAATAGAATCTATCTACCTATCTAGTTTGATGTGTTTCTTGATTCTTATATCGTTGCCTAATTCACAACTCAGTACTAAATAAAATGGTTAGTAGTAAGTACATTTTGCATTATTATTTTTATGTGCTATTTATTTAATGCTAGCTATTAGCAAGGAAACTACATTGTAGACTTTAGTCATAACTCTTGACTATCAGTTATGACTAATCATATAATTCTATATATATATATATATATATATAATATTATCCTGGAGTAGTTATAGCATATGTTTTGTTTTTGTTTTGGACATATATTTTACAAAATTACTTGTCTACGAGAGAGGAACATATTTCCCCCTATGCCTCTCTTAGAAAACATTTACATGCCATGTGATGTTTTCAAATGCCTCAACAGATGTTTGTTAAATCCTATCATTGATGTGCAAACTTAGAAATAAATGACCTTTATTGATTGTCACCATTGGGTAGTAATTTATTATAATAAATCATTCTTTGATATCCTATGAAGAAGGGTGAGAAAAAATTAATATAAGCATTTGAGATGAAATATAGGGGGCCTTGACTTACCAAACGAGATGAGAGTTTATATTTGATGATAGGTTCAGGTTTATGTATGGTTAATCCGAAAGGATTTTGAAAATATACAGTCTCTCCTTTGGCACTTGTGGCATCCTTTGCACTATCAATGACAACAGTAACATCCTCTGGACCTGTAGCCTATAGGAAATTATTAACATGATAAGAATCTACAATGTCGAGGAATTCTACATAATTCATTCCGATTCAAGTTCGTTTGCCAATAATCACTACATATATGCTTGACTATACATTAAGTGCAATGCTTAATATGTTATCCTCTATTTTATACATTACACTGACTGAAGTTGAGGCATTGTTGTATCCACAACTAGTACAATGAGTATGATTTCATTTACTACTTGCTCTAGTGGTTAGTGGGTACATATATAACAATACGTAGCTGTGAACTGAACCCAATACATTCATAGAATCCATATGATCCTGGTTTGGATCTATGAATTTCATGAGTAACAAATTTTGGACAACAATTTCTGCAGAATGACAAGAATCTTCACATCCTGGCATTCCCTAATTCTAATTATGGGTGTACAAAATAGATCAAAACAATTTGAGAAATTGAATTAGTCACATAAATAAACATTAAGGGATTGTTAAATATATACTTACAAAACCTTGCCAAGCCTCCAACGCAACAACTAGCTTGCGTGTGCAACGCATGGAGCCCGTGAAGCAATTTTGCACCTCAACTTTCGTGAAGTAAAGATTTGAGTGTTCACCTTTGCATTTGTCTGATGTCTCCATATGAAACATGAAGAGAAATAGGAGAACCCTAACCAATGCCATGACTCTCTCTCTCTCTCTCTCTCTCTCTCTCTCTCTCTCTCTCGATTCCCTCATTAATTTTCTTTTCATGTTATTTACTTTTATATTTATTGTGTAATATTTATTTTATTTTGATTTGTTCTCAAAGACGAGACAACACTTAAGATGTAATCTCTTATTTGGTCTTATAGGCCATTTTGGCCTCTTAAAAGACGTTAATATATCTTTCTTTCTTTCTTCTTTCTTTCTCTCATATTAGCCTAGTGGTAAGCCAAGTGTCACTAACTCGTCCATCCAAATTCAAATCTCACTATATACACTAATTTAGTAGATGCCATTGTGGATTGTAGGGGTTAACTGCTTGACTTTCTGATTTCCGCTACATAATCTTTCCAGCTTATCTCTCTCTCCCTGGATTGACCTATGCTAGAGATCTTTCGAAGACAAAAGTTACAGTATATCTAACATGAGAATCTCACATGTGCCAAAAACCAGATTTCCTCATCTCTTTTTATCTTATTTAATTTTATATTTATGGAGTAATATTTATTTCATTTTGACTTGATGTTCTCAAAGATGAGACAACACTTACGATGTAATCTCTTGTATGGTCTTATAGGCCATTTTGGCCTCTTAAAACGTCTTTGGGAGCTCCCTAAACGAAGGTACCCAAGGTTGGCACTTATGTCATCAAAACAACTGGCTGAATATGGAGACACTCATTTTTTTATGCTGAAATGCAGCAATGGTTCAAGTCACATGGCATGAGTATAAATGCCCTACCCCCGTTCCAATATAGCTTGGACTATCCCCATCTAAATATGACCAAAGTGGAAAAGAATAGAGTGATCCAAACTGATATTATTAACTTGGAAAACAAGGTAACATGGATCAGCCCCAAAATACCACTTGGTACAAAGATGGCCCACTATAAGACACACTTCTTACATACATCGGAGGATGGATTTGTCATCAGGCCACCTTATATGGACATACATCTATCCTATGCGTTGCGTAGTGTGATAGGGCAGCTGCGAACTTCATCACATCAGCTACAGATTGAGGTAGGCAAATATACATGACTACCTCTAGAAGAGAGAATTTGCCAATTGTGTCATAAAGGAGTGGAATCTGAAGAACACTACGTTTGTCATTGTAGTGTCTTTTATGAAATCACAGGGAGATACCATTGCCTCTTTAAACAAGGCTTTGGCCCACTAAGCAAGGTAATGGAATATGAGGACCAACGAACTTTTCTTGCTAGAGCTCAAGAGACATTGGGAAAAGTTGTTGAAGAATACAGCCACACAAGCTCATCCACAAAGAACAATCACAACTTTCTTTAGCCCCATCACTCCTAATGCTACAAGTCAACCCCAAGATACACAAATGGGCTTCAAACCAAGACATAACAAAGGGGTTACAATTGATCGGGCAATGGCAATTTGCCGTGCACGTAGGCCTCGGCCCCATGGACCACGACCTCGACACCCTTGTCATTGACAAATAAAAGCCATTATCTCCCGCCATCGTAGGTGCTTCCCTCGCTTCGGAGACATTTCCATTCAGGATCGACCTATGCTAGAGATCTTTCGAAGACAAAAGCTACAATATACCTGAAAATAATGATCCAGAAATTCAAGCATGACAAGATAAGGATTTTGAAGCACAATCCTAAATCCAATTTCATGTAGCAGATTCACTTATGTACCTCATTTCAAACCAAGACATCGCCAAGAAATGTGGGAATGTCTAAGCGAACAATATGAAAAGGCAAACACAATTCATGCCATTGCTCTGTTTCGTCTACTCACATTTCTACAGTCATGGTGCTCACTCCTAGAACAAGGCACCACCGCAAGGCCTTGGATTTACAGATAAACAACATGTAGTCATGCTATTAGCAGCACTACCATCGAACTGGCGACCTTTCGTCACAACACAATCCTATCAAACTCAACCGTTGGCTGTCCTCATCAACAAAATGCACCAAGAATATACCTTCTCCAAGATCAACAACAATCTCAACCAATCAACAATTCCAATCGCAATGGCAACCACCATTCCCACATCAAACCAACACCAACAACCACCACGTAGATTCAACAAATCTATCAGGCACAATCATCAAAACAATTACAACCACCAAAATCAAAGAACATCTCTTTGTAATTACTGCAACAGACCAGGTCACTAGGAGAAAGATTGTAAAACTACGCAAAGAAACACATCCAATCATCAAAGCACCAAAGCAATGACATTCAATTATTGCAACAGACAATGACACTGGAAAGAGAATGTCAAACAAAACAACATGAAGTAGCCCAACAACCATGAGCTAAGATGGCACACCTCAACAAAATCCACCTCATCAGGTGAAGAAATGTATTTAGGGTTTCGACCTTTCATGGACCTAGATATCAGCACCACCCATCATATGACATTCAACAAAATGCACCTAACACAATACAAAGAGCTTACCACGCCCTTAGATGTCCACCTTAGAGATAACCGCACCAGACAAGCCCAAGGATATGGTACCCTCACCTTTACTCTACCCAAAAAACATTCATTTTCACATTAATAGAGTTTACTTTGTACCAAAACTCACAAAGAACCTCTTGTCAGTAAGTCAAGCAACAAAATGCGGCTACAAACTCACCTTCAAAGGTAATTCTTGTCTCTTCCAATCTCAACTCTCAAATGGCACATCATATATAATTCCTTGTTTCAAAACAGAAGACCTATACCCACTTCCCATCACATCCATCAAAATATCAAATGCCTCTGATCAAATCCATGACAATGGAATTCAAAACACCCTCAAATGGCAGCTTAGGTTAGGTCAACGACATCTTGAAGCCCTTCATAAAATCCAAACACACAATTTTGCCAATGAAATAATAGGTCCTTTCACCCAACTACCTTTTTCTGAAGGCTTCCTCTTCGGAAAAATGAGCTGCAATCCATATCATCGTTCAACCCAATACACAACAAATCCCCTCCAACTTATCCACACTGATCTACGTGGACCAATGTTGACTCCCTCCCTCACCAGAGCTCTTTACTTTCTCACATTTATCGATGATTCCACACACTACACCATCATCACTTTCCTCAAAAAGAAATCTGGCACCCTATCCCATTTCTTAGCGTACAAAAATCTTGTTGAAAACCAATTAAATCAAAATTCAAAATACTACAAAGTTAAAATGGAGGCGAATTCACTTCAAAAGAACTTAATAATATATTACAAACACAAGGAATCCTTCATCAGACAACCATACCACATCATCCTCAACAAAACAGAAAAGCCAAGAGAAAGAATAGAACACTCATGGATGCTGCTCGATCAATGCTAAAAATTGCAAACCTCCCAAACTCCTTTTAGGAAGAAGTCGTGACAACAGCCTGCTATTTACATATAGATTGCCTACGACAACACTGAGCTCCCAAACACCAATCGAAAAATGGTCAGGTAGGTATGAAACCCGATCTCTCGCACCTAAAGATCGTTGGCAATACATCATACTCATATGTACCCAATACGACCAGAAATAAACTAGATCAAGCAATCACACAAATTTTTATCGGCTATGGTGACCATTCCGGCAAGAAAGGATGTCGTCTTTACAATCCAATCACATGTAAGTTCCAATTTAGTAGAAGTTGCATCTTTGATGAAACTTCTATCTTGTCACCACCACCCTGAGCCACTTCTCATGGACCACCTAATGATAACTTAGAAAACCTAACCCTTCATGAATATGAACCTTTAGATGATACATTAGACATAATAAGTCACATGGCTAATACTAATAACAAACAACCCACACCACATTTACCTCCTCTACAATCCCTTCAAGAACCTACTCCAATGATTACTTCTGAAATACCCATCCCCCCACAACTTTCCTCCAAACCCATTCCAACTCACACACCACCAAGCTCCTCACTACAAATCTATCAAAGTTCTCCACCCAAACCCAAATCCGTTCAACGCACCTAAGGAACCAAAGAAGATCAACCAATCCTCGTCATCAACTATACTCCTACAAATCAACAGCTCGCTGGTTTTCTCACAAAAGCAGTACCAAAACCCAATTTTGAATTTTGTTGCAAAGCTATTGGACTCATTAATGTAACTTCAAATACGAATAGCCATAGCTTATAATTCTTGCCAAAAATAGGGAGAATGTGAACAGTAATTGACATGAATCCCAAAATAACTGGTCACGTCCCAAAATAACTGTTTATATCTTGTATCTGACAATTTAATAGTCCCATACTCATTAATATAATCAACGCTTCTATTAGTTACTATTCATATACATTCATTATCACACCTTCTTCAAGCTCTCCTCCGTGTTCCCTACTACCAGCCAATAGGCGCAAGGGTGACCACCCACTTATTAACAGGCTGCCTCAAAATGAACGAAGGGCAAAGCAGTTCAACAAGAGGTACGTACCGAAAGATAGGTGCAGACACCATAGCAGGGTCTCTGAATCTGATCCTGAGTCCGACTCTGTGCGTGTGTGCGCGCGCGACCGCTACTGAGAAAGAAAGGAGTCGATCAAGAAAGCTTGTCATGCGTCGTCAGTGCTCTGGTTTTAAAAAAGAAGAAGAGAGGGTCTATTTGTTGCTTTATTTATTCATTCGAATTTCGTACACTGCAATCGGGAATAATTCAGTTTGAACCGAACCGAACCGCGATATTGCGGCTTAATATTTTAAAACGGTTCGGCTCAAGTTCAAGTTTTAAAAAATGGTTCGGTTTCCGTTGAGTTCGGGGGGTCGACGGTTCTTCTCGGTTTGGTTTAAATAGTTTGACAGTTTGGAGTTTGAGTTTCCACTTCTTGATTATTTTCTTAAATACTTTTTGAACAACCTTCTCATTTTTAAGCCTAATTCTGACATTTAAAGAAAAATCTTTAAATTTTTGAATTTTTAGATTTTAAGTATTGGATTAACCTTAAAACCAAAACTAAACTACAAAACCGCATTTGTATTGAAATTCTCTACAACCATTTGGTTTTAGTTTGGATTTTTTGTATCAGCTTGATTTGAACGGTTTTGGTTTAAGTGGTTTTGATTATGGTTTTGTGGTTCGGTTCGGTTTAAGTTTCAAAAAAAATTTAACGCTTCAGTTGTAATCCATTTTAGTTTGATACTCTTACCATTGCCAATTGTTATTCATACATACATATACAATCATTCATTGTAGCAACTATGGGTGATGGCACTGTATGGTGCATTGGTCAACTAGTATGTGAAGTTGGTTGACTTAATGCAAAATATGTATGTGGAACTTGTTAGTAGGAACAAACAAGCATGTATCAAGTGAAGAGAATGGTGGTGTACTGCTCAAACACAACCAAAACACACAGAGAATGGGCGAGAGACAATTACACAGAGAGAAAGCATGTATTATTTAAATCTCGTCGAAAATCATTTGTTACAAGACTTAGTTCCTCATATTTATACTTTGGGTAACTATGTCGTAACTCTCAATGAGTGTTCACGCTAAAGATACAATTGGGTAGAGTCTAAGCTTTAGTCCAACAATGGGGACATATTTCTAACCCTTTTTGTAGTGTATTTATATGTACGTATACTCTTGACCAGTGCCAATATCTTTATGCATCTAACCACCCATTTCTAGGAGTGTGCCTCGGTACGATGTGGTGGACTTTAACTCTCGGTTGTCTCTTTTTTCTTCTTACAATGGTAGCAGTAAGTAAACAATAATTTGTATATGCATCAACTCAAATTCAACAAGAACATTGAGTACCCAAACAAGTTGTACTTCAGTTTGACATCACTTGGGTTTGATCAAATGCCAAGATCGGAAGATAATGGGACAAGTCCAATTTAGGAGCTACGACGAAAAGACTTTCCTGACACTACCTGATAGAGTCACTCGGAGGATATATGCATCAACTCGAATTCGACAAGAACATTGTCTACCCAAACTAACTCTACTTCAAATTGACATCATCCGAGTTTGATAAAAGGCCAAGTCTGGAAGATAATGAAGAAGTCCGTTTGATGAACTAAGTTCAAAAGACTTTCCTACACTCAATAAAAAATACTTTTGCGGTCATGAGGTATTATTACTCAACAAGAGTTTATGGATATATCTTCAGGTACTAAAAAGTTATGATATCTCAAGTTTCTCCTTGATGCAATGGAGAGTTCCAAACGACATATCATCAAATTCTATGTCAATAATATGAAAGAATGAGTTGGAGAAAATGACTTGCTCACCATATAAGGAGAAAACACAACAAATAGGAACCATGAAATCATATATCTCATTAGAACCTAAGTACATAAATGGTGCAGTTGTTAAATGCCTTATCCCAAGTTGTTGACCGGATGGCACCATCGTTTGAGGATCGAACAAGCTTGTGTGTCCTAGATGGGTCACTAGACTTTATGTCCCAAAATATCGTCATGGACGATAACTAGAAAGCGAGGACACAGAAGGTGTGAGCCATACAGTGGTGGGTGAATGGGTAGGTTGGTAGGGTAGGGCTAGTGGCCCGGGGCCCTCGTGTCTCATTTACTGAGTGGCTGACATTCTCGGATTGTAGCACTTTCACGGGAAACATCAAGATGATAAAATGAGATGTCATGGCACGCATCTTCGGTCGGGTACCGAATATCTATATGTACATATGTATAGGCGTAGGCATGGATGGGCAATGGGCCGGAGGGCCGTCCGTCCGACCGTCCATCCGTAGGCTCAGATTTCCTAGGATGGGGTTGGTTGCCCAGAGAAATGTCGGCAATGGCGGACATCTGTCGTGCCCTGCAGGATTGCTGCAGACGGAAGGATCCACAAGCAGGACGACGAATCTACTGCCTCATCACCCAGAACAGCTGTGAATCCGTGGCCCCTCTCGCCGACCACATCATCAGAGTTCTCGGCTCTTCTGGAAACCTGCAAGATTCTTGCAAGGTGTTCTGTTATGTCCCCAAACCATCCATTTACACATGGACGGCCCTCATCTCTGCTCACGTCGAGCTTAATGACTCAGTTATCGCCCTTCATCTTCACCAGGGAATGCAGGCCTCCGACCTACACCCAGATAGAGTCATGTTTCTGTGTGTGCTGAAAGCTTGTAGCTCCATGGGAGCTTTGCAATATGGGAGGCTCATTCATCATCAAGTTATGGAGTATGGATTTGATACGGATGTGGTTGTCGGTAACACACTCGTGGACATGTATGCAAAGTGTAAGGACTTCGATGAGGCTACTGCGTGGTTTCATAGTTTGCCACATCATTCCGTAGTATCATGGAGTGCTTTGATTGCAGGGTTTGCCAGACATGGATATGGTGAGGATGCGTTGGATTGTTTCACAGCGATGCAAGATGAGGGGTTCAGATGCTCTAAAGACATGTTTCTATGCATCTTGAAAGTGTGCTCTTCTGGAGAAGCCGTAGGTGAAGGTATGGAAATACATGACCAAGTCATTAGACAAGGGCATGAAAGAGATGTTCTGATAGGTAGCACCCTTATTGATATGTATTCAAAATGCCATTGTCTAGTGGCGGCTCGCAAGGTGTTTGAAATGATGCCGACTCGGAATGAGGTGTCATGGGGTGCTCTTATAACTGGATATGCACAACATGGCTATGGTTTTATTGCACTTGGATTGTTTGAGAGAATGCAAAAGGACAAGATTCAACCAGGTGAGTTCTTATTAACGAGCATGTTGAAAGTATGTGCCATCATAGGCGCTGCGAAGCAAGGTCAGCTCTTCTATGAACAGGTTTTAAGATCTGAATGCAAAGTGGATATCGTGGTTGTCAACACCCTTATCGACATGCATTGTAAATGTGGGAATATGGAGGTGGCCCAGATAGTGCTCAATGGAATGCCAACAAAAGATGTGGCATCATGGGGTGCAATAATTGCAGGTTATGCATCACAAGGTAGATGCAAAGAAGCTTCAGAATGCTTGGAAAGTATGGTGAAAGAGGGATTTAAGCCTGATGCGGGCATATTTATGAATGTCCTTGCTGCATATAGCCATGCTGGCATGCTAGAAGAAGCTCGGCATCAGTTCAAAGCCATGATAAATGATCATAAGCTTATACCGACTATTGAACACTACAACTGTATGATTGATCTTCTTGGTCGTGCGGGTTGCTTGAATGAGGCGTCTGATCTACTTCGAACATTGTCGGCCACACCTGATGTGATTGGGTGGAGATCGTTACTCACTGGTTGCCGAACTTTCAAGAACATAGACATGGCAAATAATTGCTTTGATGAAGCTTTTAGGTCATAGAAAGACATGTGAACTAATAAGGTACCCGATATCTGTAGAGCATAATTGACAACAGTATGTAATCTCTTTGGATCCTCTAACATGCCAAGAATAACAAAGTGAATCACTGGGCATCACATTGGTGGTTATCCACACAACATTCAGGATGAGAAATAACCATTTCACAATGGTGACTTGTCAACTAGTTTCCAAATAAAGTATTATACCTCATCCCTTGTGTTTGTTATGATGATTCTTTCTGCTTTGTGGATGCAACTAGCTTGGAAGGCTTACCCTGCAAGTACATCTTCCTCAAGTTGTCCTCAACAGTGCACTACTCTCTTGAACATGGTTATGAATGAAAATAACAGCATCTGGGAGCATCAAGCAACCATGATCATACCATCAATGCTGTGCGAATATCATGTACATATATCCAAGAACAAAATTATTGTTTATGTACTAAGGTAGTGAAGTACTGGCCAAAAATTCATTAGTATCAAGAGATCGGTGATACAAATATGGTTACCAATTTCTTGGTACATTATGATCTTCTCACAATAATCACTCCTAGATTTTATGTTGCTTCACGTTTTTTCTTCTGTTATAAATAGCATAGTGCACAAAAAATTTCGGTAAAGTTATATCAGTGAACAATATTTTAGGTTAGCTTCTTACAACAGTAAAAAATAAAATGTAATAGGGTTTCCATTTGTATACTTTCACCCATAAGCTGAACATGTTTAGGCCAATTTCAAATTTTGTAAATGTGGAACATCTAGAGGCTCAATGTGAATGTATAAATCCTCAATGAGGCTTTTGGGATACAATTTTATTCCATAGCATTCCTCTATGACTACAAACATCTGCAACTTCTCCCATTGGAGCAACGTCATTATCTTGGAACTTATGTTTTAAAATCCACATCCATAGTGCCAAAATAAATTTCCTCCCTAAAAATAGCTGTACAACATTGACATTGATATTGACAGATACCTCACAATAAAAGAGGGAAAACGATCACAATTCCCCTTTAAAAGGTAATGCTAACAAATGAAGGAGCACTACGAAGAAATTGCATTTAAAGTTATGTCTGCATTTAAAGTTACCTGTACATTTTATTTGTGTGGACCACAGTTCATATCGTACTCATACTCTATTACTCTGCATGGATTACAAATGTTGTATTAATGAAAATATGTACATAGTTCATACATCAGCAAAGGCCGAAACTGCATTCGTACAAAGAGTAGTATGTATGGCCTAGTAGGTTATTTAGGCTCCTTTCACACTACAAAGTCGGAGATTTCAAGTGCCTAAAGACATTTCTGAGCGCTTATTTTTCACACGTTCTTATTGTTTGTCAATAAAGTACTCTACATTTCTCAATGACATAGCAACATAAACCACCGATCGAACCTACACATAGTAGCTCTTTAGTTTCTCTTTTGTTGTGGTCTACATAAACAACTAATCAAAGAGAAGGTGGTAGCTCTTACTTCTTAGATTTTCAAATGCAAAGACCTCACAAAGAACCTATAGACCTCAAGAAGGTGGTAGGTACCTCTTCCACCTTCTCATTTGACATTGATCCCGAGACCCCTTGTTGCGGTTCTGAAGGACGAACCTCATAGGCAACATGCATTGTGTTGTGAATAACAAACTCTCGAGGCCCCACGGAAAGACATGATACATGTGAAGATATAGTAAGCCTTTCTTGTTAGCCATTTGGGGGGGATTGGGGGGTTTGAAACGAAAGAAAATTGCACCCTGAGTAGTGTGTCACGAGACATTGTTGTTCCATGCGGCGGAATTGGGCTGGCTGAAGGGGAGAGCTCACCGGAAATCGACCACAACCGAGTAGGCTGGGTAGTGCACGGGATGAAAGGGCAGGTGAAGGGTCCGTGACGGAGAGGCAATGACTTTATACGACCTTCGGAATCGTGAAACCTTCGGAATAGTGAAACGAAAGAAAATTGCACCATGAGTAGTGTGTCACGAGACATTGTTGTTCCATGTGGCGGAATTGGGCGGGCTGAAAGGGAGAGCTCGCCGGAAATCGACCACGACCGAGTAGGCCGGGTAGTGCATGGGACGAAAGGGCGAGTGAAGGGGCCGCGACGGAGAGGCGGTGACATTATACGTCCTTCGGAATAGTGCTCCGAGGGGGCCGTGGTGATCTGCGACAGGTGACTCAGATGGGGAGAACCTGGACGTGGCCGTCGAGCCCGAGACTGAGACTGAGATTGAGACCGAGCCATTTGAGCATATGGAGAGCCTGGGCGGCATCGGAGAGCCAGGGACCGAAGACCCCGGAGACACCGAGATGGCCGAGAAGTGCGAGGCCGCCGTCACCGGGGATGACGTCATCGATGACGGCGGCGGCGGGGAAGAGGGTGGCGTTGTGAAGGGCGTGACGGCGACGGTGACGGCAGCTGACGGCGACCGGCCCCCGCCACCGCCACCGCCACCGTCAGGCGGGCTCCCGCAGGTCCCTCCGCCAAACACGGGGCTTCCAACTGCTTGTGACAAGACATTAGGGTTTCCAGACATCTCCAAATCATCCGTGCATGCCGTAGGGTTGGCAGATTCTCTGCGTGTGTTAGCGTTGATGCGAGAATCAGGGTCAGCAGGCGATTGATCGGCGTTTAGCAAACCGTTGGACGCGCTAGGGTTATGAGAGCCGGGCAGGTATAACATGTCAGGCTTAGATGAACGCGCCGTATAGACATTAGGGTTGGCAAATCCTCTACAAATATTAGGGCACGCAGACGCAGCGCAAGGATTATTAGGGTTAACCTCAGTAGGGATACAGCTGGGGTTATGCGGAAGATCCGCTTCCTCGCCGGCCTCTTCTGCTATGGAGGAGAGAGCTCCATGGAGAGGCGAGAATTCCAAGGGGTCAGCGAGAAAGAGGCTAGACATGGAGGAGATGGAGTGGGTGGAAGGATAAGCTGAAGAAGAAGAAGAAGAAGAAAAAAGAGGATTGGCATTAGAGGAGGAGGAGGAGGAGGAAGGGTAGCCGCCGAAAGAGCCGACAAGGGCGGCTTCACGAGAGAAGTGATGGCGGGAGGAGGCGGAGGCGGAGGCGTGGTGGACACTCCCGGCTCGGCCGAGAGGATTGTTGGTGTCCATGTGGACACTCTCGGCTCGGCCGGGAGGATTGTTGGCGGTGTTGATTCGCCCCTGTTGTTCGCGTTGTTGTTGCCGTCTTTGCTTCCTCCACCGCCATTGGCGTTGCCGCCGTTGCCTTTGCCGCCTTAATAATGGTGGTGGTGGTGGTCCATGTGATTGGTGGCGGTGGCCGCGTAATTCGCATTGTAGTTGTTGTCGGAGGTGCTTCGATTTCCCACGGAAGAGGAGGAAGAGGACCTCGAGCAAGAGCACGGCTAGGAAGAGGCCGAAGAGAACACTTAGCGCTAGCCCGAGCTTCCCGAGAGCGCCGGCGCCACCCCCGCCCATTTACAAATTTCCACCCCACCCTAAATTACAACAATAACAAACAATTGCTGCCCTTCCTCCTCCTCCTCTTCCTGCATCATCCACTTCTTCACAAATGCCAATGTAAGAAGAATTGTGTGGGTGTATGGAGGTGTTGTGTGTTGTGTGTCCACACACACTTTGTCTGTCCTTGTTAAGAGACACACCATATACATGTTTGTCCTCCCTTTACATAAAAGAAATGTAATGATATGCATGGATTGACACATGACTTACTCCGCTTGTGCATATTAGCCTACACTCCCGACATACAAACCACCGGACCAAATATGCACACCTCTTCACGCCAGCTCTCTCGATAGTGACAAGTCGATGGGAGAATGTGACATTTAATAGCAAGGAACATTGTTACACATGTGCATTTACTAGTACACTATGCAGCTCGATGTAAACACCATTTGTGAAGTGGAGAGGATTTAGGACTTTTGCGTCATGTGTGCCATGAAAATTTGAGCACAAACAAGTTTTGCATTTTTGTCTTAAGGAATTCCAGAGGCGTAAATAAACCACATTGAAAGATGGGGCACTCCCACACTGATTTTTTACGAAGGTAGGACCATCAACCTTAACTTGCCACCTTCCAAACCTAGTGCTACAACACCACCCCAGACCATCTTTAGGAAACATCATAAGCGTGCGTTGAGACTCCCCAAGCACCAACAATGCAATCGGGATGAGGTATATGGGATTTTTTGCCACAATTTAGTGCTAAAGAATAACAAGCCCCCCCCCCCCCCCCCCCCACACACACACACAAACGTACAATAAGAGTCATATCATTAGGGGACATCATAAGCTCGCATTGCGACTCCCCAAGCACCAACAATGCAATTGTGATGAGGTATATGGGATTTTTTACCGCGATTTAGTGTTTGTTCATTTTCCTTTTTTGAACAATCAAACAAGTTATAGAATGTATATTGTCTCGATATCAATGACTCCATTGGCCTCTCTACATATGCTAGGTAAACTATAATACATTACTTCTACTTCTCTTTTTTGGAATACTTGTCTTTTCATTATTCCCAACTTCACATGAAGGTACATTATATTACATAGTTTTCAAAAATTATGAGTAGCAAACACCCAAACTTTCATTGTTCACAACTTCACGTGAAGGTAAATAAAAAAACATGGTTTTCAACAATTACCACGTGCAATCTCCAATTACCATCATACAAATTCTACAGTGACCATCTCCATCTCCAATTACCACCATACTCTCTTTGCCAACATCCTCTTGTTGCTACTCGGTTTTGGCAATTTCATTTCTACATCAAAATCTCACCCTTGTTCCATCCCCGAGAAGCTTCCAAATGAGTAATTATTATTCAAATGCCAAACCTCATAAAAAGGAGTAGTGAGGAGATCAACATATTCTCACTAGGCACGTTTGACGTTGGAAGTTTGGAAGTCACACTTCTAAATTTTATAAACTCATAGCTCAAAGTAAACACTTCTAGTTCACACACGTAAATATTGTCGTGGATATAAATCTTGATTTTTGACACAAAGACTAATGTGAAACCATCTCACCATTGTGATCTATTTGAGAGCGAGATCTTTGTATTCTTAATGACACAAGCAAAGTCTAGTGTCTATTGACCTTGGGGGGACTTTAAAATACCACATATGCACATTGGAGGGTTGGGAAACAGTTCCATGAATTGTCTGATAATCATAGCACCTGTTAATTGGACATGAGTTATGGAAAGGGACCCATGCAAAGGGTGCATGATGCAAATTAGTAAACTGACAATTGAGAAAATCATGGCCATCCATTGTACAATTTTTGTTGTTAAATATTAATAATATTTTTGGCATAACAAATCTTTTCTAAAACCATTTTTCCCTAAAGTGATCGGGGTCCAATATATTTTGTAGCATGAACCAATCTAGAATGTATTGATGTTAAAACATCCCTATTCTTTCTCTTATGTTATTCCCCAATCACCATTCGGGGTAAGAGGTTCAAATGGATTCACCCCTCTAAATTTTGGCAACCATCACAACCAAGAAAAGGGGTGGAAGACCTTTACTTATCAACACCTTGTATTATCAAGCCTATCGAAGGACCACCTTTGCATGCTCAAGTGGAGGAGCCTGATATAAAATGGGTCCTTTTGAATTAAGGTTAAAACCATGCTTCAAAGTCCACGCTAATGCGAGTAACCCCACAACCTTGATCTCACTCTTATTAATACTTCGAGACTAAGTAGGTTATCAAATATTCAACCAAATTGAGATCTAGAATCCATGTCAATTATGAACCCTTTCATATAGATTCCAATGCATTTTCTTTATCTCATCTTTCATTACAATATAATGCATGCAAATCCTACTCTTATTCATCCAGGACAAGGAGAAATGAGGTAGAAGCAATAGAATCGTGTGTACGTAACCACATCGAGGTGACATGTTGTTGCACATGCCAAACCGTAAAGTTGTAATGACATTAAATCCATTGACAAATAGAAGAGTCCTAAACCGTGGTCCTACATGTGGCTCATATAGCCACAAAATGTTCACAAAGTAGTACAATATTGATAGGTCAAGGAAGTTTCCATTTGCCAAATATGATGAATCCGCAGGAAATGAGCTATCAATGCTAAATATTACCAACATACCTCCACCAATAAAAGTTAATGTGATGGATTTCATGGGCAACAAAGTTGTATATAAAGTGGCACATGTGAAACAAAAATTATCATGGAGGAATTCTAGGAGAGATTATGTGGGAGCCTTGTATGTGAAGAAATTGAAAATGTATTATTTTGGGGATCGGGAAAAAATAATAATGAGAAGGCAAGTATAATAACCATTGAAGAGAAATTCACTTGATTTAGTTATATGACCTTCAATCAAGATGATGATGATAAGATAACTTCAAAGGATTTAGAATCAATGGAAACCAATGGTTTGCCAAAGTGATCAAGGTGTTCCCACAACTAGATACACTTGAGTATATGCAATTTCGGAGGTGTGGGATAGAAGTGATATAATGCCCATTGCCACACAAATTTTTAAGAGGATGTGTGCCCCCCCCCCCCCCCACCCACCCCTTCAAACTCACAAAATATTGGGAGCATGGGATTCATTCAAAGGAGAGGCACTTTAGAAATACAATAATGCTCAAGAGGAATAGATTCTTATATTGTGTGGAAGGTTGCGAATCCTTGATTATATGAGTGCCTATGAAAAATGAGAAATGGTGGGCATCATGCGCAATAAACCTCCAAATGCATCTCCAAGGTTAAAACATTGTTCATAGGCTATCGAATCGATATTTATTTGTCCATATTGTTCTCTCCAATTAGAGCTCTTCATTACTCTTCCTCAAGGGCAGGATGTCAATGTAACGAGAATGTGCCGAGTGTGCATAAAATCAAGGCAATACCATAGGGTTATGTCTCATTGAGTCAAGTCTATCACAAGATTCTTCCCCAAGCATTATGAATGGCTCACTGATTTGATTCTCAACGATATATTTGACTACTCAACTTAGTGAGAACTATTTCAACAATTCTTCTTTGTTGTAGATTTACTTACCCCTCATAATATAGTCTTCACCAAATCGTCTTTTAGCATTAGAAATTATTCAATTAGTAACAGTACAAGTAAAAGCATCCCTTCACTGAAAAAGCAGTGAAATGATGAGCATATTAACATAAGTGCAAATACCAGAGTTTTATTTGAGTAAATAGCATTGCAATTAGAAATCAATCATCAGAAAAACATATCTACTATCTTCTTGTTACAAGGCTGATCCAATTATAAGAGGGAAATTTGCCTTGAAAATTCCAAGGGGATCACAAAAGGAGTAAAAATCAGAAGTCAAGCTCTTCAATTAGCAAAGGAAGTCCCTCATTCCCTTTTAAATGAATCCCTTCTACAACACGTACATAATGCAAGTTCCTAAGTAAACAAGCAATTAGGAGTGAAAAAGTATCACAAAGATATTTGTATTGTAGCAAGTGGGAATGTATAAAGCTTTTTATGTGCTGAATATATGCATACAATATTATAAACGATAGTCAAAACAAAGTACACTATATTTTACCTTTAAAATTCATCAGAGTTTTGATTTCCAAACCTTGAAAACGGTATTCGAATGTTGATATATTTTCACCGAATCTCTGTTCAAATGTACAACAAAAGTTTATCTACATTGAGAAGAAGAACCTTGAAAACAGTCCTTGAATTTCATATTTTCATGAAATCTCTGTTCAAACGTACAATAAAAGTTTATCTACATTGAGACAAAGAAACTTTATCTACATTGAAAAATATTTGAACTTAGCACGCAGTCAAAATATATATGATGTGTTATGAGATTTGAGAAAGTGCAGGGAATATTTAATGAGAAGTATGCAACATCATCCATTTGCAATGCAATTGCAATAATATCTTACAATGTGAACATCATTCATTATATGGTCGATAGCAACAATAAGCTTTGCCATAAGCAATCTCTAAAGATGGACCATCCCTTCTTTTCTCTTAGATATTCCAATGAGAGCACTTGCGCACCTCTTCCTCAACTTAAGGATATTACAACAAGTATTAATTGTGAATTCCTATTGATTCAGAACCAAACAGAGAGAAAAAACAAACAGCCGTAGGTTCTTGTCACATGTTTCAGTATGAATCAAGATCGACATTCAGAACCAATGGGATTTCTTTTGGTTTTTTCTATATTTTCCATGCAATACATATTCCCTCAAACTACTCTGAAACTTTGTCATGAGTCATGACAGTACCATTGCTACTCTACAAGGTAAATATCCAGAAAAAAAAAACGATTAAAGGCACGCTCTCCAAAATGGCTCAGGAGATGCACTGTTACATAAAAAGCTGAGAAATCACCTGCTTGCTTTGATTCATGTCTTCTCAGGTGTTAGTATGCAGAGGTTACTGGAAAGATGAGGTTCTCACATTTTCTGAATCTACATAATGATGTTACAGTGGCTATCAACATAGGTTTCGGCATCCCAAAGGAAACTGCCAAAAGCAACTGCCTCTAGTACTAGTCTCTTAAACCCTGAGAGCGTTAGGATCATAACTTCATTTTCTCCTATTGGTATCGGCTCTCTCTGCAACTCCGCTCGCCCAAAAAGAGCTTCGGTTTGTTTCTCAATAACATTCGCCATTTCGATCGTACGGAGAGTGGCACATTTATATAGTGTGTCCAACTCGAATGACATCACATAATTACGCAACAGATTCGGCTTCTCATCACAGATGAAGCTCATTCCATCCTTGTTGGGGTACTCATGGACACCACCTATCATTCCTGACAAGATCGAGACTCTTTCTGCAAAGCTAACGTCTTCTTTTGGTTTCTCTGTTTCAGATAAACGTGGAGACAAAATCTCCATAGCTTTTTCCATCTGAAACTTCTCATCTACCCTCCTCACAAAATAACCGTAAGCTGCCGAAGATGCATACACTGAACCTGTATCGAACTTACTAATCTGAACAGTAATGCCATCATCCAGAGATTGTGAAGGAGTCTCAGTTCCCAGAATGAAGGAAATATGCTCCCATACCATCTCTTGAGCTTCATTGGAGTGAATAGATGTAAGTTCTTTCTCTTGTCTAGGCATATTCTCGATTCTTTGCAACTGGTCCTTACGCGAAGAAAAACAAGGCAACATAGTGATATGGGCTTCCAGAAACCCGTGAGAAACAAGCAAATATATAATTTCCTCAACCACCAAAGATCTTTCTTGAGCCTTCAACTCTGCAATTCTCCTGATTCAGGATTTTCGCAGTCAGAGGCTGATTTGTAAAAAAAATATGATATTATGTGCAAAAGTACAATATGATTCAACTAGCACCTCGTGTTTGTAAATACAGAGATGAGTTAACATTTAGAAACCTATTAGAAGGAGATGCAATATATATTTCTATCCTGTTTTCAGCAAAAGTTTGAAATAGAATATACAAGAAAAGCACAAGTAACTTTGCCTTCTTGAAACAGTAGATCTTTAAGTCAAAAGGCCGAGGCCATGTTAAACAAAGGAGTCACAATCAAGATCCATTAGAGATCTTACTTGTACAGAACTGAGCCACTCTCTGAATTCATCGAATGTCTGGCCTGGATTTCAGCAGTTTTTTTCTCTTCTGCAAGGTTCTGGAGTTGCTGCTCCACTGCAGCAGAAAACAGGTGAGGATGGCTTTGCTGCAATTTCATCAAGAACTGCCCTGTTGGTGATTTTAGTCTCAATGGTGCAAATGCTTCACTTTTAGAATCTGCTTTTACAACGAGAAGTGTTGTCGTCATGTTACTTCTATTTTTTCTACTGGAAACATTTCTGTCCAAGCACCCTATCTGAAAATGCTGCCCACAATTGACGGCCAAGTTCAGAATTAAGGAGAACATGCTTCTCACAATGGAAAAAGAATATAGACAGCTATGACATAATGTTCTTTCCTCATCAGAAAGAGGCCCTTTAGGCCTAATTCTACATCCATTTGAAACAATTATAAAAATCTTTGGAGGCCAATATTCAGTTATAGCAAGAATTACGTGCAAATCACAACGTGATGCATTGCCACTTATTTGCAAGCAAAAACCATCAGAGACAAATTCAGTAGAGAGAAGAAAAATCAAGACAATCTATATGTATTTATAAAGACTACATTACATGTATGATTGACTAAAATATAAAAGTTATACTTTCCTAATTGAAAGACTTTTCCAGAATACCTTTTCAAAAACAACGAATTGGATGTTAGAGAAGTAATGTTACAAAAGAGAGTTTAGGGCTGATCATAATTTTGGGGCACATGTAGTACAGATTCCCATTGATGCGTTTGCATATGTTTAGCTACATCTGGAGTGCTCAGCGTAAAAAGAACAAGACCATTAACTTCTTCCTCATGAATAGCCTCAATAAAACAGCAATGTCATCCTTTGTCACATATCGATACCAATTACATAGCATCTTGACATGACCAGTGAGCTGTGGTCCTACAAATTGTCAATACCCACTTGTGCTTATATGATAGTATTCCCAAGTATATACATGGATCATTCCACAGTCCAACAAGACAAATATATTGCGCAGAAAAACATGAGCATGGGAATGGTTCTACAAGAATGAGAGATTCAAAATGGCATCGGCATTGAGTTTGGAGTCTGGCGTTTTACTTGATATGAATCCAATTTGGAGTCCGGCCTACACCTAAAACAGATACTTCTCTACTAACGAAACTTTAATCTCTACTATACAACTGAGATTTTTTGTCCATCTGCATTCCAAATACGAAATGATGTAGAAAATTTGCCCTCTTTTCTTGTGAAATTAAAAAAAAAAGTTTAACTACTATTTTCAGAATAACAAAAAAAGAAATCCGTCGAATAATGGGTGAATAACTTGCCATTAACATATTACTGAGTAAAATCAATTAATACTAAATCCCCCGGATAATATTTCACTCGAGAACCTTTTCAATATACTGTTTTTCTATTATTTACTTCTATATCATTTTATTTATCTTTTTCATTTATTTATTTTTTAGACAGGGCACAAAGATCTGCACTGAGAGAGCTCTGTTTTGATAGCAAACATTTGAAAATGAAGAGGAGAAAAAAAGGAAAATAATAGAAAAAAAAGAGAGAGGAAAATGCAGAAGAAAGAAGAGTGGAAACAGAGGAGGAGATGAGGGGACCTTGGAATTGTTTGTGTGGATCCATAAGGTAGCATGGCTGCTCAGGAAGCAATTTCCTCTTCCTCCTCCACTCTGGCATAGCATGGCCATCCCTTTGTGAGGCTCTGGGTCTGTCTCTTGCTTTTCATCTAAATGGACAGCCCAAATAACATGTCCAAAACCAAGAAGAGGACCGCCATATTGACATGACCACTGGCTATCGTCGTGGTCCTGTCTTGTCTGTCTCCTTCGCACATCTCGTGTTCATTGGTAACACAATTCTCGGACATATTGGACCTCCTAGTTACCACCATATTGAACCTCCGATCATTGCGGCACGATCTAAAGAAGCTATCTATCCTCCCAACTTATGCTCTACTTCTCGAATTTCCTGCACATACCCCTCTCGATGCAACAAATCTGGAGAGACCGAATGAAGCAGAGAAGATGGATTTGTGTTAAGTCTCTCTAAAACTAGAGATAGAAAGACCATTGGGAGACTGAGGGGGGGGGGGAGTGTGTGTGGAGGAGTCATAAGAAATTCGAAGAAGGAAGGATGTTTCGAGACTCTCGAAAATTCAAGGGTTGGATTGTTGATGTCGTGAAACTTTAGGGGTATTGGTAAGTTTCCTTATATTATTGCATTGCATGAGATGTATTTCGATCCACCTTTTTGTCTCACCGTACGTAAGGAGATGATGGCTTTGATTGGTTGGGATGTGCTCACCCATTAAGTGTTTTTTATTTGCAACACATCATGCACATTATGTTCTCTTGAGATACCAAGTGGGAGGTCCTCCTTGAGGAAATTTAAACACTAATTCAATTTGTTTGTGTGAGATCATTTGAAAACCATCAAAATCGTCCCTTCTAGGAGGCAAATTTAGTACAAGAGTTTGAATTAATCTTCTTTGGTCTCGAAGGGGATACTAACAATGCCGATTGCAATGTTTCAGATTTGTCATGTGTTTTGTTTGATTTCCTAGCATACTATATGATGTTCTCAAGATAGAGCATGCAAGGAACATTCTCAAAGAGATTACACATAAAGTTGTGATCATATGGAATGACATTTTACATGGGTAGTTTGCTTCCTTTTGAAGCCCAACTTCATATCATTTTTCTACTAAAAGCATCACTTATACTTTTTGTTGGCTTGATGAAGTTCTCCTTGATGCAACGCATATGAACTCTTGTTAGATCATAAACAAAGATGAAGGAAGTGAATCAAGTTTAGAAAAATAAATAACACTTATATACTCAACTCAATTCGTCTATATATGTCATTGTCAACTCATTAGATTATGAAAAGGACAAAAGGCAAGAAAAGCTTATTATGATATGCTTGTAAGTGTTTGAATCTATGATGCATGAAGCATTATTTTGGTTGTAAAATTCGATCGATGAAAAAATTATTAGAAATAGATTGGAAAATAACATTATCCACCTTTTTAAAGGTTGTTGAATATCCAATTGAATGAGAAGGTTTTCGATGAAATTCCAAAGAAAATAGAATGAGGGAACTTCTATCCACAAACAAGGGGTGTTTGTCGTCAATTGCTAAAGCAATACGAGACAATTTCTTTGAAAGTACTGGTGAATTCTTAGTTAGATATTTGCTATACTAGAGTAGTGATGTTTATAGAATATAATTTGCTTATGTTATTGAACCATGTTTAAGTCGTCTAAATGCACGTGTACATCTATTTAACGTTATATCCCTCGCATTCGACTATTTACTATCCAATTTGTTAATGAACAAGACGTTTATGTGCAATAGATGCGTGAAAGCAAGGCCTAATAACGATACATGCTATATCAATCCCAAAATTCGATAACATTATCTACAGTCTAGAGGCTTGAAACAAAATGACAAAACACAAAAAGTGTTTATTCCAAATTGTGTTTAAATCACAAAGAATAAAAGTAGAATGATTGTCTAGAAGAAAATGTTTCCCTTTTGAAAGTGGCCAAAATACACTTATGGAGACTACAAAACATCAAAACCTAAGTCATTTAATTTCCAAAAACCATATAAAACAAAGACAACTTTGTAAGATCAATGCGTCGTGGTCTTGTAGGATTCAAATCCATGACCTTCTGTTATTAACAAGATACTCCAACGAACTATGCTAGAATACTAGAAATTGTTCACTTTATGTTTTATTTTTGGAGTAACATGTTGTGTGAGTAGAAGCTTTCTTATATACATATAATTCATGACAACACCATGACTAGTGGATACTCTATTTGTGTCCATGTTTACTTGAGTAACCTTGGAGCCCTTATAATTGCACCATACACGAGGGTACAAGTGACCATGGCTTTGAATAACCATACCTCTATTTGTGACTATTGGAAGTGTGCTTGGTGTCATTCTCGTATTGATTTGACCAAATATATCCTTGAGTGAGCCAATTCCTAGTAGCTTGGGTCATAGATAACCTTGAAGCCTTTATGATTGCACCATACACAAGAGTAGGGGTGACCACAAATTTGAATAATCGTACCTCTATTTGTGACTATTGGAAGTGTGCTTGGTGTCACTCTCGTTTTGATGTGGTCAAAGACATCCTTGAGCGAGTCAAATACTAGCAACTTGGGTCAT